>NC_137607.1:47338187-47388187 GCF_963280865.1 Gymnoscopelus braueri | reverse complement strand
GTCAGAAATGCACGTGGTACAGTAAGACATTAAAGCTAAAAGGATAACACAAAAAAAGTCCTGGGGACTTGTTTCCATTGTGGTCCTGTATTAAATTCATCAACATAGCATACAAATTTAACACAATAATATGTCATCCGGTGTCCGGGTGGCTCAGTCTGTAGAGCTCTCGCCTATGGACCACAAGGTCACAAGGTCAATCCCGGGCATCGCCAACTCAGCGTATGAGTAGCACGGCTTGGGTGCGGTAAGTACTGGGAGCTGATGGTTGATCTGGCGCTCCACCTCAGCAATCCATCTCCCAGGGGTATAGCGCATTGTAATGGGGACAGACTCCCATGTTATTGGCTGATACCGACTGTAAGCCTCTCCCGATCTACTTAACAAAATACAAACACTGTACGTACAAAAGCCATGAGACAATTACATGTACCTCCCCTTTTGGTCTCCTGATATATGTGTTTTTCAGGCCAATTTTGAAAGAAACCAGTGTTACACATCCTTTAATGGATGTTGTCAGGGCATTCCACATTTTGGTGGCAGAGCAGTAGAATGACAACTTTCCTATGTTTGTTCTAAATCTGGGGGGTACCAGATCATGGTCGCTCCCTCTAGTGTTGTGGCTGTGGGTGTCACTTTGATTGATTGATTGATTGATTGATTGATTGATTGATTGATTGATTGATTGAATACTTTATTTAGAAAGACATGGTAAAAGTACATGGAAGTACAATTCACAATACAAGGTCCTCTAAACTGGATCGCTTATAAAAGCACTTGGCTTATTTAAAATGAGATCCCCGTGCACTCAAATCATGATGACATTTAAGAAGACATACAAATATACACTACTATGCAGAACGTCATACAATCAGCTTACAGGTTACTGGTATGAAAAACAAGAAATATGTACAATAGACAGTTTTAGGAGGAGGGGAGGGGGGGGGTAGGTAGGTTAAGACTTTGACAGGGGCCAATTTGGAATTGCAGCCTCCTGAAGGTGATTCTTTAGGGCAGTTTTGAAAGTGAGTAGGGTTTTACACTCCTTTACTCCTTTGGGTAGGGCATTCCACATTTTTGTTGAATAGCATGTGAAAAAGTTGATTCCCTTGTTTGGAGTGTCACTCACTTTGGAGAAGTAGCAGGTATGAGGGTATTGAGGGCACTGTCCCTTTGACTTTCTTAAATACCAATCCCAGTGATATTTGCTTAACCCTGTCTTCTACCCTGAGCCATCCCAAACTAGGCAAAGTGTGTTGGAATTAGGTGGGTCATGGGCTGAAGGCCGAGAAGTAAAACCTTTTAATATCAAGTTTGGTATGCACTGATGTACGGACCCCCATAACTCTGACAGAGTACAAATGGAACCAAATGTACCCGTAAGGATTTTGAAAGAAACCAAAGTCTTCTTCAGGGTTTGACAAATATGGATACAAAACTCACATGTATAAGGAATATGGGACGCAGGTTAACCACTCTCATAAGAGAGTATCTAGCCACCACACTAGGAGGGGTGGGTACGCCACCACTGTTTTTAAACATGCAATTTTGGTAATGTCACTCTACGACAGTGGTTCTCAAAGTTTTTCATGTCAAGGCCCCCCAAAGTGATAAGTATTTGGCTGCGGACCCCATCTGATAAATATTTTGTGCCAAGGATTTTTCAAAAATAGCAGATCTACAAGCTCATACGCGGCACTCTGTGCCACGCTATGAGCTTGTAGATCTGCTATTTTTGAATAGCTAAAGTATGAAATATGGTTAAAGTGGTTAACACACAGACCAACCCTGTAGATGAGGGGTTCAGCTCGGGACCAAAAAGAGGAGACACACACTGACACTACAGTATAATATAGTACCTCTAACTGCTCCCGATAAACAAGGAGCCTTGCATGGTTGGAGTCCGCTCATAATTTCAACATCCCATTATTCCGACCGTTGTAGATGTAGCTTGTGTTACGCTGTAGTATAATCAAGTAGGGCGTTCATTTACGAAAAAACACAAAAAGTTAGAATATGAAGATAAGAGGTTTGTCCCCGACAACAGCGATATGCACCTATAAAGTTCAGGGAGAGGATATCATCCAACTGGAGAAGGCCACGAGTCAGCATGTGATCGAACCCAGGCTTTTGTTGCCAGCGGTCCGACAACGGCGACCCAACAAAACCACCTGTTGAATGAAGTCTGTGAATAAACACCAGCCCCCCCCCCTTTCCCCATCATATTGTTGGTCCTTATTTAACCTGGAAAGTTGCAGTTAAGAACAACGTGTGCTTTTCCAACCGCCAGCCAGACACACACACAGATGTCGAGAATGACATGTTCCCTTCTCTCTGTCTCTCTCGTGCTTGAGATAATTCTTTCCTCTGTCGCATTAAATGAGCAACCGGCTGGGCTGTAAGTCAACGTGACAGACAGCAGACGATGATGTGTTTATCGTTCTATTGTTCTGCTGAAGACAGACGTTCGTATTTTTCCCCCATCACCGTGCATTATCTGCTCCAGCATTTCTTTCCTCGGTATGTTTATTTTTCCCAGCATCACGTCTCATGGAGAGTGTAGGAAGATGTACTCCCGATTATTTTACTTAAGTAAAAATGTCAACACCGCAATGTAGAAATACTCTTATAGCCTACAAGTACTTTTAGACGATTTCTAAATGTGTCCATATCACATTGGAGACAGTGGAGACATGGACACCATATGTGTCCATGAAAGTATTATGAAGTATATTGATAAAATGACGATACTCAAGTAAAGTAAAAGTACCTCAAAGTTGTGCTGTACTTAAAGCTGCACTATTTTCCTCTTCTACCCCGGCAATGAAGTACTGAAATATTTTGTTTTAATATTGAGCTAATAGAGCCTACATGCTTGCTCAGGGGATACATTGAATCTTGACCTTCAGGTAAAAATTGGTGTCAGATCCTGTGTCTAGGTGAGACATGACCTTTGACACGATCTAAATGTCTCAATAGAAGAGCAGGGAGACAAAATACAACCACCCCAATTGTACAAGTTATTGTATTAACATACAATACCATACAGATTGGACAAAATTACATTTTATTAATAAAAACATAGTGCCACTTTAAGTACAGTACTTGAGTGAATGCACGATAGTTACTCTCCACCATGTCTCAGGGTAATGTGTGTGCAAGCAGCAGCAGGGTGATGAGCATTAAGACCAGATGACATTAAACCCTACCTCCTCTTCTCCAGGCCTCCCTGTAGGGCTCCCTCCTGCTCCCTCCTGCTCCCTACTGCCCCCTACTGCTCCCTCTGACACTCCCCTGCCAGTCTGACTGTCACACTCCTGCTGCTCCTCCTCAAGGCCTCCCACTGCTCCTCTTCCTCCAACTTACTTTACTGCCCCCTCTGTCAGGAGGTGACGGCAATGAGTGTGTGTGTGTATGTGTGTGTGTGTGTGTGTGTGTGTGTGTGTGTGTGTGTGTGTGTGTGTGTGTGTGTGTGTGTGTGTGTGTGTGTGTGTGTGTGCGCGCGTACGTGCGTGCATGCGCGCGCGTGTGTGCGCGCGCGCGCGTGTGTGTGTGTGTCCAAATGTATAGAAAACATTTCTGAAATAGACAATGCTAGGACAATTGTCCTGGTCCATACCAGAGAAATGGTTGTTTTATGCTTTAAAACATTTGGGGAGGTTTACAATTAGGAAAAGTTTCAGGTTGGGGTCAAGGTTAGAATTAGACATTTGTGTATATAAACGTATATAGGCTACTTCAATTGGCTGCTGCTGTTCACTGGAGCGATGCAACCTATTTTCAACCTTATCTTCATAATATAATTGATCCTCCCTAATGGTGGGCTATACTACTATGGACAGTTCACATACCTGCCTACCAATGACACCTTCGATGGGGATTCCAAGCTAATATAAACTACAGTCTGTCTCTTCCTGGGAAATTAGTATGCTGAAATAGAAGCCATTGTTCTTGCATTAATAATAATAATTAAAACAACCTGCCTACCGTTGATGTCACTCGTTGGCAGGTTTCTGAACTGTCCACAGCCCTACACTGAGACACTAAAAAGGCATGGGTTTCCGAGGCTATGAGACACTGATTAGACAGAAATTGTGCTTATAATGAGCATTAATGAGGAGTCGGAGTGTCGGACCAATCATAATTATGAAAATATGGGTTGAAAATGGGTGAAGTTGTACTTTGTTACTGGCCACTACTGCTGCTAAATCATTTGAAATAATTCATGTATAAATCTATATGTATCCATATTATTATACCAGAAACCATTGAGCAGTGAGCACTGAAACATATGCTGCAGAAACATTGTTGCAAATATTAAATACGTTAAATGAATGTATAATTCATAAATAAAAATAGCAAAGAAGCACAGAATATCTGAATTCATATTTATTTATTATCTCATTTTCATTACATTATAATCTAAGAAGTCACGTGGGGTTTATCCAATCATAGCTGGCTGTGTTTGCGGTGGGCATTTTCAAAGGACGAGCGCTCGAGCGTTCAGTGAGCGCCGAACACATCAGACTTCATCAGACCTAAGCCAACAGCACGCCTATCCGCCATGAGGGTGGTCTTGTAGATCTGCTGTTTTCGGTTGCGCTCAACACCGTCGGGCGACGAAGTGTAAACCTGTCTTCAGTCGTGTTGTTGTTGCATAGAGACGTGACGCAGTTCTTACAAAATGAACCATGGAAGACTCAAGAACAGGTGAATTTTATGAAAAATATTCCTTTTCATTTCAACATGTTTATTAAAAAACAAACACTGGATGAACTCATGGAAGGAGACAAAAAACGGGCTATAAGTGACGCTGTTCAGCTTGTGGAAGTGTTATTTTCGCCAAGCGTAGGCTGCTGCCGAGTTATGAATTACTATGTATAATAGGCCTACAAATTATGACTTAATTAATTAAGTATATCGGCTATATGAATTGGCCTAAAAGTTGATATCTGAGTCATTGGGCGTCGTGAAACAGCTGGTGGAGTATTGAACATCTAGAAGAAGAAGACACGACACAAGGTAAGAAATTGAACTTTTATTTTTCTATGCTGGTTTTGCTCATTATTGGATTATAGACCTTTTTTAAGGCAGCAAATATTGTCGTAAAATAACAAGGTGAACTGCAGGTCTTACCAATGATACTAATTAACAATATCAGCGCCCAGAGGACTCTGTTCTGATGTGAATGGAACAAATCATTATCATTATTTTACACAGCTGTGTAGGCTACCGTTTACATTACAGTTCAGTGGTTCTCAAACGTTTTGTACACACGGAACTTATCTTATAGGGTCCATTTGGTTCCATGTAGGCCTACTGTAAGTTACACCAGTGGATCGCAAACTTTTTCATATCAAGGACCCCCAAAATGATATCGGACCCCCATCTCAAAATACTTTGTTCCAGGGACCCCCAGAAGCAAAGTTTTGAATTTAACAAAAATATACATATTCAAAGATTTGCACAAACTTTTAACGATTTTTCAAAAATAGCAGATCTACAAGCGCTATGAGCTTAGATCTGCTATTTTTGAATAGCCAAAGTATAAAATATGGCTTAAAGTGGTTGAAATGATTGTGACGCTTTATTAACAAATTTAGCTGGGGACCCCCTGGTACCCCCCCAAGGACCCCTGGGGGTCTCCGGACCCCACTTTGAGAACCGATGGATTACACTCTGAGACGCCCATATGGAACCCCCTCATGGAACACTGAGGGTCTCCCACTTTGAGAACCAATTTTTTTTTTGGGGGGGGGGGGTCCCTAGATGACAGTGAAGTGACAATTTAAGGACTTTTAAGACATTTTACTACCTAGAAAAAGAGAAAAGTAAATACCATTACTGCATCAAAAGTAATAAACAAACTATAGTATAGTTTGTTTATTTATTGTTTATTTGACAATTTGGCCAATGTTTGCTTTTATAGTATAGCCTATACTATAAAAGCTGGTCAAACATTGGCCAAATTGTTAAATAATATAAGAAAGAGGCAGAAATTGTGAAAATAGCCGATCTACAACCTCAGATCTGCTATTTTCACAATATTTATCTGTGGAACCGAGTCAAACTAAATGTAATGCCTCAACTCCTAGCTTGTCAGGGTGGGGGGTCCCCAGTTCAAATATGATTATTTTGGGGGGTCACAGCCTGAAAAGGTTGAGAACCACTGTTCTAGGCTACTTGTTAGAACGGCTGCCATGTACAAATGCATTTTAAAATGATTTCCTGAGGTCTGATGACACATCTGTTTGAGTGCACTATTAGTATGCTGTGGTCTGACACAGTGGCAGTGCTAACATGGATTGTGTGCCAGCCTGTGTTTTGGCACAGGCTGGCTGTGCGTTTTGGTTATGTGGCAGTGTGTGCGTGTTGTATTGGTTTGTTTTT
The DNA here is from genome assembly GCF_963280865.1 of Gymnoscopelus braueri. Classification (NCBI taxonomy): domain Eukaryota; kingdom Metazoa; phylum Chordata; class Actinopteri; order Myctophiformes; family Myctophidae; genus Gymnoscopelus; species Gymnoscopelus braueri. Next base: position 47,381,797 of record NC_137607.1, on the reverse strand, counting down.
TTGTATGTGTTGTATTGATTAACAATGGATTCCAAAACAGTTCAGGGGACAAATTGTACAGTATAAAAGCAAAACTCAGTACATTTGGCATGAAATAGGGGTCTATTCCTTCCTGTGAACAATATGTTTGTGCTATGTTATCAAAAGTGTGTGTGTGTGTGTGTGTGTGTGTGTGTGTGTGTGTGTGTGTGTGTGTGTGTGTGTGTGTGTGTGTGTGTGTGTGTGTGTGTGTGTGTGTGTGTGTGTGTGTGTGTGTGTGTGTGTGTGTGTGTGTGTGTGTGTGTGTGTGTGTGTGTGTGTGTGTGTGTGGCTTGACACTGACCGGTCCTGAGTTTTTTTTTAGAAGAACACACAGGTTCTAGCTCTGGGGCCCGGGGTTCAGTAGGTCTGGGTTCAGTAGGTCTAGCCTGGTCCAGTAGGTCTGGGTCCAGTAGGCCCATTCAGTAGCATCCATGGGCAACGTTGAACTTTTCTCCTGTCGCGGTGGGGGAAGCAGCGGTCAGTCCTCTCCATAGACAATGCATTGAAGTGTGTGTGGGGGTGTATGTGCACAGATATTTTGGCTTAAACAATCAACTGGCCACAACTATGGAACGGATGCTCGCGCCGGATCGCTTCCCCCCCCCCCCCCCCCGATTCTACGAGACTCGATCGGTCATATACTGGAGATAAATATTCTATGGTTTTTCAAAGGTGAGTGAAAACACTTGAAAATCGCTGGCAGTGGCGTGGCAAAAGTATATATGTTTTATTTCTGGCAGGCAAAGAGTTAGGTAAAAAAAAAACACTGACACAGTACCAACTGCAATCCCTAGTGCAATAGTACAACCAAGCAAAATAATGGCTTCAACTCGATGGTTTTAATTTTCATTCGATATCCATCCATGAATTTAATAAACAACAGGCCTACATGCCATCAGTGATAATTGATGCCCTGTGCTCGTTGCCAATGACGTTCCACTAAAGATCTTTTTTGCTTTTTTTGGGGGGGGGGGGGGGGGTGGAGTGTCGGTTACTGTACGTCTGACTGACCATCAGATAACAAAGCAATAACCAATCACTCAACTTGATTGGAGGGGAAAACTGGCCTGGGGTTCTGTTCACATGACACCCTGTCAAAGCAGGGAGACCAGGGGAGAAATGATGGCCTGTCAAGAAACAGGCATCAGCATTCTTTTTTCCCCATTTGATTTTGGATGATAACGTCGCTGTCGGGCAGAAACCATCTCCATATTTCAACTTTTTATGTTTTTTTTTCCGTAAATGAATGCCCTATACCGGTGGTTCTCAAACTCTTTCGTGTCTAGGACCCACAAATTCATATTTGGCCGCGGACCGCCACCTGAAAATGTTTTGTGTCAGGGATCCCCAGAAGAGAAGATTTAATTCAAAATTATTCAACATTTTCCAAACAAGCTTGCAGCACGGCTCAAAGTGACACGTTGTGAGTTTGTAGATCTGCTATGTTAACTACTTTTGCTGGGGACCCCCTAGAACCCCCCTCCCTTCCCCCTCAAGGACCCCTGTTCCCCACTTTGAGAACCACTGCCCTATACTTCATCATACAAGAGTGATGCAGAAAAGTAATGAAAATAGCACATAAGCTCTGTGAGCTTGTAGATCAGCTATTTTCACTATTTTAAAATGGTTTTAAAACAATGACAAAACAGTAACTGTTTTGGACATACAGTACAAGGTTTCCACCTGTTAGTCTTGAATTAAAATCCAAGCGGGAGGCTATACGATTGTTGCAGTCTTTAAAAAGCTTTTTTTTGTGGAAATATAATCCTGTGTACATTCTGCTGTGCCGGAGTACCCCCCCAAATCCATGTTTCTGCTCTTGTCGTTCAGCAAGACAAGAGCCAAACACAACAAGGAGGTTCTGTCCACTGCATGAAAAAAGACGGTGTTATCCATCTCACTTTACATATATGTACCCCCTGCCGGGGCGGCCAATCGAATTAGAACGGTTTTGGGTCTCGACCTTTCAGCTCGAGACCCAAAAGAAACATTTGGTTTCTTAGGAATTAACCACTTAAGGCCTATTTCAAAAACAGTGAAAATAGCCGATCTACAAGCTCACAGTGCGTTGCATCGTGGCACGTTGTGAGCTTGTAGATCCGCTATTTTCTGAAATATTTTCGGAACTTACAAAAAAAAAGAAAGTAATGTAAAAAGGGGGATATTTACTCACGTCCCTCCAAAAATGGGTCCACAGCACCCCAAAATGAGTCCCGCCGACCCATAGCTTGGGAAACACTGCATTAGAATGTAGGGCGGGCATAGAGAGAGAGAGACTGTCACAGGAACCTCTGTCCCCAGAGATATAGTGAAGTACCAGTGCCACTCTTAATCCTGTCTGGAAACTAAATAGTAGAAGAAAGGATGAAGTCTGTCTGCCACCGGTTGAAGTTACAATAACAAACAGGACACCAGCAGCAGGCCTCCCACACCAAAGCCCTCCATAATCTAGTACAGTAGGTTCTCAACCTTTTTCTGGATCAGGGCCCACTTGAAAATCTTGTAGTTATCCTGTGTTCGCGGCCCACCCATCTGGCCACACTATTTTAAAATGTTTAAAAAAAATATTATTGAACAGGAATGGTTTTGGACATACAAGGTTTCAACCAGACAGCAATGATACAGTATTTTACTACCGCTTTCAACCAAAAAAGAAAAATGCAATGGAGAGCTGTGATGAGACTGTGTGTGGGTGTTGTCGTGGGAGTGTTTGTGTGGGTGTGTAGCTGTGTTCTGTTTTCTTATCGTATCTATAATATGTATAATGATTATCTGTGATTTTGTCCAGCTGTCCTCAACTTCCTTGTAAGAGAGGATCTCAAAGGAAATAAGTAGAGAATCTCAAAGGAAATAAGTAGGCCTAATATTTTGTAACTTATCGTCTGCATTTTCAATATGAGTGTGTGTGTGTGTGTGTATTATTTGATGTCAAATAAATCAAATCAAGTCTGTGTGTGTTTGTTCAGGCTCATGTGGGAATGTGTGTGAGTACATATTGTGTCTAGTCTTACATGTGTCCAGTGGTACATTTACTCAAGTACTGTACAATTTTGAGGTATTTTTACTTTACTGGAGTATTTTCCATTTTCAGTACTTTTACTTCTACTCCACTACATCTCAGAGGAAAATATTGTATTTTTACTCGACTACAATTATTTGAAAACTTCAAGTTACTTTGTAGATTTAGATTACTACAAAACATACATTAACCACTTCAGCCCTATATACAATTCAGCCATTTGAAAATAGCCGATCTACAAGCTCACAATGCGTTACGATGCAACACATTGTGAGCTTGTAGATCTGCTATTTTCAAAAGATTTTTTACACATTTTACATTTGAAAATTTGTGAAATGGGATATTCTGCATAATGAGTACTTTTACTTTAGGTACTTTAAGTACATTTTGATACCAATACCTTTGCACTTTTACTCAAGTAAATTTTGAATTCCGGACTTTTACTTGTAACAGAGTATTTCTACATTTCAGTATTGATACTTTTACGTAAGTAAAACCTTTGAGCACTTTTACACCACTGAATGTTTCTGTGTGCAGTGTGCACATACAGTACGTGTGTCTGTGAGCCCCTCTGTGCATAAGTGTGTGTATGTGATTGGCTCGGGTTAGACAGCCAATCAAATGGAGTCGTGGGGTAAACATATGGGTTCTTATCATGATTGGCTGGGATTGGCCATGCAACATACATTCCTAGACGTGTCGGTAATGCATTTTTGTAATGCTAATGCCATGCTACCGTTGCGATGCGAGAAAACACAGACTCGGGAGACTAGTTCCGGGTACCTGACGCAGTGCCCTGCCAGCCTCATCCTTCTCTCTCTGACCTTGTCTCTTGTTGTGACCCGTGGTAGGTCCCCGTAGAGGTCCACATTTCTGATGTGGCACCTAGCGCCATTCGTATAGTATTCTTGTTTAGACTCCATCAAGGGCCCTTTCCTGATGTGAGGGTAAAACAAACACACACAATAAAAAAATCTACCTCCTTACATTGCAAAGTAGCATCACAGTGCACTCATTATGCTGTATGTTTGCAAACAACACCGGACACCTGAAATGCACTTCTCCTAGGGTGTTGTTTCATTGGTTACAGTAGTCGTTTGAAGACTGGACAAGCCATTAAACCTTCTTGTGTGCACTTCCCCCTTTAATTAGAAATCCAAGCAAGTGCACGTTACAAAAGATGTAGACTGAAAGAACGAGCCTAATCGATGGTCTTGAAGGGCGGATCCAAACCCAGGCGCCCGGATTCCAGCGCCGCTTCCTATTGCTTCACCAATCTATGTCCCCGCCTCCCCCCCCCCCCCCCCCCCGGCCTGTGCACGGAACACGCTGACGTCACCAAATTTAGAGCGACGCCCCTCTGCACTCTGATTGGTTAGGAGATAACAAGGTTCACTCCCGCTCCGAGACCACAGCTCCTAGGATCTTCCCCCAGCCTTTTTTCTTTTGTAACAAAAAAAAAGGCATGGGTTTCCGAGGCTACAAAAGCTGTGACCCATTTGGGTCCATGAACTCCTGGTCTCTGCCACCACAAATAAACCTTCTGCCCTTAGTTTACCTGATCAAGACTTAACCACTTAAAGCTTAACCAATACTTTTTAGTCAATCAAAATGTTTTAACTAATCTGTATGGATGTACAACTGCAGTGGTTGGTGGAGGTGATCTCCCTGCTCTTCTGTTGAGACATTTAGATCCTGTGTTCATGTAGGATCACAACTGATTGACAAGTGGTATTGCATAAAACTCACCTTCCCAAACATGATCTCCATTATAGCGTAATAGTTAAAGTTTTGGGGCTCACACGGGGAGCTGGGTTTGAGTCGTGCGTGGGTAGGACATGAAAGATTGCATCATTAAGCCCTATACTTTGTCGTAAGACGAATGCTAAAATGACTTACTGACTTTAACCCTTTTGCTCTTTGGGGAGCATAGGTCATTCATGAACTTCATCCAGATAGTTCGGTGTTGGGTGATTTTCCTGAGTTTTGCCTTGACAGACCTTTTCCAGCTGTTTCTGGGTCTTCCTAGTTTTCTTTTCCCCTGAGGGTTCCAGGTTAATGCCTGCCTGGTTGTGTTGGAGGGTGGTTTCCTCCAGTGGTGGTTTTCCTCCAGTGGTGTAAGTACATTTACTCAAATACTGTACTTAAGTACAATTTTGAGGTATTTTTTACTTTGCTTCCAATTTTCTTTTTCTTTTTTAAAAATATATTTTGGGGGCTTTTTTTTTGGCCTTTATCTATAGGCCTAGTTTACAGTTGAGACAGACAGGAAACAGGCAGAGAGAGAGACGGGGAGAGACACGTAGCAAAGATCGTCGGGAACGGGACTCGAACCCGCGATTCATTGGAGCCTACAGTAGGTGCCCGGACCGGCCCAATTGTCAATAATTTTACTTCTACTCCACTACAGTTCAAAGGCAAATATTGCACTTTTACTCCACAAGAATTATTTGAAAACTTTTGTTACTACTTACTTTGTAGATATTGATTATTATTACAAAACCCCTTCAGACCTATAGTTATACTTTAGCAATTTGAAAATAGCCGATCTACAAGCTCACAATGCGTCGCAAAGCGACGCATTGTGAGATTGTAGATCTGCCATTTTCAAATGATTTTTATACATTTTGAAATTTTACTTTTGTTTTTTTAGGTACATTTTGATGCCAATACTTTTGCTTTTACTCAAGTAATTTTTTTATACTGAACTTGTACTTGTAACAGACTACAATAGGGTATTGATACTTTTACTTAGTAAAAAATTTGAGTACTTCTTCCATCACTGGTTTCCTCAAGGTGTGCCCAATACAGCCCCATTTAATATAGCTAAAATAGCCGATATAAAATGTTGAATTGTTTTTTAAAGTTTGACATTCTTTAATATTGTGTGCCTATAATGGCACGCCCAAGATATGGGCCAGTTTGAAAAGTGGTTAAAAGCTGCCCCCTTTTTAGAGCCTACACTGTACCTCCCCGTGTGCCTCCCAAGTTTTTTGCCCTTTTATAAATAACACCCGTCTACTCTGGAGCACGTTATTAAGCACTGTCACTCAGGTAAAATACCAGACATAGTTTGGACAAAGAGACAGAGTCTCGGACCGAGGAGGCTGGTACATGTAGACCTCTGAATGACGGATCAGTGGGGCTCCATTAAATGCCCACGTTGTAGCAGAGAGAGAGAGGGAGGGAGAGAGAGAGTGGTAGAAGGTGGACAGAGGTTGGAGGCAGGCCAACTCCACTCTGGCAGGGGTTAGGAGTTCATGGTGGGGGAGAGGCGGGGTGGTGGGGTGGGCTGCCAGGCAGGCAGGCAGGCAGGCAGGGTGGGCTTGGACTTGTTTCTGCTCCCATTTGGTAAATGATCACTGATGGACGAGCAGTCAGGGAGACTTAGATGATTGATACCTGCTCCCACCGACCGGCTGCATGACTGACTGACAGGTACAGCGGCTGTGTGAGATGCTGAGTCGACAAGAACGTGGATTGAATGATGGCAGCGGAGTGTGTGTGTGTGTGTGTGTGTGTGTGTGTGTGTGTGTGTGTGTGTGTGTGTGTGTGTGTGTGTGTGTGTGTGTGTGTGTGTGTGTGTGTGTGTGTGTGTGTGTGTGTGTGTGTGTGTGTGTGTGTGTGTGTGTGTGTGTGTGTGTGCACGTTTGTGTTGCTCCACGCATTCATCAAGTGTGGGTGCTATATTTGTGGGTATGTATTCGCCTGTATGGATCTTTGTGAGCACTGGGCTTGAGTGTATATCATTACAGTATGTGTTGGTGTACAGTATATCGTTGCTGTCGGGCAGAAACCTCTTATCTCCATTTTTTTTTTGTGTTTTTCGTAAATTAACGCCCTGCTTGATCATACTACAGCGTCACATAAAAGCATCAAAATAGCAGATCCACAAGCTCGAAATGAGGCACGGCGCGATATGCATTTATTAAGTGAGTGTCTTAACCACTTTAACCCTGGGGTGTCTATTTTAGGCGTGTCATTGTAGCAGAAAATGTCTCAAGAATTTGCAAAAATCTACAAGCTCACGTGTTGGACGTTCAAATTGTTCAAAAATAGCAAAAGTACGATCTACAGTCAGTGAGTTTGTAGATCTACTGTTTTTGTGTGATTTAAAAAAATATAAATAAACCAGTGGTTCTCAAAGTGGAACAACGCAACACATTGTGAGCTTGTAGATCGGCTATTTTCGTTATAAAATAATAATAAAAAGGAACGTTTTTTGGACATTATTTCATTTGATTTGATTTCATTTTATTTTGTTTCGCACATGGTAGTGTATTACATATACAATTCATATCAGAGGATAATAATTCATTAAATCGATTACACCCATGAGAGAAAAGGAGTAGGAAGAAGAATACATTTGTATTAATATGTGCCCCCTATCCAGCCTATTATGGTTTCTGCCTGACAGCAACGATTGAAAGGCTGTTCCCAGACATTCTAAGTGGTAGCAGTAGTTAGTAGCAACGTGGCTGATATACCACCCAGTGAGATGTGAGATGAGACAGCTTATCCTATTGGCTACTGCGAAGAAGAAAAAGTGATGGGAGAATAATTTCAGGATGCTCACACATCGGTGATGACACGTTAAGCACACACACGTGCGCGCACGCACACACACATAGACATCGCTAAATGTGTGTACTGTAAAGGGTCTTCATGCACACACATACCGTAAAAGTCAACGGCACTCGATCGTGCACACACACAACACTCAACCACACACACACACAAAACGTAACATATTCACACTCCTGCAAACACACAAACCTCAATGGCACACATGCACACTCCTGTAGACATGTGCAAGTGCATACAGACTCTCTCCAACACACACACACACACACACACACACACACACACACACACACACACACACACACACACACACACACACACACATGGATCACCTGTCTGCAGTCAGGGTGGATTATGGGGAACTGGGGGTGTGGGAGGGCGGATAGCACCATGTTATTATGGAGTCAGAACAGTCTCATAATGAGTAAATGCACAAGTCCTGGTATGAATTCACACATTTGATTTTTGAATGAACAAGTTCTGGTTTGCATGTGTTTTTTTGGTTCAGCACTACAAATGCGATGCTTTGCGTTCGTGTTTCAAGTCCACAGCTTTAAATCCGCAGTCTGTGTATTAAAGTCACGTTTTGTGTGTTTGAAATCCACAGTTTAAAATTCACAGTTTGTATTTTGTGTTTCAAATCCACAGCTTTAAATCCACAGTCTGTGTATTAAAGTCACGTTTGTGTTTTGTGTTTGAAATCCACAGTTTAAAATTCACAGTTTGTATTTTGTGTTTCAAATCCACAGCTTTAAATCCACAGTTTGTGTATTAAAGTCACATTTATATTTTGTGTTTGAAATCCACAGTTTAAAATTCACAGTTTGTATTTTAAAGTCACATTCCAGATGCTCTGCTTCACAAATATAATTCTCTATTTATCTCCAAAACACTCAATTTACAAATGCACATTGAATTAACTACAACACAAATCGGTTGGTGTGCATTTACAAATCTTTTTGAGACTGACCTGACGGTGGGCGTAGACGAACGTCGTCATTGGCTGATAAATCTGTCAATCAAAATCATGATTCTGATTGACAGGTTCATCAGCCAATCAGATGGGTTCACTTTCAGCCAATCTAACGTCTCCTTCCCTTTCAACCCGGAAGTACATGCTTTCTCTCTCTGTTGCCATGTCTGCTTATTATAAGCGACTTTGCCAGTCCAAAACTTTTGTCAGAGATAGTTATAAGATCATGTTTTAATTCAACACCCCTTGGAAGGCGGAATGAGGTTTGTAAGCTGAACATGTCATAGAGTGCCAAGAGTGTGTGTTTACTTTCAGTTAAAAAGATCGTTTTTTACTGCTCTAATGTAACTACTTTAATTCCATGCCATGATGAATGCAACAGATGTATTATGTCTTCCTAAGGCATAGCCTTTGTTTACAAAGGTTAATTTCATGTCTAATGTTGTTTTATTGTCCCAAGATGGCTTTTTTGTACCGTTTAAGAAGTATGTTATTTGTTTATTGTCATGTTCAAGCTTATTTTTGGTCAAATGTTTGCTAAATTACTTTATTTTATTTTGTGACACTGTAGACTTGACATTTCATGCACATATTTTGTGTCATATTTTCCTATAGTTTTCACGGTGCTTCAGGAATAAACCAGCATCTGTTTGAAACTCATACTTCATTATCATACTTACCAAGCTGAGGGGCAGTTACATTTGTAATGTTTGTCCTTTTTTCTGTTGTTCTTACGGTGGTTCTTGGATTAAATATTCTAAAATCATCGGTTTGAGAGACCATCCTTAATCAGCCGGGGTTGCTGCTTACAGGACAGGTACAGCGGCAACACTTATTGAAAAAAATATATAAAGTTATGATCAACCCATGGTCACATCTTTATGTATTCTACATGGTTTCAATGCAGGTACGATTGTTTTCATTCCCTTTTTTCATTTAACTTTATCATGACTTTTCAGACAGAGCTAAAGTTACCTTAATGCTAATCAATGCATAGCACAGTAACACAGTAATGCTAAGCCAGTCTTCAGAGCAGCTAATCATAATTGTAATCCTAATGGACATGAACTGACTTAATATTTAACTAATATAGATAATTGTTCATGGCTATTTAGCCTAATTGTTGGTCCATATCCTACAAGGAGCTGCAGAATGCAGTCTGCACGTGATATAGACCTCATATTACAATTTGAGGTCTTTAAAGGATACATGACAAAGCATTATTAACCAAAAGGTGATTCAGTAGTTGGTGGCCAAGCATTTTCAGTTTTGACTTCATTTAGTTGAGCATTAATTTAAATGAATTAACATGGTCCATACAAATTACAACGCTTTAAATGGAAGAATTTGTTTTACCTATATATTTCATTGAATTTGTAAGCTATTAACACAATGGTGCTGTCTTATTTATTTCAGGACGGTATTGAATACCAGCTGTGACAAACTTTACAACCAGCAATCCAAAAACAAAACAAAACACTACATTTGGATCATCAGACTGACGGAGTGGTTGAAACCACCCAAATGCACACTAGAGGAAGGACAGAGTTGAACCCATCATCAGAAGAACTGCCTTCTTTCCTCCATAACATCCACATCTTTATATCAGTCCTCCATCTTCTCTGTTGTGCCTGCCTCCTCACTCAGACATGTAAAAAAAAAATCACCTACACTATAACGGAACAGATATTAGATAAAATGAACATGATTGATTGATTCAACACTTTATTAACAAGTTTGTTGACAGTAAATGTAGTACAGTCAAAAGTTATGCTAAAAGGATAACACAAAAAGACACATGGGGTTTGTTTCCATTGTGGACATACAATACAATACATAACGGTAAAAGTTCAAGTTGCAGCAGAATGTATATACTAAAAGAGGAGGGGTGGGGGCAGGGGACAGAGGATGCTACTACCTAGGCATTCCTAGGGTGTTCTACTAAGCCCAACAGTATTTTGAAGGTCAGCCATTCTTTTAGGTTATGGCTTTTGGTATAATGGATTCCACATTTTGGTGGCATCTTAGTAGAATGCATTTCCCCCAAAGTGTGAGCCAAATTTTGGGGAAACAAGGTCAACATGGTCACTATTGCAACCTATCTACAAGCTCACGCATTGTGATCTTGTTGGTAAAGCTATTTATTGTAGAGTAAAAAGTACTACACAAATACAGTATAACACATTACAGAGTTTGATTCAAGCTACATGTATCAACTTCAATTTGAAAAATGTTACATAATATCACCACGATTATACATTTGTACTTTAAGAGTATGCAACATGGGTATTTGATGTGAGGAGAAAAATTTAACTGTTTTGGTTAATGTTACAGTATTTTGTGTTTTTTAGTTTTTATATACCTATTTTATGACAATTTTTTTTAATGTCAAATGGACACAAAGTTAATAAAACTAAGTTACTCTGAAAGCTTAAATCAATCATCTTGTGAGTGCACCTTGCTCTGACTCCACCTAAGATATTTAACATAGCTGTCCCTCATCTGGAGAAGTATCTGCCACAGTGTTGACAGATGTACGATAATTATCGTATTTGTAATATAATTTTACCCTCTGGTACGATGTACAGTACGATCAATAATTCCCCAAATGCCCAAATGTACGATCATTTCGCCATATCACAAAAAAGTGTGTGAATTTACTAAATTCCCTGGCTGCTGATTCGGGATCGAATTTGGCTTTTCAAAATAAGTAATAATCTGCTCAGCAATGATCCATGGAGAGGTGGCTGTCTCCCTTAGTCTGTGCTTGCAACATCTGAGAATAGAAGAAACAGTGAATATCGTGATCAAACAGTTACTAGGGTGTTTTCTTCACAAAATAATACATTAAATAAGACTGCCAGGTGTTCAACAATTCCATTTAAAAGCATTGTAGTATACAGTAATTCAATTAATTTTAAGCTAAGCTAAATGAAGTCAACTACTCATGTCTGCATTCATTTAGCATTTCAAAGGTGAGACAACCTGTTAATATTAAGATTTACAGTATGAAAAGTGCTTGGTCACTGCCTACTGACTCACCTCTTAATAATAATTCTTGGTAATCTATCACTTAAAAGCCTCATAAATTATAATTTGAGGTCCATGTCATAATGACACACAGACTGCATTCTGCAGCTCCTTGTAGGCTTTTAGGCTTCTTTATAGTATAGTAACTATCAAGTCAGTTAATGTCCTTTATGATAAAAAATATGATTAGCTGCTCTGAAGACTGGCTTAGCATTACTGTGTTACTGTGCTATGCATTGATTAGCATTAAGGTAACTTTAGCTCGGTCTGAAAAGTCATGACAAAGTTAAATGAAAAAAAGGAATGAAAACAAACGTACCTGCACTGAAACCATGTAGAATACATAAAGATGTGACCATGGGTTGATCATAACTTTCAATATTTTTTTCAATAAGTGTTGCCGCTGTACCTGTCCTGTAAGCAGCAACCCCGGCTGATTAAGGATGGTCTCTCAAACCGATGATTTTAGAATATTTAATCCAAGAACCACCGTAAGAACAACAGAAAAAAGGACAAACATTACAAATGTAACTGCCCCTAAGCTTGGTAAGTATGATAATGAAGTATGAGTTTCAAACAGATGCTGGTTTATTCCTGAAGCACCGTGAAAACTATAGGAAAATATGTGCATGAAATGTCAAGTCTACAGTGTCACAAAATAAAATAAAGTAATTTAACAAACATTTGACCAAAAATAAGCTTGAACATGACAATAAACAAATAACATACTTCTTAAACGGTACAAAAAAGCCATCTTGGGACAATAAAACAACATTAGACATGAAATTAACCTTTGTAAACAAAGGCTATGCCTTAGGAAGACATAATACATCTGTTGCATTCATCATGGCATGGAATTAAAGTAGTTACATTAGAGCAGTAAAAAACGATCTTTTTAACTGAAAGTAAACACAAAACATGATCTTATAATTATCTCTGACAAAAGTTTTGGACTGGCAAAGTCGCTTATAATAAGCAGACATGGCAACAGAGAGAGAAAGCATGTACTTCCGGGTTGAAAGGGAAGGAGACGTTAGATTGGCTGAAAGTGAACCCATCTGATTGGCTGATGAACCTGTCAATCAGAATCATGATTTTGATTGACAGATTTATCAGCCAATGACGACGTTCGTCTACGCCCACCGTCAGGTCAGTCTCAAAAAGATTTGTGAATGCACAGAGGAGATCCACCACAGAGAAGCAGTGTGTAAATGCACACCAACCGATTTGTGTTGTAGTTAATTCAATGTGCATTTGTAAATTGAGTGTTTTGGAGATAAATAGAGAATTATATTTGTGAAGCAGAGCATCTGGAATGTGACTTTAAAATACAAACTGTGAATTTTAAACTGTGGATTTCAAACACAAAATATAAATGTGACTTTAATACACAAACTGTGGATTTAAAGCTGTGGATTTGAAACACAAAATACAAACTGTGAATTTTAAACTGTGGATTTCAAACACAAAACACAAACGTGACTTTAATACACAGACTGTGGATTTAAAGCTGTGGATTTGAAACACAAAATACAAACTGTGAATTTTAAACTGTGGATTTCAAACACAAAATGTGACTTTAATACACAGACTGCGGATTTAAAGCTGTGGACTTGAAACACGAACGCAAAGCATCGCATTTGTAGTGCTGAACCAAAAAAACACATGCAAACCAGAACTTGTTCATTCAAAAATCAAATGTGTGAATTCAAACCAGGACTTGTGCATTTACTCATTATGAGACTGTTCTGACTCCATACCATGTGACTTGGCAGTGCTTCACCTCTAGAAAGACAGGACAGGGGGTTCGCTGGTTATCATCTGATGGTTCTGATCTGCTGCCAAAACCCAGAGACCCCCACTCACTATGAGAGGACACACACACACTCACACGCACACGCACACGCACACGCACACGCACACACACACACGCTCACAGACAATATGTCATGAGCACACATGTACAACACACACTGGGATGAAAGCATGCTTGTACTGTACACAAAGGTTGTCTGCTGCATTAACAGAGCCTGTCACATGGCAGAAGAACACAGAAGAACGCTACCACACACACACACACACACACACACACACACACACACACACACACACACACACACACACACACACACACACACACACACACACACACACACACACACACACACACACACAGTACAATTTTGAAGTACTTTACTTGAGGATTTGCAGATACTTCAACTTCTAATCCACTACAGTACATGTCAGAGGCACGTACTGTTCTTTCTACTCCACACACACACACACACACACACACACACACACACACACACACACACACACACACACACACACACACACACCCGTTCAACAGTAGCAACTGTAACAATGCTAAGGCTTAGCACTGCAACAGAAGCTGCTCATAGACTGACATATGAACCCCCTGCATACGGTACAGTAACAGTGCTGCCATTCACAGCCCCACACAGCATGCTAACGCGCCGTTAGCTCATGCTAACCTTGCAGCTGTGCACCGTTATAATTAAAAGTGTGGCCTTTACATGAAATGTCAATCTTTATTTAGGCTACGAGTGGCGAGACTAATCCAGAGAATGTAAACTGTGATGCAGCGGAGGAACCGGTGACCGACCGACCGGGTGTCATTTTAACAAAGTTTTTCAAACATTGCCACTGTGTCACTTTCAACTTGCACTTTTACCAATAGATAAAAATGATTAAATAGAGATAACATGCTGCAAGCGCGGATGCAAACACAAATCTGAATGTCGTTTTGCCTTTTGCTTGTCATACATATACGTAGGCTACGTAGATAAAATGAACAAATACAGTCAACGTTTTTAGATTATAATCACACATAAGGACTTATACAAATAAAGGACTACACACATACTACACACAGACACACACACACACACCCCCACACACACACACACACACACACACACACACACACACACACACACACACACACACACACACACAAAGCTTAACATACAGTACAGTTTCACTTCCACTGTCTGTGACAACATACGTTGTTGAATGACATTTACATGCTGCTACTCTGTCAATGACAAAGGTAAGGCGACTGATTCCCATACATCCAACTAATCTACTGTCATTGATATGATGTCCACACATCCAACAAATCTGTAAGAATCAGAATCAGTTTCATTGTCACATCACATGTTTACAGTGTGTAAATCAGTGGGTGAAATTATTTTTTGTGCAAGCTTTGCATCATTTTGTAGCTTTAAGGAAAGAAAAAAGAGAGAGAGGGAGAGCATGGAGAAAAACTGAAATTACACATATCGAAACAAACATTAAGCTAAGCTATATATACATGCTGTGCACATAGCCTAAAAAGCAGCAGGTATGTACATGAGATTAGACATGAGAAGCAAAAAGTGGCAACTCATCGATAGGTCCAGATAAAGTAAAGTAAAACATTTTTTCCTTCAAATGGACCCACAGCAGGGTCCATTTGGTTCCATTTGTACACTCTCAGAGTTATGGGGGTCCTTGAAATTAAAAAGTTTGAGAACCACTGATCTAGGAATAAATACAAATTCCATTAATAATTGTTAACGTGCAGCTACAAGTTAGTAAAATAATAATGTAAATGCTACAGTAAGAGTATAAACAGGTAGTGCAACTTCAACTGAAGCATTCAAAATACAAAATAATTGATCACTGTAAATGACATAATATCATGTGATACATTATGTGGTATCAGATCGGCATAGCCTGGCATACTCACCCGTACCGATACCAACATTTATGCAGTATCGGCAGCTTTTACGATACTGGCATCTGTATCGGAACAACTCTAAAATAAAGTGCAAAAAGTAGTCGCACATTGGCAGGTCCTCACAGGGAGGTAGTATGCATAAGGCCAAAACTTCACAGTTAAAACTCCATATGGAATTTTGTCATTGATGCACATCCAACAAATCTACTGTCATTGATGGCTGCACACACACACACACACACACACACACACACACACACACACACACACACACACACACACACACACACACACACACACACACACACACACACACACACACACACACACACACACACACACACACACACACACACACACACACACACACAGGCATACATAACAGTACAGTATGTGCATATGTGTCACGCCCCCTGCCAGTTGTCAGTCAGTGCCTTTGAGCACAAGGCCTGAGGGAACACATTAAATCCTTCTGGAGACAGGATGACGGCTACACTGAAGACACACACATACTGTACAAATACACGCACACGCACACACACACACACACACACACACACACACACACACACACACACACACACACACACACACACACACACACACACACACACACACATAAGAAGACACACAAGAAGCAATAAGCATCATTGGGCCTCAACACATAGTCTCACGTACTGCAGCTACACCCGCTGGAGGGTTTTAAAGCATTTATGAAAGACAAACTTTTTTTCTATGACTTTCATCTCTGAGAGTGTGTATTTGTTGCCCTTATTTTGTGTTGCCAGACTTTTTTGTATTTCACTTTTTCGTTTGCTTTTTGTCTTTTATGGTTTCATTTATTTTCTCTCATTTTCTGTAAAGCACTTTGGTCGACCTTGGTTGTTTTGAAATATGCTCTATAAATAAAGTTAGATTTGAGACGGTCAGAGATATCCGCCACTTGAGGCAGTACATCTGGTGACATCTAGGCCTGTCACAATTATTACATAATCGCAATTATTTTAGATAGTCGTTATGATATTTTGCATAATCGTCCTAATCATTTCCATATTGAAAAATGTTATTATATTTTCAAACATTTTAAAAAATAGTGGAAATAGCCGATCTAAGCTCGTATATCAGCTATTTCCACTATTATTATTTTTTTGTACAAAGTTATTAAATTAGGGAAGTTATTTGTCATATTATGTGCCCTGTGCACCTTTTGCTTACGAAGCCTAAAAGCCAAACAGAAATGTAATTCTTATTCATAATGTTCCAATGTTCAACGGCAAACAAAATTAAATCGCAATTATTTGAGCGACAATTCATCGGCAAGTAAAATGTCATAATCGTGACAGCCCTAGTGACATCTAAATTTAATGAATGGCCTAAAAAAACGATATTTAACAAATAACGCCCTACATATTGGGACGGTGATATGATTTGTTTTTAAAGTAGTGGCCGCTGGGTTGTGACCATTTTCATCATTGTTCTCTAGATCAAGAGGTTCTCAAAGTGGGGTTCAGCAGAGACCCTCTGGGTTCCTTGAGGGGATTGCAAATGGACCCTGACAGGTTTGTAACTCTGAGAGTGCACAGATGGAACCAAATGGACCCTTACAGGTCTGTAACTCTGAGGCCACATTCACACATTGGCGTGCAGCATGCGTCAGCCCCATACATGAGGGGGGGAAGACGGAGGAAATTAATGGGTGTGTATGGGGTGGACACATGCTGCACGCAAATGTGTGAGTGCGGCCTGAGAGTGTGCAAATGGAACCAAATGGACCCTTATTGGTCCATTTGGTTCCATTTGTACACTCACATAGTTATGGAGGTCCTTCAAATAAATAAAAAAGAATGTGAGGACCGCTGTTCCAGCCTGTATATTGAATTTAGAGTAGTGAGAGATCTCTGATCATCTCGCTACGTGAGACTATACCTCCCACACCTCGACGCGGAGCAACACGCTGATATTTACTTAGATCTTCTGATACCGGTGCCGAGGCGGAAGAACAATTTTCTCATTAAAGTGGATACCTGTCATTCTATTACCTCACCTCATAACCAAGTCAGAACAGACTCCCGTGTCTTTTGTGTGAACAAATAAAATCATTTTCCGGTCTCTAAAAGAAAGAGAAACTCCACCTACCGTCACCAACATTGAGCAAATACAGGAAAATTCTTTTTTAAGTCAAAGGGATTATTGCGACCGGGCAGGAAATTAAAAGTGCCCCAGTAAATATTTGGTTGTAATTGCCCACAAATAATGAGCAACAAAATAAAGTGTGTACTTATAAACGTTTCACTGCCCCTGCCGCCGGGTGTAATATAACCCGAATGGCTGATTGGGACTTAATCAGTGCAATATAACAAGCCACAAATTAGTGGCTCATTGCTGTGCAAGCGACCACCACATGTTGACAATAGATAAAAGAGATTTATTCCCTTTTTGATTTGATTTCCCTTTTGAGTTCCAGTAACTGCATGAGGTAAACAAGCTTTTCAAGTTACAGGACGTTTAGAAAGAAAGGGCTTATCTGGATAATTCTAATAACACAATACTCTACTATTTAGTAGTGCTAAACTGTCCTGTTAGATGTTTTTAGTTGTATTTTATATTTAGTGTGTGTAATTGTTGCACATTTCTGTTGTTATCGTTGCTTGTTTTTGTCTGTTCATTTTTAACTTTTATTACTGCTTTGGCCTAGCTGTCTTGGCCAGGTCTTACTTGTAAAAGAGCTAGCTTTTTTAACCTCAATGACTTCCTTTTTAAATGAAGGTTATGTATTTAGTTGTCCGTTTTCTTGTGACCTTGTCAGAACATCCAACGAAGACCTTCTGGCTCCCAAAACAAGTGGTTGAGGAACACTGATCTAGGCGGCTTCCTAGATTCGTCACGTCGCCTCAGGCCTCATGTTGTGATTTGTGGACAGTCCCTCATTGGCTGTTGACAAGGTGTTGGCAACTGTAACCAATGGGGGAATGAATTATGGGGCCATACTTGAGAAGATTCTTTGTTTTCATTGGTCGCATTGCAACCCTGCAGCAGCCAATAAAAAAGGAGAGGGGGGGGAGACAAACCCAGAAGAGAACTCTTATCTGGGGGAATGAAAGTTACGCCGGGGGGAGGGGGGGGGGGACAGATGGGGATGAACTTCTTGGCACAGTGTGTCGCCATTTTTTGATATGCCCTTTTGTTGTTCTTGAACGCCAAGGCGTCAACTGTCATAGCAGCTGTAACAATAGCTGTGTGACAGTTATGTCGGCTTTATGACAACCCCCAGTGTTGTTGAGCCTAATCTGTGCTCCGTTGCACGACGACCAAGCTCACAACGCGTCACGAACGCGATGCGTTGTGAGCTTGTAGGTCTGCTATTTTCGGCGCGCGACACCGCCTGTACGACCCAAGTATGACTCGGGGCTTAACGGTATGTGTGAATGTGATGTACAGCTATGTACAATAGGCTTTATGGGCCTGTTTCTTTCAGTGTTCCTGTATGTGTGAATGTGACATACCTAACAGGGAGAACTGCAATGGTAGCCCACAGCTGAACTTTCTTCTAAGCTAGGCCTTTCATCTCCTTTTATAAATTACTGTATTGTATGTACTGTATGTTTGAGCCCTGGGCACATGCATGTGTGTATATGTATGAGTGTGTCTGTGGCTCTGTGCAACGCATTCTCACTCCCAACTCCTCATAGTCAACGATTGGTCATGCAGGTACTGTTTGCGTCCAATGCTACGTCGAGGATGCGCTTTGGCATACCGTGCTGACGTCGATTGAATGATCATAACAGATTCCCATCCTATCGGTATGCAACTCGGATAGCGTTGAGTCAGCAGAAGCAGGCTTCGCCGACTCTTCTGTGTTTTTAACTCGTTTCAATTAAACATTTGAATGACAACATTGCCTTTGCAGTGGTTCTCAAAAATGTTCATGTCATGGAACCCAAAATTAATATGTATGGCTGCGGACGTACATATTAATCTGAAAATATTTTTCAGGTCAGGGATCCCCCCATTCAAGATTTGTTATTGTTAAAATGTAAAGAAAATCAACACCTTTCTTTTTTATTTATTCTTTGTAAAAAAAAGATTTTGATGCTACATTTACACATTTTGCTGGGGACCCCCTGGAACCTCCTCAAGGAACCCTGGGGGTTCCCGGATCCCATGTTGAGAACCACTGGTCTAGTATCGGACCACCCTGCATCCTATATTGAAATTGCAACAACTTTGAAAGGTATGATGAGATGACACGTTCATAGTGCAAAAGCATGTGACTGGCAAAGCCTCTGAGGTCTCCCAAAGCCCGGGGCTCAGGGCTCCCATAGAGCTTTTTTCCCTCAGACTGTCAGAGCCCTGCACAAGGGCATGGGCAAGGACACAAAGAAACAACTGCATTCAATCTGTAAATAAATACCCCCTCTCAGTTTTTGCTCACACTGTTACTTACAACTGTGTGTGTGTGTGTATGTGTATGTGTATGTGTATGTGTATGTGTGTGTGTGTGTGTAGACCGCTGTGCTAGTGCGTGTTTCTATCGAAAGGAGATAGAGGGAGGAAGTATGTCCTTGTTCTGAACATGTTCAGTTTCTTTGACTCTGTACCAGCGTGTGCGTGCATGCGGTGTGCATGTGTGTGCACTCTCCTGCATGTATTATTTCTCCTCTTATAATGCTGTCTTATTTGCACTGTGTATGCCAGTACAAATAACAGGAGAACAGCCATGGGCCAGCGTGGCGACGCGCCAGGAGGAGAAGGATTATAAATACATATCCAAGAATGGATTCATCGACTTGTTTTACAGCAACCTCCCTTTTTCACAAAACACAATTTCTTCTCGGAGAGAGATTTTTTTTATTGCCGTTACGCTGGATGGAAACAGCTGAGTGAATAAGAGACAAACAGCTGGTAAATAAAGACCTAGGGGCGAGGAGGAGGGAGGGAGGGAGGACGGTTTTATACGCTCAAACATCTCAGAGAGGATAACCTCTTTGCAAAACAATGCACGGTAGGAATAAAACAAGAGCCTCGTGAAACCATGAGGGGAGATAAAGACGCAAAAGTGGTTTTGACTTCAAAACCCGACTCGGAGGGGGTAAAAGAAAACATAAATTGTTGTTGTTTTGAAGAGTCCACTTTGGGACTGGGGGTGGATCCTTTATCTTTTATTGTGGCAGTGCAGTTAAGATTAGGGAGATCTGATTTTGAAACTAGGTGGTCTTCACTGATGCTGACCACACAGGAGACAGGAGTGGTCTGTCTTTGTGAGGCTAGCAGGCGGAAAAAAGACTAAAATGGAACTTGTCATGCGTCTTTAATTAATGAGGGCATTTCAATTCAATGGCTACCTTCTTCTAGTCAAAATGACTCAATGAATATGTTAACTTGACCACGAATGACCAAGAATCACATGAGTTTATGAACAGATCCTTACGCGTGAGGCCTTGATGTTCCATAATGTTCTAATAATAAATACGATGCGACATTCTGTAAAGACCCTGAAAAATACTTCAATTATTGACATACGATGAAGCTCGCACAAAAGCAAATTTCACCCACTTTTTTACACCTGTAAACCTGTGACAATAACGTTGATTCTGATTGTATATCGTTGTTGTCGGGCAGAAACCTTGTATCTCCATTATTTTTTACTTTTTGTGTTTTTTCGTAAATAAACGCCCTACTTGATCATACTACAGCGTCACACAAAAGTCAAAATCAGATATACAGTACAAGCTCGCAGTGCAGAAGGACGCGTTTTGAGCTGAAGTAGATCTGCTACTTTTGCTATTTTTTAATTTGAAACCTGAAAAGTAACAGTTTTGGACATAATGAGGACCCCCATCTCAAAATATTTTGAGACCAGAAGCAAAGATATGAGTTAGAGATGTTTGCTTTAAAAAATATATATATATTCAAATATTTGCAAAAATTTTCACGAGGCACTCGGTGCCGCACTATGAGCTTGTATATCTGCTATTTTTGATTAGCCAAAGAAGTCTAAAATGACAGAGATGCATTCCTGGATTAAATGGGTTAACAAAATGTAAAAAAAAATGTGAAACATCACCCAAAAGTTGCGATGAAAATAGCAGATCTACAACGTGATCTTACAAGCAGATCTGCTATTTTTCCCTGTTCGTCGTACAACAAAGTATATCGGGCTTAAGTGGTTTAGACCGTTTTGGGCTTATCTTTATGAGGCACAGTACTAATACAATTAAGTGGCCTGCATGCAAGCTCTGCTGGTTGAAACTAGGTGGTCGGACTTCTTGGACGTTGCTGAACAATAAAAGCCTTGGCGAGGTGGCTACGTACTACTGGCTACGACCAGAGGTCAGAGGTCATGCTCGGGCTGATGATTGACAGGTGAATGCCCTCTGGCCTTGTTGGCCAGAGGAGCAGGAGGGCTGGAGGGCAAGGCTGAGAGGAGAGCCTGGTTATGTGACTGATTAAGTGCCAGGGAAAATCTGACTTCATAAGACCTCACACAGGCATACACACACACACACACACACACACACACACACACACACACACACACACACACACACACACACACACACACACACACACACACACACACACACACACACACACACACACACACACACACACACACACACACACATACATACACACACACACATACGCACACATACACACACACGTTCAATGAAGTTCTTGCATGCATTTAAATACATCCACCTGACTCACTATTTTCTCTTGACTCAGCTTCTGCGTTGGCACATTCACCCCCTCCATCCGCATCACCTCCCCCCTCCCTGTGTGTGTGTGTTTTTCTCAACCTTACTGACCTTCCTTACCTCCACTTTATTCACCTTTGCTCCCTCCTTTCCTCAGCTCCCTACTTCAGCTCATCATGTTTGTTGTGTTGGTCCCTCACCCATTTATATGCTCTCTCTCTCTCTCTCTCTCTCTCTCTCTCTCTCTCTCTCTCTCTCTCTCTGTGTGTCTCTATGCATACTTGCATTTCTATACTTGTGAGTGCCGAATGTCCCCACAAGTATAGTAGAATTTGAGAAAATAGACATTGTTAGGACCATTTTCCTGGACCTCACAAAATAAATTTTTATTTTCTACAGGATTTGAGGAGTTAGGCTTATGATGAGGAACAGATTCAGGTTGGCTTAAGGTCCTTACACACCGGGGCGATTTTTTTCATGCGAATAATACGTTTATTTTTAAAACCTTATAAAGTCAATGCAAGCTTCCACACCAGTTTCGCGGAGCGAAAAAAGCGTCTTTTAATTATTCGGAACGAGTCCGAATTTTGCGTATATTCGCATATTCGCCGGTGTGTAACCGCCTTTAGGGTTAGACATTTAGAGGTTAGGTTTAGGGGTTGGAGTTATGCCTGATTTATACTTGTGTCAGAGTCGTGGACCAAAAATAACAGATCTATAAGCTCACAACACGTCACAGTGAGACGTGTTGTGAGCTTGTAAATCTGCTGTTTTCGGTTAAAAAAAACTATCCCAAATCTTGTTTTACTGTCGATCATAAAATTGCTATCCTAAAATGCGGATGTACTCCAAAGTATAGGGGGGGGTGGACGAGAGCTGGAAGCAGAGGGCAAAACATTCAAGTCTTTAGGGCTTTTCTTTTCAGGACCAAGTCAGATATGATTACGTACTGTACTATAGCACTGAGCAAATCCCCAAAATGCACTATGTAACTTTCTGATGCACTCCAAAACATTTTTCCAGACTGAAAGTCTGAAAGGTTTTCTACCCACGCTGATGGTAAGCTCAGCTCTGAGGTCAGTCCAGGTCAGTCCATCTTCTCTCTATCCCGCTGCCGTTTCTAAGTGCCAAACACTATTTACAATTTAAGCATTAGCACAGTAGTTCTCAAACCTTTTTGTGCCAAGGAGCCCCAAATTGAAAATTTGGCCGTGGACCCCCCATCTGAAAATGTGTTGTGCCAGGGAACCCCAGAAAAGAAGATTTATGTAATAAAAAATATATGTATAGTATATTAAAAAGTTGAATACTTTTCTAAACAATTTTTATATTTTTGAGCTTGTAGATCTGCTATTTTTGAATAACCAACATATAAATTAGCTACTTAAAAAATAATACAGTATTGCCGCTGTGAAACTACCTCTTTTCAGGAAATCGAACTTCCGATGGATCCGATAGTTATTTATTAATTTCATTTGTTTAATATTTAATAAACCCTTCAGCCCTAGACGCTTGTAGATCAACTACTTTCGCAAATGTTGTGCTGCATTCTCATTAATTTACGAAACAAATGTGAAATATGGAGGTACAAGATACTTTAAGTAACTTTATTTACATACAGTAAAGAGATCAGAGGCATCACAAAGTGCTTCATAATAAATAAAGCACACGCACGCACGCACGCACGCACGCACGCACGCGCGCGCACACACACACACACACAGAAGATGCCAACATATCCACACAGGTACCGTATTATGTAAATACCCACAATAAGCACTCAAACACACACTCACACACAGACTCAATCCGTACACGCCAGTCTTTCCGCTCTGAGCCACTCGGCCTTCACCAGCGCAGGGGTCGCCAGCCAATCAACACGCGTTGTCCAGGATTCAAAGGTCAGAGGTCACAGAGAGACTTCCGAGTTGGCTCACGAAAACCACTGCAGCCACTTCCTGTGGGAGAAGTTGCTGCTCAAGCTCTTGTTCTCGGACACGCACGCACGCACGCACGCACGCACGCACGCACACACACACACACACACACACACACACACGCTCACACACACCATAGATCTCATTCTGCCTTGGTACCACTGTCCGCAGGCTGTATTTATGCCTGCGTAATTGCTAAAGCCGGCTGACAAGTCACTGACAGATGGCAGATAGATAGAGCGTGCCCTTGGGTTTGGCCCTCTGCAGGCCTGTTCATCAAAAGCCCAGTAATGGCTGGACGGACGGACGGTGCTGCTAGACTCACACCCAAGGACGGCTAAACCAAGGACACAGGCTGCTGTGTGTTTACAGTCTGGTCATCATAACCTGGCCAGGACACAGGAGGACTATTACACATTATTATATGGGAAGAAAAGAAAGCATTCAGCTTTCAGGACCAAGTCAGATGTGATTACGTACTGTACTGTAGTACTGTACAGCAAATCCCCAAAATGTAACTTTCTGATGCACTCCAAAACATTTTTCCATACAGAGTCTGAAAGGTTTTCTACCCACGCTGATGGTAAGCACAGCTATGAGGTCAGTTCAGGTCAGTCCATCTTCTCTCCATCCCGATCCCGGTCTTAATGGGTTAAGCATTAGCACAGTAGTTGACAAACCTTTTTGTGCCAAGGAGCCCCAAATTAAAAATTTGTCCGTGGACCCCCCATCTGAAAATGTGTTGTGCCAAGTCTGGTCATCATAACCTGGCCAGGACACCGGAGGACTATTACACATTATTATATGGGAAGAAAAGAAAGCATTCAGCTTTCTTTGGTTCAGTAGTTTGTGCTTATTTAGGTTGTTTTCAGTATTTTGCCATTAGGTCATGTTTCTCTTTTTTTGTCTTTTCATTACCGTTCTTGCACCAGGAGAAATGTCCAAAACTGCTCCTTTTTTATTATTTTTTAAAAACATTTGAAAATAGTGAAACTAGCCGATTAACAAGCTTACAATGTGTCACATTGCGATGCATTGTGAGCCTGTAGATTGTCTATTTTCA
Source organism: Gymnoscopelus braueri (assembly GCF_963280865.1). NCBI lineage: Eukaryota > Metazoa > Chordata > Actinopteri > Myctophiformes > Myctophidae > Gymnoscopelus > Gymnoscopelus braueri. The sequence goes on along the minus strand of NC_137607.1, from coordinate 47,356,721 downwards.
CTATTTTTGTGTGACACTCTTGTATGATGAAGTAGGGTATTAATTTACATGAAAAAAACTAAACACAACAAAGTTGAAATACGGAGACACAACATGAAATGGCTGACACAAAGGTTCTTTGCGACATTGATTCTCAACAACAACGCTGTTGAGTGCTGCCCACTCTTCTCGCTTCAATGGCTCCTCTGGGAAGAATGGAAACTTTATCGAAAGTTAATTCTCTTCATTAATTCCCTTAAATGATCTCATTAAGGGGAAATGTCAACCATTGCACACTATCCCCTCTAATTAAGATTCAAGATAATTATTGTCTGTCACAAGCGACATATTTTTCTTTTTTTCCTTTAACAAGAATCAGAAATGCGCATTTGAAAACACATTTAAAAACAAACAAACGGACAGAGTTAAGTGACAATAACAGTGTTAAAGGGGTCAGAATACAGTGGCTAGTTCAGAGTGGTGATTGCAGAGGGGAAAGCAGCATGTGTTGTTGTTGATGTTTTGCGGGCCAGTGGGACATTGATGGCAGTGGAACAAGAAGGTTATTTGAGTTTAGTATTTTTTCATTATTTTTGTACTTTTATTTTGCTTTGAATTTCAGTTTAGTTTTAATTCGTTTTTGAAGTGGGTTTGGATTGTTTTGAAAATATATTTATTTATATATTTGTCAGGGGTGAGATTCAAAAAGTTCAGAAATGTGAAAAGAGTGAAATGTAGCACATCTAATCTCTTTGGAGGACAGTGGGCGGTCCAGTCCCCTGGTGCTGCTCTTTTGGGGTAAGCAGCAGGTATAAAGCTGAAAAAGAGACAGGGAAGGGGAGGCACCGGAGTAAATTAAGCTTGAATCCTGAAAAGTAACAGTTGTGGACATAATGAGGTTTTCACCAGTAAAGTTATTATTTAGTCACAAGCTCTTGCTTTTCATTAGTTCAGTATTTATAAAACCCACAGAGACACACACTTTCAGTTTCAAAATGTTTCAAAGCTTGCACAACACTGTTTTGCGATGTTATTGCCTTGGTTCTGTGTCACTATAGGTGTCTGGCAGGTCAAGAATTAATTCAGCCATCCCAGAAATTGTGGCCTTATCTATAGCAGTAACAATTGGTGATAATGAGGGAGAGATCACTGTTGTGTTGGGCTGATCAAAGCTCTGTGGATAATGCCCTCAAGTCTCTGCTTCTGCTGATGCACAGAGACACACAATAAGCACCAGGTGCTGCTCCTTTTCTAGTCACCCCCCCAAAAAATACAAACAATAAACGGGCAAAACAATAAACGGGCAAAAATCTCATCTCGAGGAAACCAGCACGCTGCTATGGGACCTGCTGCGATGTGCTCTCAACAAAACAGGTCAGCTGAGAGTCGCAAAAAGAAAAGATGATTTAGCTGGGGGGTCACATGGTATTTAGGGGGCCACACAGTAGCTAGTGGGCCACATGGTATCTGGAGGGGGGGGGGGACGACAACCCAGTAGCTAGTGCAGTAGGCTGCACTAGCGCTCCTGATTTTGTGTATAGAGGGGCGGGTTTAAAATCAGCGCGGAGAGAATGCGCCTGATCCCATTGGTTCACCGATCTGTCCGTCAACCCCCGCCCCGTCAACACAACATTGCACTCTGGTTGGTTGGGGAAATGAAACACTTCCTATACCGGGTACACCGACGCGCTCCTCCAGGCTTTTATTTTTTAGAAAAACTAAACAATAAAAGCCTGGAGATCGAGGCTACTAGTGCAGTGGTTCTCAAACTTTTTCATGTCAAGGACCCCCAAATTGGGTGATGTATTTGGCCGCGGACCCCCATCTGAAAACGTTTTGTGCCAGGGACCCCCTGAAGAGAAGATGTGGGTTAAATTACTTTCAAGATAAATAAATAAAAGTTAAACAGTACCCCCAAACAGTATACAAGCTCACAGCGCTTCACTTCGTGCCGCGCTGCGAGCTTGTACATCTGCTATTTTTGAATAGCCAAACATATAAATGGATATAGAGGTTAAAATGATTGTGACACTATATTAACTACTTTTGCTTGGGACCGCCCCCCAAGGACCCCACTTTGAGAACGAATGAGCTAGTGGGCCACACTGGGGGGGAGGGGGGGGTACACAGTAGCTAGTGGGGCCACGTGGCATCTGGACGGCCTCATGGTACCCGGGGCCACACGGAGCGGCGCGCCGCAACTCGAAACAAAAGAGCTGCAATAACAGTAACCATAAAGACCTCTGAAACAACTCTTCTGGCTGAATAATCAATCATCCCAGTGTAAAGAAAAATGAATATCAGTGAAATGTTTGACAAGGTGAGCTATTGACGCTTCTTACAAAAGAATCAACAAGTGTTCCAGATTTAGCATGTGTTTGTGCAGGCTAAGAGAGTTCATAGTGCAAACTTGTGTTTCACGAGAATGAAAAGACTGTTGTGTAATGATGGTGCAGCGGTACATTCCTGTCAGCTATATAAGTGTTTTCATTATTCATAAAAATGCAAAACACATGTATTTTGTATCGCATTCAGACACAGTTGAATCAAAACAAATATCTTTGATGTGCAGTATACGTTTACAAAAATAAATTCCCCCTAAATATCGGACTACAAGCACCTCAGCCCCCGAACATGTTCGCAGCCGGCAGCGCTCGTGCCAGTAAGGACCGTTAACTGTTGCGTACGCGCAAAGTTCAAATCCATCTCCTTAAACGAACGAACATGTTGACTTAATTGTAGTCATTAAAGCAACAACAGAAAAAAAAATCCCTTCCACTGTTGTGCAGTTCAGAGCTTTTACAGGCTTCAGTACCCCCCCCCCCCCCTCCCAGCTCTCTGTGTGTGTGTGCAAAGAATTGTTCTGGCTGCGTGGCCTCGTTGCAGCTATAGCACCTCTAGGGGTAATGAATTCCATTTAATCATTCTCCCTTCTTCCTCATTAGGGTCACATTAAGAGAGACCAAAAACCTGGAGCAAAGCACACAAACCACCATTGTGTTGAGGAGATCCAGAAGGGAAGAAATACAAACCACTTGATGTGGATTTTTTTTTATTCTCCATGTTTCTCTCTCTCTCTCTCTCTCTCTCTCTCTCTCTCTCTTGTGCTCTCTCTCTCTCTCTCTCTTTTGTTGGACCCCCCAAAAAGATTGCTCTTTTTGTTGGCTCTCACACAAACACAAGTTGGTTGAAAAGATTAAAAGCTGGGAAGAAGGATGCGATTGGGGGGGGGGGTGGGGGGCATTGTTTCTGTAGTGCAGAGGTTCTCTCAATCTATGGGTCGGAACCCCACGTGGGGTTGTGAGAAGGTGAGGGTGGGGTCACACATTGACACAGGTGAAAAGATTTTAAAAAAAATCTTTCCTTCCAATTGGGTCAGTTTGTTTTTTAAGCATAGCCTATGAATGCATTGTTCTTAGGGTTATGGCAACAGATGCAACATACTGTATGCCTCCATTTACACATGTTGACAGAAACACTTTTCCAAAGCTTTTAAACTACGTTGATAAGACACAATATCAGCAGGAATCACAGCTTTGTAAATGCATTTTCTATTCATATTCAAGGCTACCAATGTATGCTTTGATTATAAAATAATGCTTTATTTTATCTGTGAAATTGCAGTATAAATCAAGTGTGGGAGGTCACCAAAACATGTTCCCCCCATAATGGGGTGCTGGTCTATCGTCTCTTGTCGGGTGGAAACCTCATATGTCCAAAACTGTGACTTTAGAGGATTCAATTAAAAAAATAACAAAAGTACTGTAGCAGATCTACAAGCTCAAAACGCGTCGCTTCGCGCCGCATTTCTAGCTTTTAGATCTGCTACCTTTGATGCTTTCGTGTGACGCTGTAGTATGATCAAGTAGGGTGTTAATTTACAAAAAAACACTAAAAGTTAAAATATGGAGATAGGAGGTTTCTGCCCGACAGAAACGATATAAGTTTGAGAACCTCTGCTGTAGTGGAGTTGGTTAGACGGTAAGACTCATTCCTGTGTTTGGGTGTTGATAAAAGAGAGAGAATGATGAAGAGAGAGAGGCCAAGATGGGGAGAATGTGTGCCTCATGGCTAATTTTGTGGAGCTATAGCAACATAGCTTTTTCAGAAAACTCTTAGTGTTTAGAACATTGGTTCTCAAAAAATGGCAGATATAAGTTCACGGCGCGTCACTTCGTGCTGCGCTCCGAGCTTGTACATCGACAATATTTGAATATTTTTGAAAAATGTAATGAATGATTGAATGCCCTATTTCGGTGCTTTAACATAACATTACTAGATACTACAGTTTGGTTTACAAATACAGAGATGGCACCGAAAAGGTGTAGGCTGAAGCCGAGGCTTATTTAGTTTATACCCTAGTTGAATTGTTTAAAAAACTAAACAAAACAAAAACAAATGTGTTTCAGAACAGAACAAATCTTAAATGTGTTTGCAAAATGCTGCCACAAAACATTTTCAGATTGGGGTGGGGGGGGGGGGTCCGCAGCCAAATACATATCATTCTGGTCGATCCTTGGCACGGAAAAGTTTGAGGACTACTGATTTAGAAGGCATTTGTAGAATCGGTCTCGGTTCTAAACGGGTTAAGTAAAAAAGTGTTATTGCCTGTGCACAGGGAGGTAGTGTGTGTGTAAAGTTAAGAGCGTGCGTGCGTCTGTGTTTATAGGGATGAGTCTCTGGAGAGAGCGGTTGGAACACTGTGCAGGCCCTGCTATCGTCACTCTGCCAGGAAAAGTTAAGCGATAGTCTGTCTCTGTAGAACATTACCCAGATTAGATATGAAACGACGTTTAAAATGCATCACGTTTAATGTTTCTGGACGTGAATGTGGCTTATGCAACGCTCTCGCTGCACTTTTGGCTGCCTCCGCGCTCTGTGCGTGTGTGTGTGTGTGTGTGTGTGTACGTGTGTGTGTGTGAGAGAGAGTTAGTGCACAAGAATGTGTTTGCGAGGGCGTTTGATTTGTGCGTCTGTGACCATGAGTGTATTAATGACTTGTGTTATATGTGTATATTTTGATTTGGCCTTTCAAGCGCCGCGCTTCTTGGTGATTCAGAGGAGGGGGTTATGCGTTTCAGGAGGCGTAGAGAGAGTGAGACAGAGAGAGAAAGAGAGAGAGAGAGTGGGTGGCCGGCATTTAAAAAAACATGCCACTCTCTCAAACTACCTCTACATTAATTTCCCCTAATTTCTTCTGTCTCCCCCCCTGCATGTTGTTCTCTTTCTCAGTGAGTGTGTTGCGTGTTCCTGAGGCAATCAGCAGCCCCAGACACAAGCCTTTCCCCCATATGTTCAGTGGTGGAAAAAGTACAAAAAAATGTCACTTAAGTAAAAGTATCAATACTGCAATGTAGAAATACTCTGTTACAAGTAAATGTCCGGAATTCAAAATTTACTTGAGTAAAAGTGTTGGTATCAAAATGAACTTAAAGGGACAGTTCACCCCCAAAAAGATTTTTTTTCTATCGATTGGTCACCCCATGGAGACTTGAATTCCTGGATATTTTTTAGTTTTCGTCACATTCCTAAGCCAATAATTTGATGACCGGCCAGGGTTCCGGTAGGAGACACAAAGAGTCTCCTTTGTGTCTCCTACCGGAACCACTGCCTACCGGTCCGCTAGTCATCAAATTATTGGCTTAGGAATGCGAAAAAAAAACAAAAAACTTTAAAGTACCAAAAGTAGAAAGTACTCATTATGCAGAATGTCCCATTCCACAAGTTTTCGAATGTATAAAATGTATAAAAAGAACTTTAAAAATAGCAGATCTTCAAGCTCACAATGGGTCACGATGCGACGCTTTGTGAGCTTGCAGATCGGCTATTTTTAAATGGCCGAAATGTATATAGGGCTGAAGTGGTCAATGTATGTTTTGTATTAATGATCAAAATCTACAAAGTAACTAGTAAAGTTTTCTAATAATTGTAGTGGAGTAAAAGTACAATACTTGCCCCTGAGATGTAGTGGAGTAGAAGTAAAAGTACTGAAAATTGCAAATACTTAAGTAAAAACACCTCAAAATTGTACTTAAGAACAGTACTTCAGTAAATGTACTTAGTTACTTTCCATTCACTGCATATGTTGCGTGAACCTCCCGTCTGCCACTGTTAACCCCACCCGACCAAAACGTGTTTCGTGGCTTCCCTGAGATCGCTCTGACCTCGCTCTTTCCACCCCAGTTCGGCTCCCGCGGCGCTGAGCTGGCAACCGTTTCGGCACGCTCGGCCCCAAAAAAATCACCTCAGGTGTTTTTGCGGTCTGAGGACGACGGGGTTGAACGTGCCTTCAACGTGACTGAGTTCAGGGCCATGTGTCGCCGTGCGCGTGTGTGTCATGCTTTAAGGCATTGTGTCAGTGCGTGCGTGTCAGTGCGTGCGTGAAAACTTGTGAAATGGGACATTCTGCATAATAAGTACTTTTACTTTTGGTACTTTAAGTACATTTTGATACCAATACTTTTGTACTTTTACTCAAGTAAATTTTACTTAACTTTTCTTGTAACTCATTGCCGTATGGATACTTTTACTGAAGTTAAAAATGTGAGTACATTTTCCACCACTGACCAATTATGTCAGTGTGTGTTTGTATGAATGTCTGATTGAAGGGCCTGGTGGTGTGAGGAGGGAATAGCGCCTACACCCTCCCTCTGGGGGCTTTTGGCTCTTATCACCTCATGTTCTCCCAAATCCCCCCTCGCACTGATTCATAATGGAGCCCATGGGAGGCTACGTAGGCCTGGCCGTGTCGGAGAAGGTCAGTTCCATGCAGGTGGATGATTTCAAGCGCCTGCCCTGGCTGTCGAGCAGGCCAGGGTTGAACCCGCCGAACACCCCCAGCTCACACCATCAGGGACCAAAATGTCTGATTTTTTTCCCTTTCTCGCTCTCTTTCCATTCCAATAAGACTTGGACGAGACGGAGTTAGTTTGACTCCAAAACAATTTACAGAGTTTCTCTCTCTCTCTTTCCAGAATGCTTATAGCCTCTGGCAATGTGCTAGCTTCAGTGGTAGATTATTATGTATGCCATGATGATGTTGTGGCTCTTAAGCCAGCGGTTCTCAAAGTGGGGTCCGGGGACCTCCAAGGGGTCCTTGAGGGGGGTTCCAGGACGTCCCCATGCAGCATCATTTTTAATTTAATTTAACATCAAAATCAGTTTAACCACTTTAAACCACTTTAAACGTATATATATATCGGCTATTTGAAAATAGATCTACAAGCTCCCAATGCATTGTATCATGGCGCATTGTGAGCTTATAGATCTGCTATGTTTTTCAGACGGGGGGTCCGCGGCCAAATGCATATCAATGTGAGGGTCCTTGACATGAAAAAGTTTGAGACCCGCACTGGTCTATTATATGCCATGATGTTGTGTCTCTTCAGTTATAATATATGCCATTTGGGATGCTTTTAGTGCCTTTCTGTGCCACTAGTGCGTTTTCAGTCCAGATGGACGACCCTTCCCTATAGGATTATGCACCTCTGATTTTGGCAATGTTAATGCCGTGCTCTATCCATTATGCTATAAAATTACATCCACATTTACTTTTATGGCAAATAGCAGACACGGTTTGCCAGTGTAGATTGCACGTCCAACAGTAGGATAACCTTGCTCTACACTCACCCCTACTAAGGCTTAGGGTTTGAATGATTTAGGATCTACTTGAGTCCCAAACCCTAGCATGCTTATTCTGGGGCAAAGAATTTGGCAAAGATTTTATTGTTTTGGGGTGAAGAGATCAGTGTAGTACAGTGGTTCTCAAAGTGCGGTCCAGGGACCCCCAGGGGTCCTTGAGGACGTTCCAGAGGGTCCCTAGAAAAATTTGTTAGTAATATAAAAAAAATATAGCATCAATATCAGGTTAACCACTTTAACCCTATTTATACTTAGTGTAGCTTTTACTTCAGCTACACTTCAGCTACTTCAGCTAGTCAAAAATAGCTGATCTACAAGCTCACAACGCCTCACACGTGACGAGTTGTTTTTTCGAATACTTGAAAAAGACGAGACATTTGTAGTTTTGAAAATGTTTGCTAACACAAATGTTCTCTTATGGGGGTCCTGCCACGTAAATACTTGGAGATGGGGGTCCATGGCCAAATCCATAAAAATTTAGGGGACATGAAAATGTTTGAGAGCCACTGTTGGGGGAAAAAAGGAGGATGCCTAGTATAGACCCCTGTGTGGACCCCCATTTGAAAAGATATGCCAGGGACCCCCATAAGAGAAGATGTTTATTGTTTACGGCTATAGCAGTGATTCTCAACCATTTTAATTTCAAGGACCGCCAGTTTGATATGCATTAAGCATTTGATGGCTTTTTTTTTTTTAATCTCTGGGACTCCAATCTACAGGGAAAATCAATGTTAATTTAACTCAGAGAGTGTACAAATGGTACCAAATGGATCAGCAAGGGTCCAACTCCATTTGCTTCCATTTGTACACCGTCTGAGTTACAGACTCATAAGGGTCCATTTGGTTGATTGATTGATTGAATATATTATTAACAGTTTGCAAAATTGTACAGTGGTACAGTTTTACAATGATGCTAAAAGCATAACACTAAAAGTTTCCATTGTGGTCCTGTGGCTCCTAACTATCATTTAGCTGGAGACCCCTGGAACCCCCTCAAGGACCCCTTGGGGTCCCCGGAAACCAGTTATAGAACCAGTGGTAGACAGGGGTTTAAGTTGTTAACCACTGGCATGGAATTAATGTCAGACAATGCACCAGTGATGGTGGAGAATCACATGCAGCAAAGAGGAAGGTGCCAGGATGTGAATGAGAACCAGAGAGGTTTTTATAGCTCCTTTCTTTTCTGCCACAGTTTTATATCCGTGGCAGACCGTGTGCACATGGTACTCCTCCACAGTTAGAAAGTTTAAGTACATTTACTCAAATAATGTAATTAAGTACACATTTTTAGGTATTTTCACTTTAGTGGAGTTTCCCCCTCCCCATTTTCAATACTTTAACTTGCACTCCACTACATCTCAGAAGCAAATATTGTACTTTTACTCTCCACGGCAATTATTTGAAAAAACTTCAGCCCTATTTTAAACTGTGGCTATTTTCAAAAGGCTTTGACAATTTATACATTTGAAAATTGGTGAAATGGGACTTTCTGCATAATGAGTAGGCTACTTTTGGGAGTATTTCTACATTACGGTATTGATACTTTTATTTAAGTAAAACAAAAATCAATGTACTGCTTCTTCTTCTTTGCCACAGTTTTATTATATCCGTGGCAGACCTTGTGCACATGGTCCTCCATGCAGCATGCAGGCCAAGAACACTCATTACCTTCCAGCTGCCAACAGAGTAATAAGGTTGACAAAACCACCGTGAGAATGGAGACGACAAAAACAATGAACATCCCTGTTCCCTTCACTGACTCATTCAGTTCCTTTTCCTATATACTGTGGGTGGCTGGCAGTGAAAGAAGTACTCACATTCTTTACTTAAGTAAAAGTGTTGGATTGGTGTGTGTGTGTGCGTGTGCGTGCGTGTGTGAGAGAGACAGGCGCAAAGCCAGGAAGAGGCGAATAGAAGGTTAAAGCCCAGAAGGGCGAGTTTAATGACTAAAGGTTAACAATAAGGTAAGAGGCGTGTGGGCGTCCGCTGGCTGCCACGACTCACCTCAGGATTCCTGGTTCTAGAGAGGAGAGGAGAAGCTGGGTCAGTGATAAAATCACAGAGGAAAAAACAAGTGTGCTGCAACTGCCTTAAGCAGGCTAGAAGCTCTGCAAACACCGGAAAGCTAAGTGTTGGCTGGCTATACTTTACCATACATGAGGCGTGATAGTTTTATACAACTAGATTCTGACAAGTCCCGGAAAAGACGCGCTGTGATTGGCCAGTTGTCACTATGAGTGGCAGTTGGGGCAAACGCTCGCTCCCAAAACATGATTTACGATTATGTGCCTATCGGTACATAAACTCGGACGGCGCTGAGTCGGTTCAAGCTAATTTCGCAACGTTCGGCACGGCAACTCGCTCGTCTTAGCTCGCTCGGTGGTGCCTCCCGTGGCTCAAGTTCGCTTGAGACGGCGTCTTTGCGATGTAGAGCTTGCTGGGCTATTTTCAAATAGCCAAAGTGTTAAAACAGGAATTAAGGGGTCAATGTTCAAAGTATAAAGTATTGAAAAACGTACTCATTTTTTTAGTGTTTGCACATGTGTCACTTTATGCCCTCTCTTTTGTCTTTTGTGAACCTTGAAGTTTCCTTGAACATACTGTACCCCCACATATACTTGCTGTAAGTACAGCACTTGAGTTACTTTCCACCACTTTCTCTGACACACATGACATCAAACATTCGTTTGATGTCATCCTGTCATCCTTCCCCCATAAAAAAAAAAAGGAAAATAGAAATCTTCACATTATTCATGTCAGGCATGCTAGTTCTTTCTCATCAGCCATCTCTGTGATCCTGTCCCCTCAGTGACCTGGACCGGTACCCTCAGTCACCACCTCCTACTCAGGACACCAATTTCCATACATTCCTACGTCCCACCTCCCCCCCACCACCACCACCGCCACCCCACCATCCTGGCCTAACTACTTCATACATTATACATATTATATCGTCGCTGTCGGGCAGAAACCTTTTATTTCTATATTTTAACTTTTTGTGTTTTTTTCGTAAATTAACATCCTAATTGATCTTACTACATCTGCTACTTTTGCGCTTTTTGAATTTGAATCCTGAAAAGTTACGGTTTTGGACATAATGTCCAAAAAAAAGTACGATTTTATAGTATGGTGCTAATGTTCGCTTAAAAAAATTCAAAGATACACACATTTTCAAGATTTTTCTTTAATAGCCAAAGAAATAAAAAAATTACAGAGATGTGTTCCCGGATTGAATGGGTTAACAGACAAACATAAACAGACTACAGCGTGCAAATGATGAGCTGGGATGGCGTAGCATCAATATGTCCGTGAACAATTTTTGCCTAAAGAATTTTTAAATACAGGGTTTTGTTATTCACTGTTATTATGACTCAATATTTGAGAAAGCAACAAACAACACAAAAACCAGGAAAATAATTTGACTGTTGACCGTACAGTCTGATAAAGTAGAAATGTCTTTCATATCATCTCTGTCATGTGGAAACTTCATATGTCCAAAACCGTTACTTTTCAGGATTCAAATTCAAAAATAACAAAAGTAGCAGATCTACAAGCTCAAAACGCATCGCTTTGTGACGCGTTTCAAGCTTGCAGATCTGCTACTTTTGATGCTTTTGTGTCACGCTGTAGTATGATCAAGTAGGGCGATGATTTACGAGTGAGAATATGGAGATAAGAGGTTTCTGCCCGGCAGCGACGATACAGTAGTTGTTTATCTGGTAGAAACAGCTTGGCCTTCAATTCAAAATACATGAAAGGGAACAACGGATCAGGCCAATTCATTCTGTCAAGCCCTTCTCTCTTCCAAGACACAGAAAACACTTCCTTTCAGCATTTCAGAAATGTTGATGCCTGTCGGGCAGAAACCTCTTATCTCCATATTCTAGCTTTTTGTGTTTTTTCGTAAATTAATGCCCTACTTGATCATACTACAGCTTCACGCGAAAACATATGACACTGATCATCCCCTGTATCGCTACTTTGACCTCATGCCATCTGGTCGGAGATACAGAACCTTAAAGTGGAAAAAGGTTACTTTTAGCAGGAGTTTTGTCCCCTCAGCCATCGCGGCATTAAACAAACTGCCCCGTCCATAAGAGGGTTTTCTGTGTACAGTGGGGACCTCATGTCTTTGTCTTTGTGATATGTTGTTTTTGTTGTTATGTTTGTTTTGTTGTTTTTGTTGTAACGAACAGACCTGTGAAGACAATTTTCCCTTTGGGGACAATAAACGATATTATTTATAAAAAGTAGCAGATCTACAAGCTCGAAACGCGGTGCACAGCGACACGCTTTGAGCTTGTAGATCTGCTACTTTAGCTACTTTTGCATTTGAATCCTGAAAAGTAACAGCTTTGGGCATATGAGGTTTCCCACCCAACAGAGACGATTACTTTGCCAATGGGCCACATGCCTCGGCAGGGCTTACTCACTTACTTACTTATTTCGTCAAGGACCACCGATACGTAATATCCTTAAAAAGGCAACTTAAAGTCTTTGAATTGGAGCATGATGTGGGTAAATGGAAAACATTCATTATTGGTCATAGAAACGCCTCCACATTAGCCCAACTTCATTTTCATTTACCCATTAACACATTGACCGCCAGAGGTTAATCTCATAATGTACTCACCAGTGCCAACGTTTTATTGTTGTTTTTTGTTTTTTTCACGTCGCCATAGATCTTGTTAAAATCCTTAAGATTGAGCCGTACACGGTCTGTTTACATCGGCGACATCTCACTGTATCTCCCAGTGAAAACCACGTGTCAAACGGGGCATCCATGTTGTAGTTAGAGCGGATTACGTTAAACAGTGATATGCGAGGAGAAAAAACTACAGGAAGAGAATTGAGTTTCAGTGTGCGCTTTAGAATGGGAGCCGGCGTGATCGTCAAAACCGGATCCCAAATAATTCTGTTTCCGGTGGTGTTACAATGAAATGTGCCGTACTAGAAAATTGAAAAAAGTTTTTTTTTTCGAAAAAAAATGAAAAAGCACCACAGCCCGTAGGCTACGGGATCGGCGCTTTACCGTTGGATTTAACGGCCCGTAGAACTACGGGCCCGGCGGTCAATGTGTTAAGATCGGGAACGCATCTGTGTCATCTTAGATATCTTTGGCAATTTTTTTTTTTTATCGTGAAAATGTGTGCACATCTTTGAATAATATATATATATATATTATATATATATATATATATATGTATATTTGAACTCAAATCTTGGCTTCTGGAGGGGTCCCTGGAACAAAATATTTTGAGATGGGGGGTCCACGGACAAATACATGTAATTGTGGGGGTTGTAGCAACTCATAATGTAATAACGGTTCATAATGTAATAAACTACATGTACAAAAAAAGCTCATAATGTAATAATTAGCTCATAATGTAATAAAATCATGAGCACATAATAACGGATTTTTGCATAATCAGTATCATGGTCAGTATCGTGTTAGTATCATGGTCATTATCATGTCAATATGATGGTCAGTTTCATGGTCAGAATCATGGTCAGTATCGTGTCAATACCATTGTCAGTATCATGGCCAGTATCATGGTCAGTATCATGGCCAGTATCATGGTCATTATCATGTCAATATGATGGTCAGTATCATGGTCAGTATCATGGTCAGAATCATGGTCAGTATCATGTCAATACCATTGTCAGTACCATGGTCAGTATCATGTCAGTATCATGGTAAGCATCATGGTCAGTATCATGTCAGTACCATTGTCAGTATCATGGTCAGTATCATGGTCAGAATCATGGTCAGTATCATGTCAATACCATTGTCAGTATCATGGTCAGTATCATGGTCAGTATCATGTCAGTATCATGGTCAGCATCATGGTCAGTATCATGTCAGTATCATGGTCAGTATCATGGTCAGTATCATGTCAGCATCATGGTCAGTATCATGGTCAGAATCATGGTCAGTATCATGTCAATACCATTGTCAGTATCATGGTCAGTATGTTTTTGAGAAAACTCTTAGGATTTAGAACAGTGGTTCTCAAAAATAGCAGATATACAAGCTCACAGCGCATCACTTCGTGCCGCGCTGCGAGCTTGTACGTCTGTACAAGCTCGTGTTCAACATTTTTTGGGGAAAAGGTGTTTTTTAACACAAATCTTCTCTTCTGGGGGTCCCTGGCAAAAAAAAATGTTCAGATGGGGGTCTGCAGCCAAATAAATATAATTTTGGAGGTCCTTGGCATGAAAAACGTTGGAGAAATGCTGATTTAGAAGGCATTTGTAGAATTGTCCTCAGATCGTAATGGGTTAATCTGATGCTTGTATTCAGATGTTCTTGTGAACAGGAAAAAGGCTAAGTGAGTGTTTTGCTCTGAGGAGGAACAATCAAACATGTAGGCAGTTAGCAGATGCTCTCATTCAGAGAGACTTGCACATTATGCATGGTCAGAGTGAAGTGCCATCAACCTTTGTTAACTAACAACAGGGTAGAGCGGGCCAGCTACTGTAGCAAAAGAACACATGACTGGTGGGAAGATAAAACATGTCACCTTGCATGGTTCTCTAAACCGGTGCCTTCTGTGGAAAGTAGCTGAATCTGCATACAGTACATTCACCCTAGAATAACATTTATCCTACACTACAGTTTCTCTTATTGTCATTTCTGATTTCTTATTGTAATTTCCTCTGGGTAAGAATCTATATCTAAGGTCGGCCGACCATGGCTGCTGCTGATTGTGCACACGACCAGGCTGAAGACCAGAGGAAATCGAGCCTTCGCTGCGGCTGCCCCGAGGCTCTGGAAGGAGCTTAATATTAGAGCCTCCCAGTCCATAGACACTTATAAATCATCACTGAAGACGTATTTATTTTCTCTGGCCTTTGAGCACCCCACCTCACTGTTTTTTCTGCCTTGTGTTTTTTAAGTTGTTGTGTTTTAAATTGCTGTATCAATGTCTTGTGTATTTTGCTATGTTCTCTTGTTGTGTTGTATAGCACTTTGGTCTCTCTGTCTGTCTGTCTGTTTGTCCGTCTGTCTGTCTGTCTTTTGCATTATCTCGAGAGCCGTTGGTCCGATTGACTTCACACTTAGCGGTAGAACCCAAGGAAGGGCAGTGTTGAACTTGGTTGCAATGTTTGGATTTATCCGGTGACTAGTGATGTGCGTATCGATACTGGTATCGATATATCGATCGATTGTCTGAGTATCGCTTGGGTAAAAAAAATATCGATACTTTTTAATATACTTCCGTTTCCGGTTTACGGTCATTTCCGGTTCCGTTTTTGTACTTCCGGTTCTGGTATCGGTATCGATATCGGTATCGGAAAATCGCCCCCAAAAATATCGATATCGAATTGAAGAAATGTGGTATCGGCACATCACTACCGGTGACCTTTGACCTTTAATCACTTAAACCCTATACTTAGTTGACCGGAGTCCCTCAGGGCTCTAAACCTCCTGTTATCACGCTACACTAAATATTTTGACAAGAAATAGCCGAACTACATGCTCACAACCACTTTCAATCACGTTCAACCTGGAGACTGGGCATATCATTATAGACAAACATATATATATTTAAAAAAAGCAAACATTTGTTTCTTGATTTTTCACAATCAACCCCCCCCAACCCCCCCAAAACTAAATAATAAACAGAAACATATAAAATAATTTAGAATTTAAGTGGTTAGTGATGGCCAACCTTGCTCCACTGCAAATGAACACCATTTCCATTTCCACACGCCTGCTGCTGTGTTCCAGCAGCACAGTGCTTCATCTCTCCGTTCATTCAGACAAAACCTCCTCTCTGCATCACTAAAAAAACAAACACACTGTGGTTGCACTGTTTTTCTACACGGCTGTTTCCTGTTTTCTGCATTGCTGTCCGTCCATCTTTTGAACTGCTGCATCTAATCCTCCCTGGCATCTCTTCATTCTGTCCACTCTTTATTGACCACTTCTCTCCCCTCTCTCATACTGTATAAAGCTTCTTCTTCCATTCTTCCTCTGATTGGATGTGCACTTCTTTTTTTTGTTATCGTTGCTTTTTAGCCTCTTTTCTACCCAATGTAGTTAGTTAAGCGGAGCCAATTGATTCCACCACACACACATTTGTGTGTTGTCACTGCCTTTGTCACCTACTGACACACCTAACAGTCACCCACCAGGAGAGCGTAGCACCTTCGTCCTACTCTTCCCGCCCAACACTTACTGCAGTTACCGCCCCCAGCCCGTATAGGGAGTGCGTATAGTGACAAATATCACCTTCCCCGCCCGACACAGGCCAAATGTGTTTGTGTAGATGCTTGACAAAGCCAGATACGCCAGGGTGGATTCGAACCCACAATCTCCGCGGTGGTGTGCAGTAGGGCATTAACAGAATAATAGAATATTCGAATATTCGATTATCAAACCACTATTCGACCACTGTACATCAAAGTCGATTATTCTATTACATTTTTTTTTTCTTTTTTTTTAAGTGGCTTTTCTACAGCACGCAGCTGTGAGCTCTTGTGTGACATCAACTCGCATTCCTTGAGTCGAGTCGTCAATGCCATTAAAAATTATAATCAAATCGATTAATCGAATATTCGAATACTTATAGGTCGAATAATTCGAATGCTAAAAATCACTATTCGTGAATGCCCTAGTGTGCAGGCACTTTACCACTGCGCCACCCGAGCGAAGCCTGTTTAAAGTGACTTCATTGTCATTTATTGCAGTAGTTGTACATTTCAGCCAATTTCCACAGAGATCCCTCCTATTAGCTCAGCCCAGGGTTTATCCCTTGGCTGAGCTGCTCGGACTGAATATGTTCATAGCCTGGTCCTGGTTCTGGCCCAAGGCTCTAATAGAACACACACATTCATTCTGCTGATGTATTTATCTGCTGTGCATGGGGACTCTATTGAGAAACTGTACTGTGTGCGTGTGCGTGTGCGCACGTGCGTGCGTGGCTGCGTGCGTGTACGCATGTGAGCAAGGGTGTGTATAAAGTGCGTGTGGTTTGTGTATAGTAATATACACACAATTATGTGGATCATGGCTGTCACAGTGTTTGTGTGCGGTTGTGTGTATGTGGATGATATATGCATATGCATGTGTGTCAGTGTGTGAGTGAGTGAGCCTGTGTGTGTGTGTGTGTGTGTGTGTGTGTGTGTGTGTGTGTGTGAGTGAGAGAGAGGAAAGGGAGTGTCTTATACGTAGGTCTAAACAAACAAAGTCCACATTAATGCTGCAACAAGAACGTACCATTTCAATTAGTAGTGTCTCCTGGCCCCCCAGTTTCCTTTGAATTCCTCTGTCTCTGTCTGCTACCTGGGAGGAACAGTGTGCTCCCTTCACTCTGTGCCCACACTAATTAATGCACCTGTGTGTCTGTGCTTCCTATATGCACACTCTGTGCATGTCAATCAAATGCCCATCACCAAGTGTCAAGAGATAGAACTACAAACTAACCAAAATAACATGCCAATTACACCACAACGTAAATAATAGCTCCTACAGTATAGTTCTCAAACTTTTTCATGCCAAGGACCCCCAAATTGATACGTATTTGGCAGACCCCCTATCTAAAAGTACTTTGTGAGTCCCGTACCAGATTTGTATTGTTAAAATGTTTAAACAAATATTCATTGGTTTAAACAACATTAGGAAACAAGCCCAAAAAAACGCAATCCGAACTACCAATATTTACAAACATCTTTACAGAAAAATAAGCCCAAAGTCGTTTATAATATGCAAACATAGCAACACTGCCGGTAGGGTAGACATTTGGTTCGATCCCGGGTAAGACGTAAAAGCTATGGATTATGGTCAATAAAGAATCATTCGCATTGTGAAATTCACTAGGGTTCCAGCTATGGGGTAATCAAGGGTTCCTAAATCAAATGGCATATTTATGCTCGACAAGACAAATCTCTGAGGTCTCTTTTAATACGGCCTATGCAGAAAAAAAAACTTCCACACATGGACATAATAGACGGTCCATAACAAATGTTGTGTAACGGAATCGCTTCTCCAAGAGTCCTGTTTGTGTTAACATCAGCAAAATGTTTAGTTTGCACAGCACTACCACACTATCAGTGTGTTTATTTATCTGACCTTCTTGCTGTTTTTACTGCTTTAGTAGCTTCAGTGGTTATCTGTTCGTTCATGCGCGATCTTCAAACGGCCGACTATTGCCGCCTATTGGACCTCAGAGGTACCTAAACGTACCTTTAAAAGTTGACGCCCACAGAATCTTAGCTCCTCCTTTTGCAAGGATTAGAACGTTTAGTGTGGCCATTCAGCCACAAGGTGGCGCTTGGTATCAAAATTAAAAAAGTTAAAGTACTGGTTATAAAGAAAGTCCAGTTTCACATGTTATGTTAAAATTGAAAATAGCAGATCTACAAGCTTACAACATGTAGCTTAGTTCTGCTATTTTTAAAATAGACAAAGTTTATATAAGACTGAAGTGGTTAATGTATGTTTTGTAATAATAATCTAAATCTGCAAAGTAACTAGCCTAACTCAAATTTTCCAACACTGCGCATTGCATCCGTCTGTGTGTGTGTGTGTGTGTGTGTGTGTATAAAACATATTTTGAAAGTAGCAGATCTACAAGCTCACATTGCCGACAGACAGACAGACAGACAGACAGACAGACAGACAGACGGACAGACTGTCTGTCTGTCTGTAATATATATAATATATATTATTATTTTTTCTCGCATCACACATGCTGTGTAGTATATATCCTAATTTTTGGTATTTATAAACATACTTGTGTGAATTACGGAGAAATCTGAATGAAGTCTTGTTCGGGGAGGCGCTACGCACACGAGAATGTGGATCTCTTTGTGTCAGTCGTGCGCGACCCATTTTTGGTGCGCAATACCGCCCGCCAAACGAAGTATATACACAATTGAAACCTAGCTGAGCGCACGGCACAACAA
>NC_137607.1:47196401-47337987 GCF_963280865.1 Gymnoscopelus braueri | reverse complement strand
TGCTTTAGTAGCTTCCTTCCACACACGATTGACTTCACACTTAGCGGTAGGACGCAAGGAAGGCCAGTGTTGAACTTGGTTGCAGTGTTTGGATTGATCCTGTGACCTTTGACCTTTAATCACTTAAACCCTATACTTAGTTGACCGGAGTCCCCGAGGGCTCTAAACCTCCTGTTATCACGCTACACTCAATATTTTGACCAAGAATAGCCGATCTACAGTACAACATCTAGTTCACAACCACTTTCAATCACATTCAACCTGGAGATTGGGCATATCATTACAAAAAAAAAACAATTATAATCAGAAAATAGCTCAAATAAATTATAAAATAATGCGTTGAGAGCTTGTAGATAGGCTTAAAGGACGACTTCACCCATTTTCAACCTATCTTCATATAATTGGTCCTCACTGATGCTCATGATAATATGGTAAAACATAAATCTACTTGGCCTGTGTCTCATAGGTGGGCTGTGGGCAGTTCAGAAACCCACCTACTGGGCCGGACCGCTGGCCTAGCGAGCCGGGCACTTAGGCTCAATGCAGCCTGACAGTGCGTTGCGGGTTCGAGTCCCGTTCCCGACGACCTATGCTATTTTTGGGGTGCGACACCGGAGCTGAATGTAAATCTGGCATAACTCCAACCCCAACCCCGAAACCTAACATCTAAATGTCTAATTCTAACCCCAACCTGAGGACATTTGGCCCTCACAGGTATAGCGCGCACACACACACACACACACACACACACACACACACACACACACACACACACACACACACACACACACACACACACACACACACACACACACACACACACACACACACACACACACACACACAGATCCGTCCTATAAGCTCAGCCCAGGGTTTATCCCTAGGCTGTTGGCTCTGCTCTGACTGATGTGTTTATAGCCTGGTTCAGACCCAAGGCTCTAATAGAACACACATACTAATGCTGCTGATGTATTTTATCTGCTCTGCAATGGGGACTCTATTGAGAAACTGTAGTGTGTGTGTGTGTGTGTGTGTGTGTGTGTGTGTGTGTGTGTGTGTGTGTGTGTGTGTGTGTGTGTGTGTGTGTGTGTGTGTGTGTGTGTGTGTGTGTGTGTGTGTGTGTGTGTGTGTGTGTGTGTGTGTGTGTGAGAGCGAGGGTGTGTATAAGGTGCATGTGGTTTGTGTATAGTAGTATACACACAATTATGTGGATCATGGCTGTCACAGTGTTTGTGTGCGGTTGTGCATGTGGATGATATATGCATGTCAACGCGAGAGTGAGCGTGTGTGTGTTGGTTTGGGTGTGTGTATGTGTGCGCCCATAATGTGTGTGTACTGTATATGAGTGCTTGTATCTGTGTGTCTAGGCATCTGCATGTGCATGTGTGTGTGTGTGTGTGTGTGTGTGTGTGTGTGTGTGTGTGTTGACATGTTTTATCGCACACTGAGATCCCATCTATGTTTCATTGTAAATCCTTCCACACCACTTGTCTCCATCAAATGCCCATCTCCCTGTGTGTGTGTGTGTGTGTGTGTGTGTGTGTGTGTGTGTGTGTGTGTGTGTGTGTGTGTGTGTGTGTGTGTGTGTGTGTGTGTGTGTGTGTGTGTGTGTGTGTGTGTGTGTGTGTGTGTGTGTGTGTGTGTGTGTGTGTGTGTGTGTGTGTGTGTGTGCATGTGCGCGCGCGCGCATCTGCCTACAGAGGAGAGGATCAGTCTTGTAATAGCCCTTCCATTCCACCTATATCATCACTGACAGCCTGGCCACAGCTATGTGTCTGGCCTACTCACAAGCACACACTACAAACAATAACACTGCATTATAGCTCCTCTAATGCAGTGCTGCTTCTCAACCTTTTTATTGAGCTCTGGACTACATTAGCATATTTCAAATGATTCTGAAGGACCACCGTACTCCACCTCCATACTGTATATCGCTGCTATCCGGCAAACACCTTGTATCTCCATTTTTCAGGTTTTATGTTTTTTTAATTAATTCCACATTTCATGAGTTGCGCGCCAGTGTCGTGTTGTGCACCGAACTTAGCCGAACTACAAGCTCTTGTAGTTTCTTTGTTGCAAGACACTGTGGGCAATAAAGTATTGTGTGTGTGTGTGTGTGTGTGTGTGTGTGTGTGTGTGTGTGTGTGTGTGTGTGTGTGTGTGTGTGTGTGTGTGTGTGTGTGTG
This sequence comes from Gymnoscopelus braueri, assembly GCF_963280865.1. Taxonomy (NCBI): domain Eukaryota; kingdom Metazoa; phylum Chordata; class Actinopteri; order Myctophiformes; family Myctophidae; genus Gymnoscopelus; species Gymnoscopelus braueri. Next base: position 47,335,802 of record NC_137607.1, on the reverse strand, counting down.
TGTGTGTGTGTGTGTGTGTGTGTGTGTGTGTGCGCGCACACTATATATATACACACACACACACACACACACACACACACACACACACACACACACACACACACACACATAATAATACTTACATAGATACAGTATATGCCAGCACTGAAGATGCGGCCAGCAGCAACAACAACATCTATATTGCCTTGCGAGGTGTTTTCCTCCCATATAGAATAATAATAACACAATCTGCAGTGTGGGAACAATTTCACCTCTGACCGGAAGGTACTGTAGCTGGGGCGGATAGAAATGATCATTTAATATGTGGGTGTCACCATAGCGACAGAGTGGCTACAGTAAACAAAAGCACGGCCCCGTTTTTTTGTCAAACCAGAATCATTGCCTTGTGGTCATTACTGGAAGGAAGGAAAGGGGGAATCCCATTTTACAAATGTCGTGCTGGGAGATTGCTTGCTGGTGTGAGCCTGTGTGCTCATTTTTATTGAATATTGCCACCATTTTACTGTATATAACATGTTAGGGCCTGTTATTTAATCTGCACTCTCAGCACTTCTCTCTGTACCATTCCTTCCTATGCCTACAGTGGTGGAAAAAGTATATATACTCAAGTATTCAAGTACAAAATACACAAATTTCACTTGAATTATTTTTAATATGAATGCATTGCTGTAATGACATTTAGAACATAAAAAAGTGAATATTTTGAAAAAGTAGACATTTTCAAAAATACTGAAAATAGTCGATCTACAGTACAAGCTCACCGCACCACAACGCGTTGTGAGCTTGTAGATCGGCTATTTTAACTATATTTGATTAAATGGTTAATTTGCTATATATTTTTGTGTATGTTTGGGTCCGAAGAGAGAAATGGGTCCCTTCGTAGAAATAGCAGTGTAGTCAAAAATACATTATTTCTATTTGAAAAGTAGCGGGGAGTAAGTAATGTGCTTGCAATAAAAAAAGGTACTTAAGTACAATACTCGAGTAAATGCACTTAGTTACCGTCCACCTCTGATAGCATGTTGGGCCGTGTCTTTTTGCACTGTCAGCACTTCTCTCTGTACCCTTGGTTCCTATACCTTAAATAGGAGTTTGTCTAAGTCTCTTCAGTGAAGGCTTGGTTTGTGTCAGAGGTCAGAGGTCAGCCTCCCAAGGCGTTGGATAGGCTGCAGCAGTGTGGAGCATCTTCCCCGTAATGCAGATAACATGTATGTCAGCCCTTTGACAATGAAAACGCTCTGTACATAGTTTTGTCTGATGTTGAAGGAAAACAGGCGAGTGCAGAGGGAACACTTACACAATTGGGGAGTGCGCACACACACACACACACACACACACACACACACACACACACATACACATACACACACACACACACACACACACACACACACACACACACACACACACACACACACACACACACACTAGAGGGTAGCATGGGTCCAAAAAATTGGACCCGAACCGAAACAGATCCGAGGATATTTGAACCGAACCGAACAGACCCTAGAAAGAAATCAAATTTACTGGACCCTACCCGAAACAGCACCGAGAATGATTGGATCCGGTCCGAAACGGAGCCGATTAAAATTGGACCCGATCCTAAATGGACCCGAGGGAAATGGAGCCGTCCGGCCGGGTCTTTAGACCCGAACCGTGCGATGCTATATTATGCTTATTTTCTCCATAACATCGAGACTGGTCGTCTCAGCAAGTCAGCGCCTCTCCGAGGCGAGCTACAGCGGAGGGTTGCGTCATGCAGAAGTTGAACAGCTACGTTTTCACAGACTTTCATATCCCCCCAGCTCAACCTATGAATTAACATAGGAATGAGCCTAGATGCATATCAATTGTCCATTGTGTGACCTGTCCTGTTGTAGGTGTTAAAATGAAATGAATAAAGTGGGCATGAGTGAACTGCTGCGCAACGAATAGGCTACCAAAACTATGAAAACACCCGCCTGGTATTCCTAAACATATCAGTAAACTATGCCTAAACCTAACCTTATTCCTAATCTTAACCTCAGTAAAACTATGCCTAATCCTAAACCTATTTCTACCCTTATCCTCAGTAAAACAAATACAAGAATACAAGAACCGCTGGTCCGCCTGAAAAATGGGGGTGAGGGTGTTTTGGGGCGAGCTGTGCCAGAGCCTTTCCCTGCGCGACACCGTCGCCCAACTTTCACCACTTTATCCATTGCAGACAGACAGACACTGTGCTTGCATAATATCCACGACCCACACGTGTTCGGGCCCCTTTATCGACAATTGGGTCCGGCTTGGTTCAGATTCTATCAGTGACACCTCGGAAAATCCCGGTTCTGTTTATCAACACCGAGCGAACACCCTACTCAGCGCTGATTAGGAGGAGAGGTGTTGTGGCGTATCAAAAATAGCAGACATACAAGCTCACAAAGCGGCGCGTTGCGACGTGCTGTGAGCTTGTAGCTCTGATATTTTCAACGCGCGACACCATCGTACAACGAATAGGCTATTCTATAACTGCAGCGCGCAGCAGAGCAGGCTGTCGGGATTAAACCACACAGTCAGATCATGATAAAAACTTTAAATGATTATGATTTTAATGGTTGTAGCCAACTACTTTATCCAAATAATAATATTTCTAGGCTTAAATGATAAAATAGCCTAATAACAGCATTTTCCCAACCGGCCACGGTGGCCGGTGGTGTTTATAATTACCGGCCAATTAAACATTTTACCGGTCGATGGCCGGTAAATACTGGCTACCGGAATCCCTGAGAGATATATATATATATATATATATATATATATATAGTTGTTTTTTTAAAGCTCGGGTCCTCACGGGTCCATACGGGTCTATCCATTTCAAATGGATCCGACCAAGCCCCGTGGGAATTGGAACCTACCCGACCCTGCCCGACAGGCAAGTCAATATTTTTGGACCCGAAAATGTTCGGTTCTCGGTTCGGGTCTCGGGTATTCGGTTCCGGGTGGACCCATGCTACCCTCTAACACACACACACACACACACACACACACACACACACACACACACACACACACACACACACACACACACACACACAAACACAGGTGCACAGACGAGAACACATCCTGGCCGCCACCAACCACTTATCGTCGCTGTCGGTTGGAAACCCTGTATGTCCAAAACCATTACTGCAGGAAATGGGGGAAAAATATAACCTGTGTTTTCAAAGGATCCAATGTCATACATTAATACTTTTCATTGGTTCAATATTTATAAAACCCACACACACTTAACCACTTTCAACCTGGTGGTCTACTGTATTTTGGGCATGTGAGGTGAAAAATCATGCATGCAAAGTATCGAGCTTGAGGAACCGAATAGAACAAGGCGCCATGTTCTTTTCTGTCGCCCTATTACTTTTAATGGCGTGCTCGTTCTTGATAAAACAGGGGCATAAATTTTAGCCTGACACTCAGCCTTAATTTTCAATTGGTTTCACTCCATTATTCCATCTGAAAGCCCTCTCAGTGCGGCCGTTTTCTGAGATGGGGGCGTGGCCAAAGTGGGACTCTTTGGTGATAGGTTCATTACATTACATTACATTACATTACATTACAGTCATTTAGCAGACGCTTTTATCCAAAGCGACTTACAATAAGTGTATTCAACATAGGTAGGGAACGAAAACTACTAATCACCAGAAGTCTTTAGTGCATTTTCTGCAAAAACAAGCAACCAAGAGTATACCTAGCGCTAAAGTAAAAGTGCAATATATCAGCTACCTATTTCCTTAAACAGATGAGACAAAATAGCTAAATCAAATGAGCATGAGCTAAAACAAATAAGTGTATCGACTAAACAAGATCCAATAAACAATACAACAATAGAAAACAAGCGTTCGTATAACTAGTTAACAACAAGTAGGTCAGGCAGAGAGGAAGGGTAGTGTTTCCTGAAGAGGTGGGTTTTCAGCCTGCGGCGAAATATGGGCAGTGACTCTGCTGTCCTAACATCAGTGGGAAGTTCATTCCACCACTGTGGGGCCAGAACAGAAAAGAGTCGTGACCGTGTGGATCGGCCAGAAGGACCCTTGAGTGACGAGGCAATCAGTCGCCCGAGGTGGCAGACCGAAGTGGTCGGGCAGGGGTGTAGGCATCGACCATAGCCCGGAGGTAAGAAGGAGCTGTTCCTTTCACTGCCCTATAGGCTAGCACCAGGGTTTTGAACTGGATGCGAGCTGCTACGGGGAGCCAGTGTAGAGAACGGAGAAGGATAGTTGTGTGGGAGAACTTGGGGCGGTTGAACACCAGACGAGCCGCAGCTTTCTGAACTAGCTCCAGAGGTCTGATGGCAGATGCCGGAGCACCAGCAAGGAGGGAGTTGCAGTAGTCCAGGCGGGAGATGACGAGAGCCTGGATAAGCACCTGGGCTGCCTTCTCCGTGAGGAAGGGGCGAATCCTCCTGATGTTGTAGAGGAGGAATCTGCAGGACCTTGTCACTGATGCGATGTTTGCCGAGAACGTCAGTTGATCGTCCAGGGTCACACCCAGATTCTTCGCAGTCCGAGTTGAGGTCACCACAGCATTATCAATGGTGATGGCCATGTCTCGGTGCGGACAGCCCTTCCCCGGGAGGAACATCAGCTCGGTCTTGTCCAGGTTGAGCTTCAGGTGGTTTGTCGACATCCACTCCGAGATGTCAGCCAGACAAGCAGCAATGCGTGCCTCCACTTGGGTATCAGAGGGGGGAATGAGAGGATCAGCTGGGTGTCATCGGCATAGCAGTGGTAGGAAAAGCCATGGGAGTGGATGACAGCACCCAGAGATGTAGTGTAGAGAGAGAAAAGAAGAGGACCCAGAACCGAGCCTTGGGGAACCCCAGTTGTGAGCCTGTGTGGTTCTGACACAGACCCTCTCAGCATCACCTGGTAGGAGCGACCCGTCAGGTAGGATGCAAACAGGGAGAGTGCAGAGCCTGAGACACCCATGCCCTCGAGGGTGGAGAGGAGGATCTGATGGTTCACCGTGTCGAACGCTGCAGACAGGTCCAGGAGTATCAGAACGGAGGAGAGAGAGTTCGCTCTAGTGGCATGGAGCGACTCCGTCACTGCCAGGAGGGCAGTCTCTGTCGAGTGACCCACTTTGAACCCAGACTGGTTGGAGTCCAGGAGGTTGTTCTGGTGGAGATAGGAGGACAGTTGTTCATACTGGATCATCCCCATACCCATTGGGCCGGTTAGATTTTCAACCAAGGAAACCCTGCCTTGGACAGCGTCACCAGACCCCTGAATTGCAGATACATTTTTTAATGGCTAGCGATTCAGAGGCTGGAGCCAGGCTACATTAATTTATGAAAGAAATATATATATATAATAATTAAAAGATGAAATATGGAGATACAAGGTTTCTGCTGTACACTCCTACAGTATAGAAAGCAGTGGATGTGCTGACAGTGATTGTAAGTCATGTCAGAACTGAGGAGGAGACATCTGTTGCTGCTCTCCTCCATAGAATGAATGAAGTGTGAAAGGTCACGGCCTCTCTAATCCCACCTGGTCCTCTTCTGCCACAGACTGTAGTCATTGTTCTACTGCTGCTGCATGGCCCCTCTGGGCCACCGTCTCCAAGCGAGCATTCTCAGACAGACGCACTATCGTACTACGTGTGTACAGGACTGTTCAACACACCCATGCATTACACACACACACACACACACACACACACACACACACACACACACACACACACACACACACACACACACACACACACACACACACACACACACACACTAATGCAGTGGTTCGCAAACTTTTTCATGTCAAGGACCATCAAATTGATATATATTTGACCGTGGACTCCCCCATCTGAAATTGTTTTGTGTGCCAGGGACCACCGGAAGAGACAATTTGTGTAAAAAAAAAACATTATTTAAAATACACTTTCAAAATGTTTCTAAAATGTTCAAAAGCCAACGTATAAAATATGGATAAAGTGGTTAAAGTGATTGTGATGCTGTATTAACCCCTCAAAGACCCAAGGGGTCCCTGGGCTCTACTTTGAGAACCACTGCACTAATGTATATTAGTGCGTGCACGGGTGACGGCACACAGCTCGTTTCACAGGGACCCCCCAAGGACCCCCCAAGGATCCCACTTTGAGAACCACTGCTTTAGAGAGTGACTTGTGAATCTGTCACAAGTCACATGTGTGAACACCTTGTCTACGGTCCAAGTCACAAACAGAGACACACACTTTAATTTAACTTGCGGCCAATAGTCTGAACAAAATGTGTTTAAGACACCAGATGAGCTGTTAGTAAGCAGCACTGAAGGTTTTAAAGGATGCATAAGGATTATAAGTGTTTGTTCAGACACGATGGTGTGCAAATTATACAAAGATTACAAAGTAATCAGACTAAAAACAGTGGTATATATATTCATCAGAGCTTTGCATAAAACAGCATAAACATGTATGCATTTGCAAACAAGGGAGTCCTACATTCCAACGGTGAACACAGATAATACGATGGGTGTAATTCTGAATTAAAAGCACTGAATAATTACACCTTTTGAGGGCTGTGTCGGCGTGTGTAGCTCCCTCACACTCCTGTTAGTTTTGTTGAACCTCTAAGGCAGCTCTGTAGATTTGGCTGCAACCCCCCCCCCCCCCTCCCCCATACAAGATTTGTGTTGTTAAAATCGTTCAAGATTTTTTTTAAATAGCTGATCTATAGTACAAGTTCACGACCGTTGTGTGAGCTTGTAGATTGATTATGTGATCTGTATGATATAGGTTTAAAGAGGTTAAGCTACAGCTACAGTTTTGATGCTACAGTATATTGAACTAATTTTGCTGGGGACCCCCAGGAACCCTCCTAAGGACCCCTTGGGGTCCCCGGACCCCACTTTGGGAACCACTGCGCCAGTTTACCTTGTTTTTTAATTTGGCATAGACATAATATAGTCTGGTGTCCAAAACTGTTACTTTTCAGGATTCAAATTCAAAAGTATCAAAAGTAGCAGATCTACAAGCTCAAAACGCGTCGCTTCGCACCACGTTTCAAGCTTGTAGATCTGCTACTTTTGATACTTTTGTGTGACGCTGTAGTATGAAGTAGGGCATTAATTTACGGAAAAACACAACAAGTTAGAATATGGAGATAAGAGGTTTCTGCCCGACAGCAACAATATTTTATACTGTAGTACAGTAAGTACACAGTAAGAATCTTGACAAAATAACACTTTAATCCTCAACCCTTGTTGTGAGAAGCTGAATGGTTTTGGACATATTGTTTTGGAAGAGAACAGTCAGATGAACTGACCCCCATCCCCTGGTGGTTTCACATTCTTCCATTTAATTCAATTCAAGCCCAACCTGTTTCATACCAATGAGCTGAGAACGTACGGTTCTCAGCTCTGGACTCATTTCTAAAGGTCATCATATTGAAAGGATTCCAAGGGATTAAAAAACAGGGGGGAAAGAGAAAAGACCCTGGCCCGCTGGCCCAGTCAGTCCTCTGAAAGTAAAAGACTTCATATTTTCTTTTATTTTGAGTGGTTTGACTTCAGTGACTTCTACAAATGGAACTTGTGTGTTAGTTTTTGCGTATATAAATTTCAAGTGAATAGTGCTATACAACGTCGTACAGCGGGGTTGCACGCTGAAAATAGCTGATCTACAAGCTCGCAAATGCGTCACAATGCAACGCGCTGTGAGCTTTTAGATCAGCTATTTTCGACAAAGTATATAAATCAGACAAACTTTCTTCTTTGCTGGCTTCACCTTCCTCATCTCTGTTCTTCTTCCGTCTTCCTGAAATTCTTTGTTCCTGCACACACACACACACACACACACACACACACACACACACACACACACACACACACACACACACACACACACACACACACACACACACACACACACACAGTCACACACAGTCACACACACACACACACACACATACACACACACACACACACACACACACACACACACACACACACACACACACACACACGCAGAGGAGGGGAGGCCAGACGGGGGTCGAGTATAAAGAAAAGGAGTAGCGTTTTTTGAGAGAAACCAGAAATGTATGAAAAAGTCTGTTCATGTTCCCTAAAGTCTGAGCTTCCCGTCAGCAATGGAACGACACGTTGACAAATCACCCTGGAAGACATTCAACAGAACAACACGCATTCATTCTTTTGAATATTGAGTTGAGTTCAAATCACAGTTCAAAACGTGTTCCTTTTTTGTCTGTCTCCATTTCTCTGCACCTTTCATGTGGAGAGATTATAATATCCCTAAAGCCTTTCCTTATGCCACTGTTCTCTCCAGAGTCTGATTAGATCAAATCTATGATTTTTTTTCTCCCCACCAATTCATTAATGTATGATATGGCATTTAACAAATGCATATATACAGTAGATAATGTTGATTCAAGGCCTCAAGCTACAGAGAAAAAAAGAAGAAAGGAGGGAAAAAAGCAATTATATTATTATTTGCCATTTGCCACTGTTTGTCCTGGAATGACATCTAGTAAAAAGTATTTTTTTCATATAGACCTAGTGGAAAACAAACTTACGGAAGTAGTACACCACACAGTACAATCATCAGTGTTCTTTGAAAGCTTCAATCTGCCCCTTATTTTAATGAATACAATGTAGTTTTAACCAATCTGTATGGTAGAGTATGTTAATACAATATACTGTAACTAGTACATTTGTCTGGTAGAGTATGTTAATACAACATAATATAACTAGTTAATCTGTATGGTAGAGAATGTAAATACAATATAACTAGTTTATCTGTATGGTAGAGTATGTTAATACAATATAACTAGTTAATCTGTATGGTAGAGAATGTAAATACAATATAACTAGTTTATCTGTATGGTAGAGTATGTTAATACAATATAACTAGTTAATCTGTATGGTAGATTATGTTAATACAATATAACTAGTTTATCTGTATGGTAGAGTATGTTAATACAATATAACTAGTTAATCTGTATGGTAGAGAATGTTAGTACAATAACTAGTACTGTAATCTGCAGTGGTTGGAGGTGGTCTGCCTGCTCTTCCATCGAGAAAAGACCCTGGTGTCTGCTAGGACACCTATTGGTTGACAAGTGGTACTGCCTGAAGGGTAGTACATCAAAGTTACAGATTGCAGCTTTATTCTATTCTATTCTATTCGTATTCATCAAGTTGTAGGAAATGCTACCTGTAACCTTTGCTGTGGTATTGCCATGCTCACACATTTTGCACAGGGAACGGAACCTCAAACTTTGGCATTATGGGTGCCAATGCTCTGCCCCATTGAACTCTATAGGGAACGGAACTTCAAACCTTGGCAAGATTCACTGCCCTGCAGTGGTGGAAGAAGTACTCAGATATTTTACGTAAGTAAAGGGTAGCAATACCACAATATAAAAATACTCTGTTAAAAGTAAAAGGCCTGTGTTCAAAATGTAACTTGAGTAAAAGTACAAAACTATTGGCAATCTGGCATCAAAATGTACTTTAACACATTGGGTGCCAGAGGTTTATTAAAATATTATACGTTGAGTGCCTGCATTTCTTCCATCCACTTGCGTTATACGTTTCGTGCTGTAGAAGCCCCGACGCGGAAGTGCATGTAAACAAAGCGTGCGTGCGAGACGGCGGAGGGTCCCGACTAACGCCTGGAACAATAATATTTCCAACGCGATCCTCCATTGCAGCGTGATCGCCGATCGAAAACGGCTCGTTTCAACCACGTTAAAAAGAAATGGAGATATCAAGCTTTTAGTCAAGGAGATAACATTGAAAATGCCGACCGGAAGGATTTTTGACATGGAGCCAGATCCAGCCTCTTCTTCTCAGAAACTCCTTGGGTGATGTCAAAGTTTCGTTATAGCGCCCCACGTGGCCCACTCGTATAACAATAGAATTGGGTCAAAAACGGTCCGGACCGTTTTCGGCACTTCTCGTTTGGATCCTCAAAAACGGTCCGGACCGTTTTTGGCATTCAATGTGTTAAGTACCAAAAGTACAAGTACAAAATTGTTTGAAAATAGCAGATCTACAAGCTCACAACAATAGTCTACGTATAAAATAGGGCTGAAGTGGTTGTATGTGTTATAATATAATAATTTATATATGCAAAGTAACTAGTAACTAAAGTTTTCAAATAATTGTAGTGGAGTAAAAGTACAACATTTGCCTGTAGTGGAGTAGAAGTAAAAGTATTGACAATTGGAAATACTCCGGTAAAGTAAAAATACCTCAAAATTTGACTTAAGTACAGTGCTTGAGTAAATGTTCAGTTACTTTACACCACTGCTGCCCAGTTATGTTCTGCCCATTTCACAGAGTGTGTGTGCTCTATCCGTAGAGCTATACGGAGAATGGAGCCCCTACCTTGGCTCTGCTAGAACGTTGCCTTGGGAACCAGTGGTTCCTGAGCCGCATGTGGGCCCATATAGGTCAGGAATCTATCTCCTGTTTGCGTAGTGTAAGGCAGCTTGATGTGGAAGTACAGCCGCTGGACATGACGCTAGTATGTCGCAGGTTCTTACCCCCCAATCCCACCCTTGATGCTGAGTGCCAAGCAGGGAGGGCATTGGTTACTGTTTTTGTTTTTGTGACATGCACTATTCACTGGCCTTAGAAGGATCCCTGGCTAATAAGCCTTATATGCCTTGCCCTCTATAACTCAAATACATATTTAAAAACACCTTAAATATTTTATTCATTAAGTTGATGATGTAATTTGTTCATTTGTGGTCCAGTCCTATGAGATGTATAGAATGCATGTGCTAATAAAAAAACAACGTAATACTTCCTAAGGTTAATATGAGCATCAAAACAATATTTTAAATATGTTTGTATCTCCACAGTTGTGTGTGTTTTTTTTTTTAATTAACACCCTACTTGATCATACTACAGTACTTACTTACTGCCCTTTATGCCGGCTGGCATGTAGGGCAGCAACAAAGGATCTCCACTTCTGTCTGTTCTGGGTCAGCGTCTTTATAGAATCCCAGGTGAGATGCAGGGTGTTCAGCTCTCCCTCCACTGTCCTATACGCCAGGTGTTCTTGGGTCGGCCTTTTTTACGTTTACTGTCTGGTGTCCAGTGATCATACTACAGTGTCACACAAATAGCATCAAAAGTAAGGTAGGGCTCACCAAAATCAGTATTTGAATCACAGCCCCAAAAATCTGGCATCAGTTAGGCTCCACTAGTACCCTGCTTTTCTAGATCTCCTGTCAACATGAGCACCATTCTTCTATCCATAGAGCTACACAACCGATGCCAGGCCTAACCTTCCCAGCGTTGGTGCCAACCAAATGAGCTATCCAGGGACTGTGTGTGTGTGTGTGTGTGTGTGTGTGTGTGTGTGCGTGTGCGTGTGCGTGCACATGTACTACAGTCAAATCCAGATAGGACCCGCAGCTGAAATAATTGGAGCCATTCATTAATTCCAAGCTGAAGCCAGGTTGTGTCAACTCCCTTGATCTGAATTTAATCGTCGGAAGACAAGGGGAAAAAAACTCTCTTTCTCTCTCTCTCTCTCTCTCTCTCTCTCTCTGCTCATTCCAACATCCAGCCAAGAGTTGAGGACTTCAGCTGAACCCAGTGTGGAGAGGAGAGCCAGCCCCCCTCCCCCCCGGCTTAATTAGACCATTGTTTCAGTAACGCACAGCATGCTATTCTTCCTGCTGGGGGAGAGAGAGAGGGAGAGAGGGAGAGGGAGAGAGAGAGATCTTCATGGGAGTTTCTCCAAGTTGTCACCTTGGGGCAAATTTCTACTGACTTGGGATTTTCTTTTTCCCACTTCTCTTTTCTTTCCACTTCTCTCGTAGACAGACATGTGGACCGACAGATAGACAGACGTGCAGCGATATCGAAAGTTTAAATCTGTTATTTCAGCGAGGGGGGGAGGGAGGGAGGGGGTGGGTAGAAGAGGGGAACGAGGAGGAGGAGGAGGACGACGAGGGGTGGTCCAGTGGTTTCCCAGAGTTTTGATTGTTTGATTTCAAAGCTGCTCCGCCACAGATTGGGGGAGATCGTAGACGTAGGAGTTAGCAGAGTGACCGCTCATACGTTCTCCATCCATGGCCAAATGAAAATGTTCCGTCGGACAACGTTGTGCCACAGCGAAAATGGCCGATCTATAAGCACATAGAGCGATACATCAGCTATTTTCTGTGTGCGACACCGTTGTACGATTACATATCGTCACAGAAACCCCATATTTATATACTTTTTGTGTTTTCTTTTCCCGTAAGTATATGCCCTACTTGATCATACTACAGCGTCACACAAAAAGCATCCAAAGTACAGTAGCAGATCTGCAAGCTCGAAAAGTGGCGCGAAGCGATATGTTTTCAGCTTGTACAGTAGATCTGCTACTTTTGCTGTTTTTGAATTTGAATCCTGAGAAGTAACAGTTCTAGACATATGAGGTTTCCACCTGACAGAGACGATAATATGCATCTCCTCCGTGGGGAGAGAGAGAGAGCTTTACTGTACCTCGTCTTCCCAAACAAGTCACAGTACATTTTTCCAGAGGTACACAACGACGCCCTCTGTGAAGGTCACACTTTTGTCGTCTTACTTAAGTAAAAGTATCTATACTGCAATGTAGAAATACTCTGTTACAAGTACAAGTCCGGTATTCAAAATTTACTTGAGTAAAATTACAAAAGTATTAGAATCAAAATGTACCAAAAGTAGAAAGTACTCATTATGCAGAATGTCCAATTTCAAGTTTTCAAATGTGTAAAAATCTTTTGAAAATAGCAGATCTACAAGCTCACAATGCGTCGCATCGCGACACATTGTGAGCTTGTAGATCAGCTACTTTCAAATGGCCAAAATGTATGTAGGGTTGAAGTGGTTAATTTATGTTTCGTAATAATAATCAAAAAATCTATAAACTAACTAGTAACTAAAATGTTCTAATAATTGTAGTGTTGTAAAAGTACAATAGTTGCCTCTGAGATGTAGTGGAGTAGAAGTAAAAGTATTGAAGGAAATTGGAAATACTCAAGTAAAGCACAAATACCTCAACATTGTACTTACAGTAAGTACAGTACTTGAGTATGTACTTTACTTTCCACCACTGGGAAAGTGCAATCACAAGGTCCCCATGTACGCCACCCGAACCCGGTCTATGTTTCGAAGTGTCCCTAAGCAAGACACTTAACACTGTATTAATGGCGCCCACTGTTCCTAATATCCTCAATGTACTGTGGCAGAAAGACCCCACTGGGGCACTGGGGGGGGGGGGGACACACACACCATATTATTCTTGTCAGGCTTCACTCTCCCATCCCTCTCTCCCACTGTCCAATAAGACATGCCAACCTTTCAGTTCCCCCGAGGGAAAGACCCTGGGCCTGAATGTCTCCACTTTGGATGTCCGTCAGGCTAGCCTTGGCCAGGGCAGCCATGCAACAAAAGGAAACTCAAGTGCACTTGAGTTTCAACTGTTTGGGTTAGAATGGCTGCTTTTGTCCCTCAAAGCCTCAATAAAAAAAAGGCAATTACACCAAAGAGACTGGTGGGGCTTCCGCTATGGGCTGTTTGATCCCGGGATGTAATTTGATATAATTTTTCTCGGAAGGGAAAGAAGTGCATGCACGCAGATGTAATGATTGAGCAGAGCATTTATTGATGACATTTAAGATTAAGTACGGCTAATTACCTCTCACGGACACTTTAAATGATTTGGCCGCGGCAACTGCACAGCGTCGACTGTGCACACGGCGAGTTCACAGATTACGGATACAGATTTCATTCAGTTATATGTCAAAAGTTATCCGGGCTGGGTTTCCTGGCCCACGGTATCCATTACATGACATTACATTACAGAGCAGAGCTCTGATATAAAACTGGGAGACGCTGAGACCCCCGGAAAAAGGTACTCTGACTCTCTTTTCCACAGCGATAGGGGGAGCTGCAGCATTTCTTATGGCATTGAAAGAGAGAGGTGGAGAGAGCAACAGACAAGAGATGGGGGTGTGTGTGTGTGTGTGTGTGTGTGTGTGTGTGTGTGTGTGTGTGTGTGTGTGTGTGTGTGTGTGTGTGTGTGTGTGTGTGTGTGTGTGTGTGTGTGTGTGTGTGTGTGTGTGTGTGTGTGTGTGTGTGTGTGTGTGTGTGTGTGTGTGTGTGTGTGTGTGTGTGTGTGTGTGTGTGTGTGTGTGTGTGCGTGCGCTCGCGCTTGGGGAGCTGTTAGAAAGGGAGGGCCCCCATGATGACATATCATCCCATATTTACTAAAACAATAACATCTATAAACCCTGCCATCTTTGAGGGCCCGGGGCCCCTGGAATCTCCCTAACTTCTCACCCCCGCAAGTGTGTGTGTGTGCATCGAATGTGCTTCTGGGTGTATTTTTTTTACGAGTGCATTACTTATCATTGTGTTTTATGCATTTTGGATACGAGCTCTTAGATGACATTTTAACATGACTCAATATGTCATCTGAGTGGTTAGTGAGCCCGTCCGGGGAGCCAGAACCCCTGGTTGTCCAAGGTACGATTCCAGGCCAGGCCAGCAATGTGTCGATGTGTGTCCCTGAGCAAGACTCTTAACCCATTGAGACCTGGAACGCATATTTAGTTTTTTTAGCTAAAAAGCATAATTTTTGGAAAAATCGTGAAAATGTGTGCACATCTTTGATATAATATTATTTTAAAGAAATCATTTTTAACTCAAATCTTTGCTTCTGGGGGTCCCTGGAACAAAATATTTTGAGATGGGGGTGTTAGTGGGAGGTCTTAATGGGTTAATCCCTTATTTCTCCCAGAGTGCTGCACAATGGCTGCTCACTGCTCCTAGTAGTTATAGGATGGGTAAATGCAGAGGACACATTTCACCTATGTGATCTCCTAATCAGGTCATAATATAGTGTGATATAATCAACCCGTTAAAACCGGGAACGCATCTGTGTACCACTTAAACCATTATGTTATAAATAGCAGATATACAAGCTCATAGCACGGAGTGCGGTGCTATGAGCTTGTAGATCTGCAGTTTTTTAAAAATTGTGACAATTTGTGCAAATCTTTGAATAAATATTCTTTAACGGACATTTTTGACTCAAAACTTTGCTTCTTGGGGGGGGGGGGGGGGGGGGTCCCTGGGGTCCCTGGGGTCCCTGGAACAACTTATTTTAAGATGGCGGGGGGTCCACGGCCAAATACATATCATTTTGGGGTTCCTTGACATGAAATAGTCTGAGAAAACTGTTAGGATTTAGGAGACATTTTGTATAATCGGCCTCAGGTCTTACTGGGTGTTAACCCATTAAGACCTGAGGCCGATTCTATAAGGATGGCAGAGCTCAAACAGCGTTGAGTTAAACTTAATTAAAACTCAATGAATTAATATTAGTTAAGAAGGGCATCGTATGATGAATTAATAGTGTGATGGCCAAAGCCTAAGCATAACAAAAGTAGATTTAAGAAACTTTTGTGCACCACTCAAGCTCCAATATCTAATCTTTGTAGCCTACTGGGATGTACAGAGTAAAAACTGGACAGCATAAAACTGAGTTTGATTAAATTTAATGAGATGTAATGTAGTTCATTCATTAATTATGTCCCCGACCATATTAATGGCCATGGACAGTTAAATTCTTAATCTGCCATCTATTACATTATGAATGGGAGGTATGGATCATCAAATCAATTAGTAATGATAACGATAACATTGCGAACGGATGACGTTTGACCTATTACAGGATGGAATATACAGTGTAATGTCATGAATTAATGACTCGAGAAGTTGGATATTAAGGTTGTTAACTCTCTGCACTCCTCGGCGAATGTGACTATAAACAGATACAGTACGTAGACGGAGTAATTTCTTTGCACAAATGACAGAATTTCCTCTGCGGGATACATAAATGTCTTATTATCTAATCTTATCTTTCATTAAATACAGAGACTTTGTTTACTGTGTGTCTTCATAGCTATTTCGAGATCCTGGTAATTAGCAAGACTGCCGCATACCTGAAATGTCACATATTCGATCCCTACAGCAGTTATTGTGTAAAAGTGACCTTGACCAAGGCATCAAGTGTACCATCATGAATTCCTGTGCGTTGCTTTGTCTAGATAAAATGTCCAACTATAGAAACCTTTGGAAACTTCGCAAGAGCATCTTCCAGTATCGATCAAACATGTCTCTCTGACTGACTGACTGACTGACTGACTGACTGTATGTACGAAGCAGTGGTGGAAAGTAACGAGGTACATTTACTCAAATACTGTACTTACAGTAAGTACAATGTTGAGGTATTTTTACTTTAAAAAAAAAGAAAACGCTTGAGCTAAACAAGCTCAATAAAATCATAAAGAAGGCCAGCTCTGTGGTTGGCCTCCGAATGGAAGGGCTGCAGTCAGCCGCAGAGAGGAGGATTAGGGACAAACTTAACCCCATCCTGCTTAACCCCTCTATGGCGAGCTGCATGATAGGGTGAGCACCTTCAGCCAGAGGCTCACTCTCCCCCCGAACATGCATACGGAGCGATACAGACTCTCTTTCATGCCAACTGCCATCAGACTGTATAATGCATAAGAACTCTCTCCCTCAGTCCTGTGTCGGCCCCGGTGTTTGATGTGTGTCTGTTTGTCTGGTGGATTATTTATTTATTTCTTACACTGTGCTGCTGTAACGCCACAATTTTTAAAGTATATCTCATCTCATCTCATCTCATTTACTTGAGTATTTCCAATTTTCAATACATTTACTTCTACTCCACTGCATCTCAGAGGCAAATATTGTACTTTTACTCCACTACAACTGTAGTTACTAGTTACTTTGTAGGTTTAGATTATTATTACAAAACATACATTAACCACTTCAGCCCTATATACCTTTCGGCCATTTGAAAATAGCAGATCTACAAGCTCACAATGCATCGTTGTGAGCTTGTAGATCAAATGATTTTCATACATTTTATACATTTGAAAACTTGTCAAATCGGACATTCTGCATAATGAGTACTTATACTTTTGGTACTTTTACTCAAGTACATTTTTTATTCCAGACTTTTACTTTGTACATTGAAGTATTGGTACTTTTACTCAGGTAAAAATGTGAGTACTTCTTCCACCACTGGTACGAAGTGTAAATTCAGGCTGAGTGTCAGGCTAAATCTGCCTCTCAAAATGCCCAAATATGGAGATGACTAACATCACAGTACTGATTTCATAAACTGGCCTCGGGAACAATGGAAGTTAGGGACATACGCCCCAACTGGGCTGATATCTAATGTACTTGTTGTACCCGTTGTCAGCTCCACGTTGTGGCTTCCTTCTCCCATGAGCGACAGCTCTCACACTATCTGGCCCATTGCACACGGTGCCACTCATATTGGCATTGTGGCACAAACAGACAAAGCTTGCCCAATCAGTTAAGTCGGCAGGCGATGCGGCACAAACGTGACGCAAAGCTCGACCAATCAGTTAAGTCGAAGGGCGCAGGTTGGCCAATCAGGGAGGACGGTGCCGACACTCCCCCAAACACACTCGTTTTTTTTTCTTCCCAGAAACTGTTGGTCCGACTGAATTGTCACTCGGTACTGCATATGGGAAACACGCAGAGTTTGAGGACGTTCGTTCAGACGGCGCCCGAGTTACAGTATGCCCGAGACAGACAGAAAGAGATTCCGTGAATTCATTGATAGATTTATAAATGGGGTATGTCATTGTCATGATGTGTAGAGAGTAAAATCAAAGTCGGCAAGGAAATGCTATTCAGTACTTCCATGACTTCGTATACAAACGTAAGATGTTTCTTTTTTTATGAAAGTGTGCTGTTTTAGAGTGAAGTTCTTCAGATGGTGAATGCACACATCTGCTACCTCTGTACCGTTCATTTGCATATCTGGCTTTGTCTCCACCTTAAATATATTCATGAATTACACATGGGGGGATTAGGCTACTTTAATAGATTCACTTAAGGTTGACCTAATTTCCTTGATAGCCTATTCAAAAATTAATACACACATACTGTACACACCATGGGTAGACCAGAGGTATAATTTCGGCAAAAAGCCTTCGCGCCTGCTCCCCGGTCCAGGTTCAAATCTAATGCTTGATTGATTGATTGATGTACTTTATTTAGTAAGACATGAGAATGGCAGTACATGGAAGATTATACTCTGCAGAACATAGCAGATCCACAAGCTCATAACGTGTTGCATTGCAACACGGTATGAGCTTGTAGATTGGCTGTTTTCGCAGAGCAACACTGTTGTACAACAAAGTATAAATCAGCAACTTCTCTAAGCCTAGAGGCAGCACCCCTAGGCTTTGGAATAGTTTACCACATTTTATTACGTCTTCTCTGTCCTCTGACTCTTTTAAATCCTGTATTAAGATACAACTTTATTAGTCTTCATGCTTGGCATGTGTTGCTTTGCAACGCGTTGCTTTGCGCCGCGGTTTGAGCTGGTGTATCTGCTACTTTTTACACCTTTGTGTGACGCTGTAGCATGATCAAGTAGGGCGTTAATTTACAAATAAACACAAAAAGTCGCCCGACAGCAACGATATATGCAATAATACTGTTATGTTTTTCACAAAATCCCAAGGGCCACGTGGACTTGTCTCACGGCTTTGGGTAATACATGCACATAGTTCTACATATAATGAGAGAGCCAGCACCTTCATCCTTAAAAGACTTTCAACAACCAGTGAAATAATTCCAATGATACATTGTCTTCACTCGTCTTCAGAGCAAAACCTCTTGCAACACACACACACACACACACACACCCACACCCACACCCACGCACACGCACACGCACACACACACACACACACACACACACACACACACACACACACACACACACACACACACACACACACACACACACCTTCCCAGCCCTCAAAGTGTCTACTAGGTACTGTTCAGTGCTCTCTCTCTCTCTCTCTCTCTCTCTCTCTCTCTCTCTCTCTCTCTCTCTCTCTCTCTCTCTCACCCTTTCATTTGCTTACTCTCTCACTCAACTCACTCATTAAAATCAATATCACTATTATTTCAAACTTCATTCCGCCTCCATTACGATTAATGAACGATTATTATTTTGTGTGCCACCGTTGTGCAACAAAGTAAAGTACTAGTAGAGCAGATAGTAGGAACAATCGTTCACTTTGTGATACAAGCGTGAAAATTGGCATGAACATTCCTTTAGGTCAACTCTTTGACTTTTTTAATCGAGCCACTCAAAAATTCAAGATGGCGGCCATTTTTCAAGATGGCCGATACCTTAGTGGGCAGTTAAGTGATATGATGGTTTATTTGGTGATACAAGCATGAAAATTGGCATGAGCAGTCTCTGTGGGTCACTTGACAATAGGCCACCCACAGCTACTTGAAATTTCAAGATGGCGGCCATTTTTCAAGATGGCCAACACTTTAGTGGGGCATTTAAGTTATATAATGGTTCATTTGGTGATACAAGCATGAAAATTGGCATGAGCAGTCTCTGTGGGTCACTTGACAATAAGCCACCCACAGCTACTTGAAATGCCAAGATGGCGGCCATTTTTCAAGATGGCCACCACCTTAGTGGACTAGTTAAGCTTAAGAAATCATTTAGTTGGTGATACAAGCATGAAAATTGCCATGAGCCGTCTCAAAAGGTCATTTGACAAGAAACCGCCCACAGCCACTTGAAATTTCAAGATGTCAATCTTTAAATGATACCTTTTCTCATAGAAATGTATTGGGTTCCTCAAAAAGCTCTGTCAAGAGAGGTTGTTTGACTGTGTTTTGTCTGACTCCTCGCCCACGACATGTCCAGTTTGGTAAGACCTGTCAGGAGTTGCCTCCCACCGGCATAGCTCTCAGGGTTCACTGAGGTAGGCCTAAACAAGCTCCCTTACCACGACAAGGTAACAGTCACAAGGGAGGATATATATATATATATATATATATATATATATTGGTTTTTTTAAACTAACAGCCATTACATGTGTCAAATAAATACTAAGGGGTGGGGATACAAAAAATAAGATGAATAAATTAGCACAGTTGTGGTGCTGATAAGCACAGTTGTGGTGCTGAACGGACAGTGCTCCAAAATTATGAGTAATGGCTAATACTGAATGGCAATAGCCACGGAACCATGACAAACGATACTAAGGAACTAAACTGAAAATGTGCTTCACTGTTAGATATGGCAGTGGAAGGCAGTGGAAGCAATGTTACAAAGTAACAACTGAAAATTACACAGTAATAGACTAGATAAAAAGTAAAACATGATGCGTCGATGTGACGAGGGGAAGCCGAGCCATAGGCCTCCACTTGAAAACACAGAGGACAACAGGGAATAACTCTGGCAAAATAAACATGCAAATAGGTTCTAGCAGGGGCAACTACATAGGCATGTGAAACTGAGTCCATATCTGAAGCAGTTACACCTTCCAGTACATGCCTTGGAGCACCCACATTTGGTCAACTCCCAACAACTCTCCGCAATAGGTGGAAGTGGAGTCCAGAAGACTTTCCACTTCTCGTCCTGTTCCACCCATCCCCAGTCAGATGGGCTCGGCATTTGTGGATGTCGCTTCAATGCCTGTCCCCACACGTATCCAGCCTCATAAGAAGCATGTTTGGCATGCTCTTTGAGTGCTGCTTGAGTTGGTGGGATCAAGTCATATTGTCTTTGCTTTCTGGCAAAGAGATCAAGCCTGGCCTCGTTCACAGTTGTGACATCGCTGGACCGGTCATACATTAGATCTTCTTGGCCTCTTGACATGGATATCTTTGGTATCTTCAGTGTCTTCAGCAGATGTAGATGCTCTCTTTTGGGCCCTTTCCAGCTCTGTGTTGTTGAACCTAAGTTTACAGCTTGAATTATATTTTGCTCTGTTTCTTGTCGATGTGCTTTCTATGCCATCACCTTCATCTAGTCGGGTTGGACTAAGTAAGATAGGCAGAGCATTGATCTTATGAAATAATGGAACATTTCTTGCAATGGTATCATAACCAGTACGATCGTGCTCTCTGTTGAATAAACTCGGCTGAATGAGTTTTTCCTTGGTGACCTGCTGACAAATTAAACATCTGTCCCAGTTAGTTTTCACAACTGTTATGATGGCTTCTGCCATGTCTGCAGCATAGGCAGAGGCCGAGGGTTTATCCTTTTACCACCTTTTACCAAGCACTTTGATGTATGGGATACAACTAAGTTCGTGCCTTAACCCTACACTTAGTTCGATCGTTCATCCAATGCCATTTAAATTCTGAGCGATCTGTACACCATCCGGTTAACTAAAACCCCATTAACCTTGGCTCGGCTCTCCCGTGCTGGCACAACCTGTCAATTCAGGTGCGGCTATCTAACTGTTTTGGGGTAAATTAGACAGCATTTGGGATACCAACTTTCAATTAGCTGACATTGAACCCCACTCTGAGTTTAACAGCAGTGATATATCACCAGTGTGCCCTGGTAGTGCAGATATTCACTCTTATCTAATCTATCTATGATCAACAAATCAACACAACTATATTGTGATGTGTTAAAAGTTGTTCTTTAGCATAATAATAATAATCGTATAATCGTCCTTAATGAAAAAAAAACATACATTTCTATGAGAAAATGTATCTTTTGAGGATCCAGGGGGCGGCCATCTTGAAAATAGAAATGTAAAGTGGCTGGGAGTGTTTTCTTGTCAAGCAACCCTTAGAGACTGCTCATGCCAAATTTAATGCTTGTATCACCAAATAAACCATTATATAACTTAATTGCTCCACTAAAGTGTTGGCCATCTTGAAAAATGGCCGCCATCTTGAAATTTCAAGTAGCTGTGGGTGGCCTATTGTCAAGTGACCCACAGAGACTGCTCATGCCAATGTTCATGCTTGTATCACCAAATAAACCATTATATAACTTAATTGCTCCACTAAAGTGTTGGCCATCTTGAAAAATGGCCGCCATCTTGAAATTTCAAGTAGCTGTGGGTGGCCTATTGTCAAGTGACCCACAGAGACTGCTCATGCCAATTTTCATGCTTGTATCACCAAATAAACCATCGTATCACTTAACTGCCCACTAAGATGTCGGCCATCTTGAAAAATGGCCGCCATCTTTGATTTTCAAGTGGCTCGATTAAAAAAAACGATAAATGACCTCTAAAGATGATCTGTACCAAGTTTCACGCTTGTATCACCAAGTGAACGATTCTCCCAATATATTGCTTTTAGCCGCTGCACTAGGGTTATGTGGTTATTCAGACTAATCGATTTAGTCGATTACAAACAAATCTATTAGATTTTCTTGTATTGTTTTATTGATAATCACTCACTCACTCAATTCGCTCACTCACTCACTCACTCACTCAAATCACTCAAATCACTCACTCACTCATTCACCCAAATCACTCAACTCGCTTGATCGCTCACTCACTCACTCACTCAACTCACTCACTCACTCACTCACTCACTCCACTCACTCACTCACTCACTCACTCACTCACTCACTCACTCAACTCACTCACTCACTCACTCACTCACTCCACTCACTCACTCACTCACTCAACTCACTCACTCACTCACTCACTCAACTCACTCAACTCACTCAACTCACTCAACTCACTCACTCACTCACTCACTCACTCAACTCTCTCGCTCGCTCGCTCGCTCACTCGCTCACTCACTCTCACAGCTCTATTCCCCTGTGCCCCTCTCTCTCTCACACATGCGTCATAAATCTCTCTCTCTCTCCACATGACACCCCCATCCTCTCCCGCTCAGTGTTGGCTAAAGCCCTATTAACCCCTCGCCAGGCTCTATATTGCCCTTTAATAATTGAAGGCTCCTCCCCCCTCCCTGCCACAGTATAAAAAAGCACATTAATAATGAATGGGGTTGGGCTTCCTTCCTTAAAGGTGGAAGAGCTGCATGAATTATTCACCTTGAGAAGTCGTAGTAAAGACACCTGTTACGTAAGGGAAGTTGCACCGTGTGTGTGTGTGTGTGGGGGGGGGGGGGGGTGCGACATGTGTGGGTAAGTGCATTGCTCGCATGTGTGCGGGTGAGTCTGAATTATTATACTTGTGAAGGCCAAATCTAGCCAGGTAGAATTTGAGAATTACACATTGTGAGGGAAAATGTTCCTGGTCCTCAAAAGGTAAATGGTTGTTTTATGGTTGAAAATGTTTTGGGGACTTAGGCTTACAATTAAAGCGGCTCCATGTAACTTTTTTTAATGAATACAAATTTACTTTGTCAGATCTGTATGGTAGAGTATATTAATATAACTTATACAATTGGGGTGGTTGTATTTAGTCTCCCTGCTCTTCTATTGAGACATTTAGATCGTGTCTAAGGTCATGTCTCACCTGGACACAGGATCTGACACCAATTTTGACCTGAAGGTCAAGATTCAATTTATCCCCTGAGCAAGCAGGCAGGCTCTATTAGCTCAAATGGTAAAATGTCAGTTCTTGCGCAGGAGAGCGGGGTAGAAGAGGAAAGTTACTGTACATGGTGCAGCTTTAAGAAAAGATTCTGGTTGGGGTTAGGATTAGACATTTATAGAGGTTAGTTTAGGGGTTAGAGTTGGAGTTATGCCTGATTTATACTTAGTCACTTGCAGGTGTTGTGCACCGAAAATAGACGATCTACGAGCTCACAACGTGTCACAGTGTTACACATTGTGAGCTTGTGAAAAATACAAAATAAATGGTTAAAATGGCATTCATAAATCGCTATCCTAAAATGTTAACGTCCTCACAGGTATAGTAATGTGTGTGTGTGTGTGTGTGTCTGTGTGTGCGTGCGTGCAAACTTCAGGTCCCAGTAGGTTTGTATCACGAGGAAGATGGCTCTGTTTTTCACAGTTAATCAAACAAAACAATTCGCTCTGCGCTTCACCATCATGCATAATATCTTCCAATGAATTTGTTTTATTAAAAATGTTTTATTACATTCCAGCCTGTCCCCTGTTTCTTTCTGCATAACTTTCAGAGTACAAGTTGTACCTAATGAACCAGGTACCAGGACCAGTACAGTGCTTCTCAAACCTTTTCAAAGTCAAGGACCCCCAAATGAATTTAGCTGCGGACCTACTTACTTACTTACTCCTCTTCGTCCCCTATGGGACATAAGGCTTCAATGAGCGCTCTCCATTGCATTCGGTCCCTGGCAGCATGTTGCGCCTCTCCCAGGTTCATCTGTTCCAGCTCTTGTGTCACATTTCTGCGCCAGGTGGTTTTGGGCCTCCCAGGTTTTCTTCGGCAAAAAGCCTTCGTGCCTGCTCCCCGGTCCCGATTCAAATCTAATGCTTAGATTATACTCTGCGGTGCTTAGATTATACAGCTAATGCTGAGATTATACTCTACTCTGCTTAGATTATACAGCTGCGGACCCCCATCTGAAAATATTTTGTGCCAGGCACCCTCGTGCAATAGTTTTGAAAAGATTTTTTCAAAATGTTTGTAAAAAAGCAAATCTACCAGCTACATTGCTTACATGTCCTGAAGATGTCCAAAACAGAATGGGAAATGTTCGGATTCATGAATTAAATGACAGAGGTGACGTGACTTGCGACTAGCTAGGTGTGTGTGTGTGTGTGTGTGTGTGTGTGTGTGTGTGTGTGTGTGGGTGTGTGTGTGTGTGTGTGTGTGTGAGGGGTGGGGCTTGATTCGAGTTGAGCCCCCACGAGCGTGCACATAATTCGGCACCTGTCGGTCTGTCTAACTAAATTATCTATGTAGGCTACACACACACACAAAAAGATCAGCCGCTATATCGATATTGGATTTTTGTAAATCCCTAATGGTGACTTCGGCCCCAAAAAGCATCGGTTGGGCCCTACCTAGAATGAACCCGCTATTCCATATTCATGAGTTTGTGATAAAGTCCCATCCAATCTGAATACGTCTCTGTGGAAACATAAATACCGTACGCAAACGTATAACACCTGTCACAGGTGTTTCTCTCTGGAAGAAGAAGTTGACTAAATCTGATAACGGGGTTGGAGGAGAGAACGGAGGAGTCGGGACAGATGAGAAAATAATAAATGGTTGGAGGAGATTTGTGGTTTGTTTGGCCTGGCTGAGGCACAACACACACCACTTCTCTGTCTGAGCTCAGTCACTGCAGAGACACACACCTGGCAGCACAGATACCGTCATCATCTCTTTCTCTGTGTGTGTGTGTGTGTGTGTGTGTGTGTGTGTGTGTGTGTGTGTGTGTGTGTGTGTGTGTGTGTGTGTGTGTGTGTGTGTGTGTGTGTGTGTGTGTGTGTGATTTTGGTTATTTTTAGGATTTGGCATTTAGGGGTCAGTCTTTAGGGTTAAAAATGAATAATGAAGAAAACTGTAAAAGGATTTTATAGTAGGATTGCTGTCCTAAAATGTTGATGTCCTCAAAAGTAAAAAATAAAAAGTGTGCGTGCAGAGTGTTGGAGTGGGTTTGAGAGAGAAAGGGTTCGGGATTGAGGGAGGTTTACAATATTATGTTGAAAGATGGAGGTGCATTTTGGTAGCATCGATGGAAACGGAGAGAGAGAGAGAGAGAGAGAGAGAGAGAGAGAGGAAGAGAGTGATTGATTTGTGTGTGCATGTGTGTGTGTGTGTGTGTGTGTGTGTGTGTGTGTGTGTGTGTGCGCGTGTGTGTGCGCGTGTCTATGCATGTGTGAATGCGGCTGCTCCAGTTCATTGGATATTCAACAGTGGGACAAGCTGGAGTTGAGAAAATTACTTGTCAGAAAGTGAGGAAGATAATGCAGAGAAAGTGCAGAATGACTGATAAAAAGTGACTTTGCTCACAACTTGACTCGCAATGTCTCACATAACTGTTGCCAGTCAACAGCCTTGAATCTTCAAAATGCATTTCTGTTATCTTCTTCAGGAGGGTGTGTGTGTGTGTGTGTGTGTGTGTGTGTGTGTGTGTGTGTGTGTGTGTGTGTGTGTGTGTGTGTGTGTGTGTGTGTGTGTGTGTGTGTGTGTGTGTGTGTGTGTGTGTGTGTGTGTGTGTGTGTGTGTGTGTGTGTGTGTGTGTGTGTGTTAATTTGTTGACTAAAAACGATGAAAATGTCTATGAAAATGTTGACTATACCTTGTTTCACTGACAAAAACTAAATAAAAACTAAACTATGATGACTAAATATATTGACAATCAACAAATAAAAACTAGACTAAAATGTGAGGGAGGGACTAGTGGAGAAGAGATGCAGTAGAACTAAGACAAGTAAGTAAGTCATTCCAAAATGTCATTCACAGGCAAGCACACATGGGCACTCTGGTGGCGCAGTGGTAAAAGCATAGAGTTAAAAATAGTAGAGAGGGCACCCGAAATCCCCTCCCATCCACTTGCATTGAGTTGCTCACTCAGCGCATGAAGCAAATTCACCCCTTCTTCCGGGTTGGAAAGTGTGATGGGCGTAGCCTATTTGGGGCCACTGTGATACGTTCTGCGTCACAGAAGTGACGCGTTTTACGTCACAGAGGTGCGCGGCCCAGTGCGCAAGCTTGTGCGCAAGCTCGTGAGTCGAGCCCATTGGTCGAAACAGTTTTCGCTCGTACATTGTGCAGTGGCCCGTCCATTTAAGCTGCAGTACCTACGAATGGCCAGCATGTCCATTTCGCTTCAATGCAACCACTGGGTTCTGGGGGCTTGGGTAAAAGTCACTGCCCACCACCGCGGAGGATGTGGGTTTCGAATCACTGTGATGCATCCGGCTTTGTCAAGCGTCTATACTAACGCAATGGGCCCGTGTCCGGCAGGGGAGGGAAGCCGGGAATCATTTAAAACAATGCATTAAATTTACTGTGCCAGGCCTACTCCACTAATTGGGGAAATGTGGGATTATAATAATCTGATCATGAATATTAAATAATAAAGTTGACTATACCACCTATGTTGAAGTCATGTCATTGTTATGATTTTTCACTGGAAGAAGAGTAATTGAGACAATATAAGGTGTTATTGTCAGATACTCCCTAGAAAGTAGACACTGCCTCTGACAATGCAGGTTATTGGTAGACACTCCCTGAGCAGGCTTCAGGCGGGCTCTTTCAAACCCTCTGAGAGCTCCGCCCCTTCCCCACACCTGTAGCAAACAGACAGACAGGTGTTTGACAACAAGCCCTGTTATATTTGGAAGTAAAAGAGTGAAATAAACAACTTGTAATGCAACGTTACACCTCATGGAAGTTGAGTAGAGTTGTCAGTGTTGTCAGGGAGTGAAAACTGCTGAGTCACATGTATGACAGTTGAAAGAGAAGATAATTATCTTCTTGACAAACTTTCCAACTGAGTTTAGGCCTATTCTCCCCAGGTGAGTTAGCTACCTACAGTTAGCTGCTTAGCATTAACATGTGTTGTTATGTTCAGTGTACCTGGCTCTGGAATACTTTGTGACAGGATACAGTATACGTATACTAGGCTGTGTATGTTGTGACAGGATACAGTATACGTATACTAGGCTGTGTATGTTGTGACAGGATACAGTAGCCTATACGTATACTAGGCAGTGTGTGTTGTGGCAGGATACAGTATACGTATACTAGGCTGTGTATGTTGTGACAGGATACAGTATATGTATACTAGGCTGTGTATGTTGTGACAGGATACAGTATACGTATACTAGGCTGTGTATGTTGTGACAGGATACAGTATACGTATACTAGGCTGTGTATGTTTTGTTGAGACTGATATTGACAGGGTGTTGTGATAGGGTGCGTTATAC
Organism: Gymnoscopelus braueri; assembly: GCF_963280865.1. NCBI lineage: Eukaryota > Metazoa > Chordata > Actinopteri > Myctophiformes > Myctophidae > Gymnoscopelus > Gymnoscopelus braueri. Next base: position 47,308,112 of record NC_137607.1, on the reverse strand, counting down.
AGTACATATGTGACTCTTTCTTTCTTTCTTTCAGACACTCGAGGCTTATCATGGTGTCCCTCCCAACCTCCCATAGGAGCCATGTAAAAGAGCCAAGGTGACCCCAGACAGCAGGAGTGAGGACTTTGACATCCTGGCAGGGGTGTTGCAGGGGGACACCCAGACCCTCGCTTGCATGTAGGGCTCTGAATGGCATGTGGGGAAGTCCACATCCCCCCATATAAAGCTCAGCCTCTTCTCGGTCCTGTAGAGGACGTTCTACTACAGTATATACAGCTGTGAATGCTGGACCCTGAAGCCTGCTCTACAGAAGTCCCTGCATGGCCACTGTGCTACACCAGAATGCCATGTGTAGTAGTAACCAGTATGAACATGTTACCAACAAGCGTCTGTGCGAAGATGGCAGCCGGGAGAATGAGGCTGGTCAGTGCCGTTGACACCAGGAGCTCCCAGCAGGGGAGGAAAGTACTGGCGAGCTATAGCCAGATGTATAGAGGATGGAGATGACTGGCGACACTGCTGGAGGGCTCATCCAAGGAGGAAAGAGAGCTCCAGGTCAAAGTTTGACCCATGGCCGTCACTTACACAGCTGATGACGTCAAGTAGAAGACGGCTCGAGGTAGGAACCTTGTTTTTTCTTTTATTTTCTTTGCTGCTGCTTGTGTTGTCTGCTGTGTGTATACTATACTGTTTTACTATTGATGTCATTTTGGGACCCAATGACTGGGTGGCAATGAAACATGTTTTAGTGACTGATTCTGGCTCTGGAATTGAAGGCTGCTGTGAATCTATAGAGCATAGCAGTGGCGGCTATTTTGTTTACCGGCTCTGGTTCCACAGAATTAAAGCCCATGCATTCAGCCCATAGAGATTAATGAAAATATTTATATGAATTATTTTAAGCCTGGAACCAAGCCATCCAGTCTCCTGGTGAATCATGACCATAAAACATTTGATTGTGTGTCCAAAAATATTTGAAAACCGCAAAAAAGGCAAAGTTACCAGTTGTAACTGTATGTACTGTATGTAGCTCTTGGTCACTTCAATGTGTGAGGTTGCTATTTCATTTAAAGTTGAAGCTAGGGGTTTTTGGCTCTGACATAACAGCCATTAATTCCCAATGTTCATTTGAAGATTGATGTAGATCTACAGTATGTGTGTTGTGCGGTGAGGTTGCTTTTGAAGGTTGAGAGTTGTGACACGGGGATATATTGGATCATATGATTGGCTTGGCAACACCTCTCGTCTATATAGGCCTTTCCCTAAGACATGTTGTACTGTGGTGCTCCCTCTACGCCAAAACTAATATAGCCTAATAAAGTGGTGTCTTGAAATTGCAGACACGTAGAGTCACTGAAAAGGCATGCTGGATTTGAAAATAGCATGTTTTGGGTGATGCGATCAGGTACAGAGAGAAAGATGGATAGAGGTAGACAATGAATGTGTGTGTGAGCCAGAGAGGGAGGAAGACTCCCTGCAGATAGTATAGGTGCTTGAGTTGAGCAAAAAGGATTACGAAGTACAGACAGAATCCCAGTCACGGACTGTTTGTGACAATGCGGAATGGAAAGCGCTGGAGGTGTCCAACAGCCCAAGGCTCAAGGCTCAAGGCTCAGAAAGACATATTGACATAAAGACGTACATATTTTATTTCTACTTCACTACATCCAGCATTATTATTATTATTATTAGAGTTGTTCCGACTTCCGATACCAATACCAGTATCGAAAAAGCTAATGATCTATTCCTAGATCAGTGGTTCTCAAACTTTTTAATTTCAAGACCCCCATAACTCTGAGAGTGTAGTAATGTAACCAAATGGACCTGTAAAGGTCCATTTGGTTACATTTGTACACTCTCGGAGTTACAGACTCATAGGGTTCCATTTGGAACCCCCTCAATTAACCCACCGAGTCCCTGGACCCCACTTTCAGAACCACTGTCTTAGATTATTTTGAAATTACACGTACTCGGTATCGTCCGATAAGCAAGTTATGGGTATCGGGAAGGAAAACAATGGTATCGGTACATTGTCAAAGTAATTTGGAATATAAGTATAACATTTGTAAGGAACTATGATTTAATGTAATAAAGCATTTGGTATGCCCTGTGTAGACGCCTCGGCTCCTGACCATTTGTTTATGGTTGGGTTGCAGGAGAAAAGGTGTTGGCTAGGTATGCAGTTCTTTTGTTACTATGCTAGTTTGTAAACAAAGGAGGTTTCCTTTGGAGTGAATGTACTTAAGTCAAAGTCAGGCAGTGTGTTCTTTGAGTTACAACTGGCTGGTCATTCCGATTCTGTGCTGTGATGAGTTGATTGTAAGTTTCTAGCTCCATTTGATATCAAATTATAACACTCATTCTTCTTGAAACTTTGAATTGTCTCTGCCTTATTTGTCTCGAACTTTTGACTCAGTCCCCATCCAGATTTATCCACGACAACATCTGTAATTATCATTGTTGTGTATTGTTGTGTTAGCACAGTCTCTGTGGAATAATATCTCACCACCAACATTTCGTTGCTTGTACCTGTATGAGTGACAGATGAACCCTCTTGATCTCTTGATCTTGATCTCTTGAGAGGTATACGACTGGTAATCACGCCACGCCACGCTACCCCTTCACGGCTCTAGGTAGAAATGTAACCGCATGTTATTAAGGCATGCCTCCCGCATGACGGAGAATTGTGCACCACTACCGAGTGCACCTACTACTCTTTCTTGGAATGAAGAAAAAATGCCCCTAGTTTTTTACTGGTTCAAATCGCCAAAGGCTCATGCAATGTCTAACTATGAATCGTGTTATATTTCGAAAGCAATTGGCTACAGGCTTTTGTCCCAGAGACCCCTAATATTTATCAACATTTATGCCTCACCACGACACTAGGGCATTCACAACTAATGATTTTTACTAGTCGACTCATTTGACCAAGTACGGTAGTAGTCGACTAATCGACTAGTCGAAATTTACATAAAAAAATTAGGGGGGGGGGGGGGCATTGTTTTAATGCCATCCTACTACTATATTACTATTATTATTATCCTCCTGACCTTATTTTTATGGTGTTTTAAGGGAAGCGCTTCTGGCACAGCAGCACAGCACCACAGCAGCGTCTCCAAGGATCCCCATTGCCCAATAATAGGCTTTTATTGGGCATACTTTTGACCCCCTTTTGTTACAAAATAAAGTCAGGAGGATAATAATAATAGTAAGATGGGCCATTACTATGGCATTAAAAAAAAAAAAAAAAAATCCTTAACTATTTGACTAGTACCAACAAGGTCGACTAGTGGTTATACTAGTCGACTAGTCGACTAGTTGGTGAAAGCCCTACACGACACACAGCTAGGCTTTGAGATTATTGACATTTTCGTCGTTTCATGTCATATGAAAGCAGGGAATCAAAATTTTAATATTGGCTGTGCAGTTTTCCCTGGCAGTTTTGGTGGCTCACTTAACATTTTGTAAACATTTTTCAAAAATAGCCGAACTGCCAGCTATTTTCGAATAGCCAAAAAATGTAATGGGTCCTAAGTGTTTTTAAAACTGGTCCTCGTTTTGCTGGGGATCCCCTGGAAAACAGTCAAGGACCCCTGGGGGGGTCTCCGGACCCTCACTTTTGAGAACCTGCGGTTTACACAAGCTTGCCGGTCTCAGGTGATAGCGTTGTATTATTCATGTTGTGAAAACTTCATTTCCACACATTTTCAACGGTGCTAGGAGGTAGAAAACAACCGCAGGGCCTGTTATATTTAATCATCAGGAGGTGCGCTCCTGTGCGCCGGCGTTCCTAATGCAGGCATGCTGGTTCAATGAGCGATGCCTCCGCTTTCAGACTCCACACGAACAAACAAACAAACAAACAAAACAACCAAGGAACACCACCGTTACCGTAACAACTGTGCGGAGGAGTGTGTGCCTCCATCTGACACACAGGGGGTGTGGTGCGTAATAATTGGTTAGTTAGCCAGCTAGAACAAGGGGGCGTGGGTAGGAGACGGAGATGAAGGGTCTAACCTTTATAAGGGCAAGGTGCAGATTTTTTTGTAATCGATTCAATCGTTGTGTGTGGAGTATTGCAAACGGTAGCATACAGTGTGGGGGAAAAAAGTCATCAAGGGCGAGAGAACGGTGGAAAGATCAAATAAACAGACTCGCTCTAGGGCACAGAACACACATGTGTTCTGTTCCACACAACGAAACGGATGTTAGGCTCTACTTTTTATTCTCCTCCCTACGTCAGATTCTCTCTTTCCTCTGCTCGCTTGCTCTTGATGGTAGAACACTTCATTTGTCTTTCATACTGTACTTTATGAAAGACATGATTAGGATGATGTCAGATTTTTTAATCTAACAGAAAATAACATGCAGACAACTGGTCCAGCATAGATTAGACCAGTGGTCTAATCTAAATCTAAACTTTTCAGGCCGCGACCCCCAAAATAACTGGGTACCCCCCACCCTGACAAGTTTAGTTTGATTCGGTTCCACAGATAAATATTGTCACATTTTCATAATGTTTGCCTCTTTCTTTGGTAATAATAACAATTTGGCCAATGTTTGACCATTTTTTTATAGTGTAGTTTGTTGATTACTTTTGCCGCAGTAATGGCCTTATATTTTCAGTTTACACTTACTGTATTAAAGAGGTCTTAGAAGTTCTTAAATTGTCACTTTAGAAACGTGCACATACCCTGTATACACTTATACTGTATGTTGGTTTGTTTACTGTTGAGTGAGAAAACAATGTTATGCTAATCATTTGAGGACCCCACCTTAAAGTCAGAGAACCACTGGATTAGACAATATAAGACTTATAATCAGAGCAAGCCCAACAAGTTCCAGTGTGACTGTTCATGGCACATGGTTGAATTGCACTTGAACATCGTAGATGGATTCAGCAGCCCGCTGATTCCCAATGTGTTCTTCCAATCACCCAACTCTGTTATATGCCGCCTATCTGTGTGACGATGGTCCTGGTTGTCCAACCCCTGGCGACAGGCCCACTTTTCACTTCTATGTTATCTGTTGTGGCGAACATTCTGAGAAAATAGCAGATATTCTAGTTCACAATGCACCACAACGTGGCGCAACACAATGTTGCGACACGTTGAGATCTTGTAAATCTTCTATTTTTGCCAAAGAGATTTAATGTAGAGGATAAAAAGGGAAGGAGCCTACAATAAAACGGTTGGATTCCAATCAATTAAGTAGTGGTTTTAGAATATTGGTTTTGACCCATATTCAGTAGATTTCTAATCTCTCAAGAACAGATTCAGAGCTACGCTACTGAATCTGTCGAGAGCCCCGTTCAGAATGTGTGCGCGTTAGCTTACAAGTGGGCGTGCCTTCAGATCAGGAAGCAGGCCGTGCTTTACCCAATCAAATGTAGTGGGCGGGATTTACTGTCTGTGCGCTCCCTTCCCACTGAAAACAAGCCGAAACTCATTTAACAATAGCGTCCTTGAAGCAGACAAAACCACGGAAAGATATTCACATTTTAACTTGCTCTTTCATCATAGAAACAAGTGGGCTTATAACCAAAACGATCCATGTTCTCTGGGAGATGTGGTGTTAGTGTTCTGTGTAGAAATATTCTTAGTTTGAATGAAAACATAAGCGCACCACCGGAAGTGGAGCGCTGAGGGCAGACCAAAACCCCGGTTTCCTTGCGCACGGTGCTCCATTCAGCTTGTCCCAGAGCCAAGTGAAAGAGTAAAAAACAGCAGAGGGCGCTGTTTTTCCTTTTTATTTGTCGATGGGTTCCCAGATTGGTAGATTTCAATCAAGAAACACTTTCCCCCAGAGTTGTTGGACTTCACGGCTGACATAATAATCCCACAACAAAGTGTGAGAGGGCTGAGCGTGGCACTCTGTGGAACACCATTGGCACCGGCTCCAACGGCTGCTCAAGCAACACATGAAGCCACGGGACAGTTTAATGGAGAAAGGTGAATCATTCATGAAGCAGGTAGCCTGGCTCTGAGAGGTCCCCAGTGTTTGGCGTACCCAAAATCCCCCATGTCTACTTTAACAGGACAAAGTGGTGACAGACGCAGAGACGGCCAGGTGTGATAATGGGACCCACAATGACACGTTGACATTTGATTCATCTTCACAAAACGTTATCAAATATGTCCTATCCATGCAGCTAAATACCACGCTTGACGCCATCGCACTCCCCGTCATTAACACATTCAATCCCGGGAACGCGTACTGTGTCATTTTAGATTTCTTTGGATATTCAAAAATAGCAAATATACAAGCTCATAGCGCGGCACCCGAGCTTGTAGATATGCTATTTTTGAAAAACTGTAACAAAAAAAAAAAAGCTAATCTTTGAATATATATTTTTTAAAGCAAACATTTGTAACTCAAATTTTTGCTTCTGGGGGTCCCTGGAACAAAATATTTTACAAATGTTCGCTTTAAAAAATAGATATTCAAAGATTTGCACACATTTTCACGATTTAAACAAATAAATAGCAGATCTACAAGCTCATAGCGCGGCACTCGGTGCCACGCTATGAGCTTGTAGATCTGCTATTTTTGAATAGCCCAAAGAAATCTAAAATGACATGCGTTCCCGGATTGGACGGGTTAACACATTTTCGCCCCAGAAACTCGCAGTTATTGTCTGCGCTGACAATGAAGAAGTGATAACCCCCAATTTGCCTCATCCTATCTGATCATGCAAACAGAGATTTCGACTGACAAACTGTGAGGAGCAGATGGCAGGCTGTCTGAAAGCAGGTTGTTAAGTGGAGGGTGGTGGAGCATGCCGATTATCCGTGTGACCCCGCATTGTTACAGTGATGGCCCTGTTCTGTTTTGCAGGCCGTTCTGGGGGCTTCACACTTGTTCTCATCCATAATAAATAGCTGCCAGGGCTGCAATATTAATAAGGGCTCTGAGCCCCGGGGCGCCTTGGGTTTATTTAAGGCACCGGATTAACAGGATAGCGGAGGTGACAGGATCTCTTGGGTACTGGGGTGTGAAAGTGTGTGTGTGTGTGTGTGTGTGTGTGTGTGTGTGTGTGTGTGTGTGTGTGTGTGTGTGTGTGTGTGTGTGTGTGTGTGTGTGTGTGTGTGTGTGTGTGTGTGTGTGTGTGTGTGTGTGTGTGTGTGTGTGTGTGTGTGTGTGTGTGTGTGTGTGTGTGTGTGTGTGAAGACATGTACAAGGCAGCTGTGTTGTCTGGTGGTGAGAGGTCACTGATCTGACGTATATGCAACAAGGTCTGTCCATTAACCACTTACAGTAAGCACTATGCCATCCACAATCTCACATCGCATTTTGAGCTTGGGGATCGGCTATTTCTGCTTCATTTTTTTTGGTTGGAGTAGGCAATTATTTGTATGCCCCCTTTTCTCCCAATTCAGTCGTTATGCCGACTAACCCTCCCCCCACACATTTATGTGATGCCACTGCTGTTGTTATCTACTGGCTCACCTGCCAGTGAGGTGCCCCCACCAGGAGGATGTGTAGTGCCTCTCCATCCTACTCCTCCAGTTCAACAACCCCAGCCCGTAGGAGTCTCTAGTGAATCAGAATCATCTCTATTGTCACCAGTGCCGCAGTTAAGAGCACCCTCCCTGCCTGGTTCACTTCCTCTGACCCACAGCCAGTACCGAAGGTACCGTGGTGGAGGTTTTTTTTTCTAGAAAATTAGGGACGCCAGCTTGAAAGTGTTTCATGTGTTCTTTGGAATCATCCCATGGTACTTCAGTTCATCCCACTCCTTCTGAACTGAAACACAATGTGTGTATGAATGAGCATCCCTATGGTGAACATCGCTACTGATTACAGAAATTAACCCATTCAATCCGGGAACGCATCTCTGTCATTTTTAGATTGCTTTGGCTTTTCAAAGATATACAAGCTCATGAGCTTGTAGATCTGCATTTTTTTTGCAAATCTTTGAATGCAAATGTTCGCTTTAAAAATATATATATTTAAAGATTTGCACAAATGTTCACGATTTTTCAAAAAATAACAGACAAGCTCGTAGCGCGGCACCACGCTATGAGCTTGTATATCTGCTATTTTTGAATAGCCAAAGAAATCTAAAATGACAGATGTGTTCCCGGATTGAATGGTTTAAGAAAAGAATAAATGAAATGAAATATAAAGACACCCCCACTCTCTTGTTTCCATGGCAGCATTTAAGGCACTTTCTACAAGTATACCCTAAAGCAAAGGACATGTCTTTACATTTGCATACTGTACACAAACATCTCTGACAACACATGTATCACTCAGGCCCTTTCTTCTCTAATGTCTGAAGGCCTTTTGGTTGTGAGTGATGGCCAACTAAAACCTGGTCATTCTCAGGAGGACTGCCAACTTCAAAGCACAAATCAGGAGGGTTATTATTTATTAATTTATGTTTAGCATCCCCTCTAACAGTTTCCCCACGCAGTACAATCATCAGTGTTAGAGTAAAAATGGACCCTATTTGCAGTATGCGATATACCAGCAGGCATATGCATGGTGTTGTCAGCTTGCCTGGCGTTGCTGTGGTTATTGAGCTGACAATGTGTCACTTCGTGACATCACTGTGTTCAGGTTTCGGTACCCAGCACTTACTGTTACTGTGTGGGTAAAACACATTCTCCCCCCCCCCTCTACCTCTCCCTTAGTCCATGGGCCAGACCAGATGTTGGTATCACTCAAGTTGGCAAAGGTTACGTACCATTTTTGAGAAGCTCTGTATGTTTGTAGATAATTTTGGTATGATAACTCTTCCTGAGTCACAGCTAAATTAGTGTTATCAGCTACTAAAGTTACCCTCCCCCATTGAACATTTGCATTTCAGACACGGGTGCATATCTTGGTATTGGCTCCTAGTTCAGAACATATTTCAATGTTTTATCTCTTAACTCTAGCTTTCTCACTCCCTCTCTCTCTCTCTCTCTCTCTCTCTCCCTCCCTCTCTCTCTCTCTCTTTGCTGATCAAGCACTGGTTTGACGCCACACACAACAGAAACTGTTGCTTAACAGCGCTGATTTGTGTTGACGTCTGGGATCTCCATATATATGGCCATGATCCAGGCACGCAGACACACCCACCCACAGATTTGTTGGTCAGTGGCTGGACCTTTTGGGGCGTACACCTGATGAAGTCCAAGACAAAGCAGCATGTTCCACGTGCACAGAACGTGTGAGTGTGCGCATGCCCGCTCAGCACCTAACCAGGGCACCTACATTGTTACAATTGTTATTGTATGGTAAAAAATGTTTTACCATTACTAAAATAACTATTGTTTTTTTTATTGCTATTGAGAGTTTTTGCTATTTACTCATGATGTTGCAATGTCGAGGAGTTACCCAAACATTTTACTGTCTTTATACTTTACGCGTTGGGCACCAGCCTACTCGGGAACAATGCAAGTTGGGAGTGCATGCATGCCCCACCTGGTTATGGGATACCCGTTGTTCCCATCAACGGATTTATCAATATCTTTTGGACTACCGCCAATTCAACTCACTTCCTAATCGGCACATCTCGAGATATGCTTGTGACTCACTCACACACATGCACAGATTTCACATGCTAATAATGTAATAATGGGATGTAATTCAAGAATGTTGAATTAGACAAGAAGTGACAGTTCTACTGCCGCTAACAGGACAGTTTTGGGCGCAACTATTTGGTACCTTTTCAGTGCATTTTTAGTAAACACGCTGAGGATGACACCACATGAGGACGTCTATGAAATAATTTTAAAAGGAATGCACCCGAGCTTGAGTGCAGCTCTGGAGATAAAAAAAACACTGTAGACAGAAAATAATCCATTCAGTTTAAATTCAACCCTACAAACTAGTCAGATGTGCATGAGTGTTGTGAATGTATCAGCCAACATAAACAAAATATTTGAAACTCATCATAAACTGAACTGTCTTAAAGCCTATATACTGTACTTAATTGGCCCGGGTCCCCCAGGGATCTTTACTTGGTCCGCTCCTTTTCCCCCTCTACATCAAGTCTCATCAAAATAGGGATGCTAGGGTTCATGCGGGTTCACACAGTAATCTCCACCCATCTGGTACTTGGAAAGCAATAATAAGACAATTTATTTACAAATGCTATTTCCCTTGGGACTATCAATTACAACGGCATCTTAAGAAACATATTGTAACTGTACTGATCTACAAGGCATGGGGCATGCTGCTGAATCCAGCTGACACTGATCCAATAATCCAATCAGTTGCGTTCTTGAGGAAAGCCAGGAACTTGCACTTCAAATAACACTGTAGTGTCCTGGGCAGAGGTACTAATAGCTTTTTGGCTCGTCCGTACATGGGAACATAATTTGAGGTGTTCTACAGAACCGAGCGAAGCGAGCGGGCAGTCCCCCAAAGATGAACTCACTCACAGTCCAACTCCCAGCTGAGGAGCCACATGATTGGCCGAGCGTGATGATTTATCTTCAGAGAGGGGGGTTGCCATGTCTGCTTATTATAAGTGATGTTGGGCTTGTTTTTTTGTGAAGTCGCTTTAAATGTTGGTAGTTGCTGGTTGCGTTTTTTTTTGGGCTTGTTTTTAAAGTCTAGATATTTGGGCTTGCTTCCTTTTTTAATTTATTTTTGTATTAATTCATGTATTTCTCCCCAGAGCCCCCATCTGAAATTTCTTTTAAAAATATATTCCATTTATTTCCCTTTTTCTGTTCAAGATTTTTTTTGAAAACAGCAGATCTACAAGCTCACAGCGACACGTTGTGAGCTTATAGACTGTTTTCACATAGCCGATGTAGTATAAAGGTTTAAAGTGCTCATGTAGCCTTCTTTTGGGCTTGTTTTCATAGACCTGGCTGCTTATTTCTCTCCCAAAATCTGGCAACAGGGGTTTCAGAGCGCTGTTGGTCCCATGGGTGGGATACTCTGAGTATTAGACCCAGAATTCCACAGTGGCGCGGTCCGTCTCTTGTTGCCAGGATCCCACCGATGTGCTCTATAATGTCTGTGAAAGCCGAATGTCGGCGTTCTTCTCGTTGCTTCTCTGAGGAATTAACGTCTGGCAAACCGTGGGGGCATGGAGTGTCGTCACTCGTCATCAATAAAACAAAATTATGAGATCCATTATTCAGAGAATGAATGCAACTGACAGAGAGCATGATGTATTGAGTAAAGAGGGGAGGAGGGGAGGGTACAAGTTTCTTTTCTCTTTCGTTCTCTCTTTTATACAGTGATGGCCAAAGTACTGAATTCCCAGTACTTGAGTCAAGGTATGCTCTTGCTGAAAGTATGTGAAAGTTGCTCTGTCAAATGTATACTTGAGTTAAATAAAGACCTGGAACACTTGTTTTAATACTTAAGTTTGCATGCTTGCAGATCCGCTACTTTTGTGTGATGACCAAGTAGGGCATTACATTTACGAAAAAGTGAATATGGACATTCTGCCCGGATTATGGAATTTGGATTCTGCCCGACAACAGCGAAATTGCTGCTAGTATCCACCACTGGTCTTTTCTCATGGAATGTTGACTGGAGTGGTGTGTCTGTGGGGCTCTGGGGTGGTACTGTAGCTCTGCCAGGAGGCAGTGTTGGTTCCAGAGATTAGGCCACAAACAGAGCTGATCTCGGGGTCCTTTTCATTCACAAAGCTCTTTTCACTTCAACGGAGGCTTAGGTCAATTTTTACAGCCGACTTTGTACCGAGCTGTTACGAGTACTTGAGCACGGCCGTTACACACATGCACCACATGAGTCACTGTGTTAGACACAAGCAGTCTGGGAACCCATTCGGTAAAAGAAAAAAGGAAAAATATATTTTCCCCCCTCTGTTTTTGCCTTTGGGGGCACCACCTCCTTATTTGTGTCTAGGTGTGGCTCGTCCCCTTTCTTAGTCCACTTCCTCCCGGGTGCATCTGTGATTATTCCTTCCTACTAACAACAACACTACATGTTTAGGGCAGTGGTGCTGACAGATTCTGTCCTTTCTGTTTTTCTTTATAAACCAATGGGTGTGACTAGATGTGAGAAATGCTGATTCTGTTTTGCAACTTGGGGTTTGAAGTACTCAAGTTAAAAGTGTTCATGTTATGTTCATTCAGTGGTGGAAAGCAACATTACAAGTACTGTAGCCTACCTTCAATACAGTTACATTTCAATACATCAAATGCATTGATATAAAAAAAAAACTTTTACTTATTTTATTTGTGCATGATTCGACTGAGATTGGCAGTCGAATCAGTCTGACTCGATGCCAATCTCTCAGTCAAATCATGCAAAAAATATGTTATGCAATAGAGGAACATTCCATTTGGGCTGTAGGGGTGCTTAGTGTCTGATTTAACATATACTATTGGTTTCTCCCAATAAATCATGATGTATATCCTATTTTTGGCAAACTATTAGTTAATTAATATAAAAAACTAGGCCAATCTCTCAGTCGAATAATAATACAATTTTTTTTAAATAATTCGACTAAGAGATTGGCAGTCGACTCAGACACCCCTTGACTAATTAGTCGACTATTCGACTACCAGAGGTCAGGCCTATTTTGAATACTTCAGTATTTGTAAAAGCATGTACTTCTCCATACTTAGGTATTTTTTAAAAGCATTTACCTTTGAATACTTAAGTATAAATGGTTTTTAACCAAGTTCTTCAAATTTGCCTGAGCAACTTTCAGTTTGTAGTTTAGTAAATATGTGTCCAGGAGTACTTTGACTCAAATACTGGGGTTGAGTATACTTTAACTCAAGTACTGAGGTTGAGTATACTTTGTCCATCAGTTGGTGTACAGTACAGTAACAGTCCGTCTCCTAATAATAATAATAATAATACATTTTATTTATAACGCACTTTACAGTGCTACAATTAAAAGCAAGGCATGAAAACAGCATAGGCAACAAAACAATTACAATAGACCCGGTCTAGGCTAAACTAAAGGGCCAAAATTTAGAAATTAAAACTCAGTATGAAAAACAAACAAAGTCCATCCTCTCGTTTCATCGTGGTACCTCGGCCCTTCCTCAAGGTTTCATCAGTGTCACTTCAGTAAAGTGAAAGGCTTGAAGTGTGGGGTAAAACGCTCATAACGTATGAAGGGGCCGGATGATTCAGTGCGCCGGTGACACGGCGCAAATCTTTCCCCAGGTGACAAATTAGCTGATCTGTTACTCGCCTCCGTGTTTCAGGGACATGAAGAATCTTTCCCTTCGTCTTTACAAATCCAAAGTGCCCCCCTGAACCCCCACCCCAACCCAAGAGCTTTTTCTCCCTTGTTTCTGCGCGGCCGTTATTGATTGAAGCGGAGGAGTGCGGACAGTCAGTAATTAAACTGAAACGACTGGAGGGTGTAAAATTAGCCTTGGTGTCATTAGACTGGAACGACAGAGCGGGCGGCTAAGAGAGCGAGCGGCGGGCGGACGAGATGACTGATGACTGAGGGCCAATTAAAAGGCAGAGCGAGGAAAGGGGTAGGGGTGGAGGGTCTTGGGGCGGTTGGTGGTGGTGGTGGTGGTTGACAGAATATGTGACGCAGAAGAGTATGGATCTGTCTCGGATAATGAACTCTTCCTTCCCCGGACATTGATCTAGCCGGGTTGGAAGGAAGATGGTCGGGGTCAAGGATCCCGTCTTTTGAAGGATCTCGAGGGAAACGGAGGAGGCATAACGGTTTGCTTTCAGAGCAGCAGATGAACGTGTGTAAACATCAAATTGGTTTTCGTTGAGTGTCGGGGAATTGTTCTTTTGAAGACGACCCGAGAGTCAGTCTTTAATTGAGTCTTGTTGTGTGTGTTCGGTGTGTGTGTTTGGTGTGTCAGATCCTCAGATGAACTCTGAAGATTCTCTCTTTCAATATTTTCCAGTTAAGTGCACATTACAGAGACAACACGCACGCACGCACGCACGCATACACGCATACACACACACACACACACACACACACAAAGAAAAGAAAAACACAGACCGACTCAAGAACAAGCCAGCAAAAATAGTTTCAACATTTGCAATAAATATCAAAATGTATGTAGAATGTACACATTCTTATATATTTGTCACTCCCATACAGATTACTCTTTTTCCATTCCTCTTTTACCAGTCTTTTACAAAATCAGCAAGTTTACCTCTTAATACATAGGATAACCCCTCCATTGGCAAAATGGACATACATTTTTCATACCATAATTTCATATCAGGCGGATTTTTGCAAAATTGAATCCTGAATAGTCTGAAGATTATCGTTCCTCCCGAAGCCATCCATCTCCACTCTTATATGTTTGACCTTCAAATCCTCACATAAGAAATCTGCCAACATTCCTGTATGACAGACAGTATTATGTAAATTATGCTTTTCCCCCTCTTTTTTTTCCAAGGGGGGGGCAAATAAAAAAAATGCCTCTGGTGATAAACCCGCCCCATATTTGCATACTGGGCTCTGATTGGTCCCTCACAACTTCGGAGGGAGAGAAATGGCTAAAAGAGAAATGGCAAAAATAATTTTAGCCATCATTTCCCCCTCTATCAGCCACTATTATCTATTATTGTGCTGGTGTGTCGGGATGGCCGTTAATTGATCCCTTTGAACTTCAGAGGGATTGTGAGCCGAATTGATTGGGCCATAAAAGTGTCAAAATCATTATGTGCTCGTTAGTGCTCTCTCTAATCAATTAGTGCATCAGAGACAGCCAACCTGTTTGATCTCTCAGAGAGGGGGGGGGGTTAACAACATGCCTTCTCTGTTTGTACACACACAAACCAAGCATAGTTGAGCTTTAAAAAATAATTCATATATTTTTGTATTGTGAAATTCTTTAGAAAAATGATTTGAATTTGTTTTTAATTCATGAAAAAGTGTGAGGGTTGGTGGGACACAAGGAAAGGGCATGACATAAAGTAAAGGAAACAAGACACAAGGAAAGTGTATTGCTGCTTGTATAGAGTTATCGAGATAATGTGGGATGGTCATACAAACAACCATCAAACAGGTTGTTAGAGACAACGCATAGCCTGTGGATGCAAGTTTTCACATTTATTTGTTTCTTAATGCATTGATGTGTGTGCGTGCATGCGTGCGTGTGGATATTTATGGATCCTCAACGGAGGAGATGACAATTTGACACGCTCATCTGAAGAGTCACAGTTATGTCAGGAAACAGTGGTAGGGGTGGGTGGAGGCAGTGGGTGTTATGTGTGTGTTAGGCGGTGCGTGTGGTGTGGTGGATGTACGTGTGTGTTAGGTGGTGCGTGTGGTGGATATACGTGTGTGTAGGTGGTGCGTGTGGTGTGGTGACGCAGGGGCACGTGGTGAGGGGACTGATGGTGGAACAGAGTGGAGGTGGCAGTACTAATGTTAAGTGAGAGGTAATTAGGGAGAAGAGGCTGAGCTAGGCTACGCAGCAGCAGCGCTCCGTCCGTCCGGCCTCGGCGTCCTTCTCCACCGCAGCTCGTTTATCATCGTCTGGCTTTGTAGACGACGGCTGTGGCGAGTCAGGAGGACACAAACAAACCCCTCTCACCTTAAATTGTCGCTTTCGCCGGGCAGAACCGAAACCTTGTATCTCCATATTTCAACTTTTTATGTTTTTTCTATTTATTTCCCTGCTTCGTTCGTGTGTGGCTTTTTTAAATGTTACACTAATGCAAAGTATTAACAAACTACAATAGCTAGTTACATTAATAATAACTATGGATACATTGGAACACAGGTTCTTATCTCCATTTCCTGAACAGTAGCCTATGGATATAAAATGTTTCCACCGCACAGTGACGTTGTATCGCTTTGCTCATCTCCCGCTCTTCTCTTTTTTTGGTTGTCAGCTGACTTTCTGTCTGTCTGTCTGTCTGTCTGTCTGTCTGCAGACAGACAGACAGACAGACAGACAGACAGACGTTTTGAAAGACTTAACATTCATTTCATATTGGAAGTCAACAGGGCTCTCTGATCGGGCTGTCAGAGATGACCCGTGTACTCTCTTTACCGTTTCTTTGTCCTCTTTCATTTCTATACCACGGCCCACCCATCTGACCACTTAACAAGTGGTCAAATGGGTGGACGACTGGGCGTGTTGAGTGGGCGGGGTCAGATGGGTGGCCCCCGTGCATTGTCAGAGGACGTTTATTTTTTTAACGAACAGATTGTGTTCCGGTTGGGATGAATGGAAATAAGGTAGGATACTTTTAGGTTCCTATTTATCCGGTATCACAATGAAACTTATTTTAAAGAAAAAATCATTATTTAAAAAAATATATTCAATACAATGTTAGTGTTTTCCCACAGGTAGGGCATGTCTGCTCTACTGTCTCAGTTCTTATCTCCGCTTGTCTCTGTTTTCTCCACTTCACCCCGGTACTTCCTCCTCCTCCTCCTCATTACCTCCATCTCTCTTGGCCCGGTGCGGTGTGTCGACCCTGGACTGGTTTATTTTCCATTCTCTCATGTTCTACTTTGTCTCCTGATCTTCTCCTCTACAGTTGATCATCCTTTCCTAATCCCTGGAGCTCTGGGCTCTGTGCCGGTGTAGCTTCACTGTTATGGGTCCCTCTCTCTATACTGTGCTGCCTGTGTGCATTTGAACCACTTTCTAAAAGTTTGGAATGCCCATGCCCCCATGGTATTCCATAATGAATACGGGGGTTGTTTCTCTTTTCACACACCTGCTGGCTTATATTTTGGATACATTTTAATCATCACTTAGAACTTTAGAACTACTTTTCACCATCAACATGATCGTTATCAATATACTCAGCCTGGCATCCACACAGTAACCATGACTACCATTAGGGATCGGACAGTTAAACGGTTAACTGTTTAGGGATGGGACAGTTAAACGGTTAACTGGAATGTGTGTCACTAACCGTTTAGGACTTAATGACGGAAAATAAACAAAATCAAGTCATATAAAAATAAATAACATATTAACAGAACGGAATAATTACTTAAATATAATCTATAATTGTTGCTCATTCAGTATTTTACAATACTAATAAAGAAAAAAGAGAAGAGAGAAGAGAAGAAAACAACGTCACAGAATGAGATATAGACCTAATGTATGTTACAATACATGTTTTAGGCCCTATTTGAACTGCCCACACATAGAACTGCAACTCTATGTATTGATATGACGTCAAAGGTTAAACGTTTACCAAAAAAGGTCCAAATGCCCATCCCCAACTATCATTATTATGAAACAAATGAAAAACTAACATTATTATGAAACAAACAAAAAACTAACAAACTAGAGCCGTACACAACAAGAATGCTGCCTGTTTTTTGCAACAGCACCAAAACTGAATGATGAGGTAGAGAACTTAAGGAGACAAGAACAAATGAGGCACAATAAACCAGGACTAAACAAGTTGACATCTGTAACCAAGGAGATAAATGGTTCCTTTTATGTTGCTGGCACATTTACTGCTTGGGAGGCGTATGAATATGCAATCACTATGATTTCACAGCAAAGACGCAGCACTACATTTCATAGGTTGTGTATATGAGCTCATGTTCTGTAGCAGACACACGATGGATGGAGAGTATTACCATGCTTCTACTCCATGCCATGAGTCAGCAGCAGCTACAACCAGTCTCCACATACTGTATAGCATTTCAAGTACATTTACTTGAGTACTAACAGTACTTACAGCGGCACAATTCAACTTTTTATTATGAATACAATGTAATTTTGTCCAATCTGTATGGTTGAGTAGGTTAATGCAATATAACTTTGGTCTCCCTGCTCTTCTATTGAGACAATTAGATTGTGTCAAAGGTCATGTCTCACCTAGACACTATCTGACATGAATTTTGACCTGAAGATCAAGATTCAATTTATCCCCTGAGCAAGCACAGGAAACCGGGTTCAAATCGGGTAAAAAAAAGAAAGTAAATTAGCCGTATTTCAAATAATAGTGAAAATAGCAAATATACAAGAGCTTGTAGATCAGCTATTGTGTACTATTATTGACATTTTGTTTATTTTTTGGATTTTTAAAAAATCTTTTGGAAAATGACTACATGAACAAAGCAATGCATTGATATTAAACATAACATTGACTTTGTAATTTTGTACTTGTGAAAAAAATTGACAGAGCAACTTGTAGATGAGTCATATTTGACCGCAGGAGCATCTATACATTGACTCAAGGACGGTACTGGTGGGTTGAGTATTTGGCAGCAGCTGCAGCAACCAATCTGCACATATTATATTGTACCGTATACACCGCCTCATCTCAGCGTTCATCAGCATCAGCATTCTCCGGTGTTTGTACGTATGCCATTTAATTAATGGCTCCTTCTCATTTCCAACTCCGGCAATCTGTCGGGGGCCGCTGGCGCCGCTACAGACAGGGACCACAGTCCCGTATCAATAATTGGCAGTGACGGGGGCGACAGGGGGGGCAACACCAACGGAAAGGAAGGAAGGGGAAATAAAGAGCGGAGAAGGTGCAAGACATGGACATAACTCCAGGGTGTGACGGGTAAACAGAACTAATTTGTCGCAGGAGGTAATTTGTATCACTTCGTGACTGGCGGCGGTTGTTGTCGGGAGGAAAGGGGAAACAGATACACTCTCAGGTTCCCCCAATTTATCACGTCCAACACGCTCTGGCAGCACCGGCCGGCCGGGCGGCGCGGCGTGTGTGCTGCTGGCAGATCGGGGACCGGCCCGCCGTGCCCCTGTTTCCCGTTCTGGCACACTGCAGAAGACAGAACATAGGGAGAGAGCCCCGAGACATATATGGAATATAGTTGGACCTATGAATAGCTGAAAATGTTCTGATACATTACAAAACAAGTCGCCCTCCCTCGTTACAAATCAGACCAGCAACTTGGGAAACTTACAGGAAGTTAGTGGACTTGAACCACTTGGGTTTAAACTACCGTAATTTTCGCACTATAAGCCGCACCTGAATATAAGCCGCAGCAGCTAAATTGAATGATTTGTACATATATAAGCCGCACTGGACTATAAGCCGCGGGTGTAAAATCCATAGATTTAGGAGGTCCCCTAGTGGCCGTTAGCTGTAAAAATCCATAGATAAGCCGCACCGTTATATAAGCCGCAGGGTCGAAAAATGGGAAAAAAGTTGCGGCTTATAGTCCGAAATTTACGGGTAGGTATGGTATTTTATTAATTATAGAATTAGTTTTTAGGCAGTTGTATGTTCTCTCTGTTTTGCCATGTTGTAGCTGTGGTGTATTGTATATCCGTGTGACTACGGATGGAAATTATAGCTAAATCCGGCATACTTACATAATATCATGTTTATTGAAATGACTGAAATGTTCATTAATGTAGACTGTCCCGGACAAAAATAAATAAAGTCAAGTAACTTGTGCCCAATAGACAAAATAGCCAAAATAGCAGATCTACAAGCTCACAATGTGATTTCTTTTTTTTTGTCACACTTTTTTGAAAAAATACAAAATAAAGACTTGTTCATGCCAGGTTGAAAGTGGTTTACATAGTTGCTCCAGGAAGTCTTAGCTAATCTTATACTACATTATGTTTGTTACGACTGGATAAGAGTATTAGCTAAGTCTCTGAAATGTGAATAGACTGTAAAACCTGTTCCTTGGCATTAAGTACATTAATAAGGCTGTCACTGTGATCATCTACTTCTGGGACTCCTGTGTGCTTTTAAATGAGCAGGAAGAAGCGTGTATTTTTTATGTATTTACCCCAGTACCCCAGTGTTTGTTATTAACACCTACAGTGTGCGTTGAGTAAATTAAAGTGACGAGGGGAATTCAATAAACAGTTGATGATTCCATGGTCTATGATGCCTATGACCTACAGTATGGAAGTCAAAGTCAAATCCAGTTCCTGAATGTATTAAACTAGATAGACTAGAGGTTCTCTATCACAACTAGGCCTTTCGCAACTAGAGATTTTTACTGGTCGACTAATTTGACCCAGTGGTAGTCGACTAGTCGACTTTAAAAAAAAATATATATATATATATTTTTGCCATTGTGCCTCTGCTATTATTATTATTATCCTCCTGCCTTTATTTTCATGCCGTTTTAAGGGTGCTTCTGGCACAGCAGCACAGCAGCGTCTCCAAGGATCCTCAAAAGGGGGTTATTGCCCAATAATAGTCTATTATTGGGCATACTTTTGAACCCCTTTTGATAAAAATAAAGGATGATAATAATAACAGTAATGGGCCATTACTATAGCATTTTTTTTCAACTATTCGACTAGTAACAAGGTCGACTAGTGGTTATACTAGTCGACTAGTCGACTAGTTGGTGAAAGCCCTAATCACAACGTGTTGTGAAGTTGTAGATCGTATTTCAAATAGCTGCGCGTGTGTGCTCATGTGGTCTATTAGTCCACATGGGCTTGTTTTTATAGACCCGGTTGCTTGTTTTTCTCACAAAATGTGGCAACACTGGTCGTGCGTGTGCATTAGCTGTGGTCTTAATGTGGGCTCCAGCTGTCCCTTTTAAGTGGTTCCAGTGATAACCCAGGAGCAGTGCCACTCAGCTCTGGTTAAAGCCAGGGCTAGGTGACACTGTGTGTGTCTGTGTGACATGATGCCACCTCTACGGTTGTCATCTCCGCCTCACAGGCAGGACGGGATGAGGGAATAAAAATACACACTCACACAAACACTTAAACCCCTCGTTGTTGACATTTCACGCCAGTTCACAACATTTCACGCCGCAAACACATTTTGTACGACTTTAAAAAAAAAAGTGTACACATGCAGGTTTATTCTTGCTAGTGTTGCCATGTCTGCTTATTTTAAGCGACTATGGGCTTTTTTTTGTGTTAAAGTAAATATTGGTGGTTGCTGTTTTTAGAGCTTGTTTCTAAAGTGATAAAGTTGATTATTTGGTCTAACATTTATATCAAGGACCCCCAAATTAATATGTATTAGGCCACAGACCCCCATCTGAAAATATGTTGTGCCAGAGACTCCCATACACGATTTGTTTATTTAAAATGTTTAAAAAATGCATTAAAAAAAAAAGAAAAAAAGATCAACAAGCTCACAACGTGTCGCTTTGTGATTATTTTATGTATTTATTTTTGGCTTTATACCCCTTTTTTCCCAATTTAGTCGTTATGCCATTTGATTCCTCCCCACACACATTTCTGTGTTGTCACTGCTGTTGTATCCCACTGACGCACCTGAGGAGCCCCCACCGGGAGGACGTGGAGCCTTCCAACACCCCCTGCTTGTGATTCTGAACACCGCATCCCGAGCCTCTGGCAGAGACCACAAGGATTTAAATTGACCAAACTGTGGAACGTCAGATCATATTTGTGTGAAGGGAGAGCCTCTCTGCACACGCTCATCAAACCGGGCCCGGCCGCCTAATAACTACTGTAAGTTCTCTCTCCTATCAGATGGCGAGGCATTCATTTAGAAAATGACTTTCTCTATCTATATTTCATCAAGCCGGACTGCAGATATTAATAGCAGATTTTCATATTAGGCTTTGAACCCTCATCAAGGCTCCTGATGAGAAACTCATGGCGAGAGAGAGAGAGAAAGAGAGAGAGAGAGAGAGAGAGAGAGAGTGAGAGAGAGTGAGTTCCACCACGGCCCTGAGTGAAGTATTCTCTTGTGATATATTTCAGCAGCTCCTCCTTGCTTGTCTTTACTTTGGAAGCGTTGGCCGGTACAGTAACTACATTCAGGTGGTGCGTGTACCATTCACTTGGCCACATAAATAATGCTGCAGGGTTCTTCTGTGGAAAAGCAGCGCATGAAATACACAACTGTCTCTGTGGAGAGCGGAGCGGAGTGGAGCGAGTGCACATGTATGGCAGTGGTGTAAAGTAACTAAGTACATGTACTCAAGTACTGTACTTAAGTACAATTTTATTATATTTATATATTTATATTAATTTTTTATTTTACTGGAGTATTTCCAGTTTTCTGTACTTTTACTTCTACTCCATTACATCTCAGAGGCAAATATTGTACTTTTACGCCACTACAGTTATTTGAAAACTAGTTACTCGTTACTTTGTAAATTTGTATTATTATTACAAAACATACATTAACCACTTCAGCGCATTGTGAGCTTGTAGATCTGCTACTTTCAAAATATTTTTACACATTTGAAATTTGAAATGGGACATTCTGCATATACTTTTGTACTTTTACTAAGCACATTTTGAATTCCTGACTTTGACTTGTAACAGAGTATTTCTACATTGCAGTATTGATACTTTTACTTAAGTAAAACATATGAGTACTTTTTCCACCACTGCACATGTATGGCACTCACTCAGATCATGGAGGCTGGGATCTCAACCACGGTCAAGCCAGGGTTTTGTTCCAAACTATAGCCTGAAACCTGGAAAGTCTTACAACAAAAGAGAGTGTGACCTCACCGATACATTATTACAGTGTTGGCAGTCGCTGTGTGTGCTCTAATCTGTGTGATGTACTGATGGGACTATTATAATCAATAATTATCCCACATGTAATTGTTGATTATGCAAGATTAGGTCAGTTTAGAAAATGTCCTTCGGGGTAGGGGGGGGGCGGGTAGAGGGGGTTTTCTGAGGATAAAGTGCAAAGAGAGAAGATGAAGGGGAATATATCGTCGCTGTTGGGCCGAAACCTCTTATCTTCGTATTCTAACTTCTTTTTTTTTTTCATAAATCAAAGCCCTACTTGATCATACAGCGTCACACAAAAGCATCAAAAATAGCAGTTCAACAAGCTCGAAACGCAGTGCAAAGTGACACGTTTCAAGCTTGTAGATCTGCTATTTTCGCAATTCTTTAGATTTGAATCCTGAAAAGTGAACCGTTTTGGACATATGAGGTTTCCACCCGACAGAGGCGATATGCAATGTGCTCCGATGCCCATACTGATTCAGATAGTGTGGGGAAATGAATTCCTTCTGAGTGAGTGTATACACAACAACAGCCATCTCTGCGGTACATCATCAGAAAACTGCATCTTTTTCAATCAGACACTGACTATGAATCAGAAAGGCACCGTGACCGTATAGCTGTCCTATCTGTTACCTTCAGCCCTGTCACAGTTTGAACACAGAAAAGGTCCAGTGTCTCATTGTGGATTCTGGTACCCAGTGGTGTAAAGTAACTAAGGACATTTACTCAAGTACTGTACTTAAGTACAATTTTGGTATGGTATGTATGTAGGTATCTTTTACTTTACTGGAGTATTTCCAATTTTCAGTACTTTTACTTCTACTCCACTACATCTCAGAGGCAAATATTATACTTTTACTCCACTGCAATTATTTGAAAACTTTAGTTACTAGTTACTTTGCAGATATAAATTATTGTATTATAAAACATACATTAACCACTTTAGCCCCATTTCATACATAGGCTATTTGAAAATAGCTGATCTACAAGCTCACAATGCGTCACATTGTGAGCTTGTAGATCTGCTATTTTCAAACATTTTAGTACTCTTACTTTTACTTAAACTACCTGAATACTTTTTCCACCACAGCTGGTATCCCCCCACCCCACCCTCTTCTCCTCCCTACCATCCCCTCTCCCACTCCCCCGTGACTCACTCTCCCAAGGCTTATCTCCAAATGCACCACAACGCTCGCTCCTCTCTAGAGCCCTTATCTCTCCACGGTGGTGTGCGTCACGCATCCCTTGCCCTGGTCCTGAGATAGGACATTACACGGGCGGATTCACCCGTTCACTCCCAAAGATCTCACACGCGGTCGGGTTCCCGCGAAGCAGTGCGGCCGGCCGCCTCAACGCTCAGGTGTAGTGTCGCCGTTCACCCGGGACTCCCCCCGGACAAGCTGTTTCGATCAGATTCCCCAGACGCGCATTAAGCGCGTGCGTTCGCCAGCGCACCGCGCGCGCCGGCTGCACCTCTTCTGGGACTTATATCGTCTCTGTCGGGTGGAAACCTCATACTGTATGTCCATAACTGTTACTTTTCAGGGTTCAAATTCAAAAATGGCAAAAGTAGCAGATCTACAAGCTCGAAACACGTCGCTTCGAGCTTGTGGATCTGCTATTCTTTATGTATTTATTATTATTTTGTCCCACGATTCTTGTAACCCATTTTTTCACGCAGTGCCAATTGCCTAAGCTGTAGTCCTGGGCGCTACTCTCCCTCTGCCAGCCTGGGGAGAGCCCCAAACTGAGCTCATGCTTCCTTCCATGCATGAGGAGCTAGCAAGCCGCTTCTTATCACCTGACAGGGGGGAGTTTCGCCAGTAGGACGTAGCGCGTGGAAGGAACACGCTATTCCAACCAGTTCCTTTCCCCTCCATCAGGCGCCCCGGCTGACCAGGGGGAGGCAGCATAGAGACCAGGATTACTGCATATTTTGGTGAGGGTACCTACCCTAGGGGACACGGGGAGAACACAGAAAGGCCCCCAAAGAATCTGCTACTTTTGCTACTTTTGTGTGACGCAGTAGTAAAGTAGGGGCGTTAATTTACGAAAAAACACAAAAACTTAAAATATTGATATAAGAGGTTTCTGCCTGACAGCAACAACATGCTGGTATTGGTGACTCAGTTGGATTCCAAGCTGGCCAGCAGGTGTGTCGACGGCGACAACAAAGCCACCAATTTTTTTTGTTTTATTTTGGAAGCGATTGTTGTGTGCCTTGATAGAGAATACTTTTGTGTCTTTAATTTGTTCTTCGAAAAAACTTCTCAGAACAGCTTGGCTTAGCAGAAGGGCTTTATTCTTCTCAAAGAAACCTTGTAAGCGTTCTCTCAATTGTTGTTTTATTATTTGATACTCAGCAATTCACCAAAACAGCTGGAGTTCTTCATCATTTTCAGCCCAGGACACAAATTGAGTAAAATTGCAGTCTTGATGCCCTGATGGGACCCAGAGCACATTAAAACCTCTGCTTATGTTGTACCAGAAACAAGGCCCCGTGACCCGTTTGTTTTTTCTCTCGGTCCAAATAACTTCTGGAACCTCCGCAAGGCCAAAGTCAGAGCGAAGCCAGGAAACAAAAGACGACTCCAAAAAAAAAAAAAAAAAAAAAAAGGCCCCCACAGTGAGGGCTAAATCAATGCAAAAGTAATCAAAAAGCAACCAGGGCCGTGCCGTGATGATCTGGCAGGGCAACGCGCCGCATGCAGCACAGCATTGCAGTGGGTTCACGTTATCTGACAGTGGAGTGGAGCTGCAGACTAGAGCCCACCAATGAAAATACATCAGTGTGGTACATCATTGCCGTCGTGCAGAAACCATGTATCTCTGAATTTCAACTTTTACTTTTTTTTTCCTGTGAATGAATGCCCTACCTCCATTGCTCAAGAGTCGCACGAAAGTAGCAAAAAAATGCCAATCTACAAGCTCACATGGCTATTTTTTATATTTTTTAAACATTTTGAAAGTGAATGTGAAAGTGGTTAACAAGAGCTTGGTTATGTTGTCATAGTGACTAAATAGTGACTAAAAATACGTCTCAGTGGATCAGTGGATGGAAAAGGAGGACGTTTCTTGCTCTCCCTTCCTATTTTCTCTTTATCTTTAAAGAATATTTTTCTCCCGCCGTTGAAACACATGTCTCCCCCCCAATTTCCTGAAAAGTAACGTTTTTTTGGGGACATACAAGCTTTCTACGCAACAGGGACGATATGGAGGGAAGGCTCTCCTGTCCCCCACTTGTTCAGGAAGATAAGGAGGCGATGGCACTTGGAGGGTAACAACGGATAGAGGCACAGGATATTGGAAAAGGGAGGAGGGGAGCGGTGGTGAGCATGTTATCGTTGCTGTCGGGCAGAAACCTCTCATCTCCATATTCTTTTTTTTTTGTGGCTTTTATGCCTTTATAGATAGGACAGTAGGCTGACAGGAAAATGGGGAGAGACATGGGGAGTGACACGCAGCAAAGACCGTCGGAATCGGGAGTGGAATCCACAACACGTTGTCAGGCTGGATTACCAGCCTATAGGTGCCCAGACTGTTACGACAACCGTCCGAACCGTCTCCATTTTCTAACTCTTTGTGTTTTTTCATAAATTATCTCCCTACTTGATCATTCTAGCGTCACACAAAAGCATCAGAAGTAGCAGATCTGCAAGCTCGCACTTGTCGATCTGCTACTTTTGATGCTTTTTTCATTTGAATCCTGAAAAGTAACAGTTTTGGACATGAGGTTTCCACCCGACAGAGACGTTATAAAAGATCCAAAACAGTGATGAAATATTGCCAGATGTGTGTTTTTGTTGGTTGATTTTTTCCCCGCTTTGGAAACAATAGATAAGACTGTGTCATCATCAAATGTATGATTTGCTTTTATGTTTCAACCTTTTTGTTTTACATGAAATCAAGTAGGACAAGATTGGGTTTGAATGGTAAATTATTTTAAAGCTGTCATATCGTCACTGTCAGGTAGAAACCGTGTCCAAAACTGTTACTTTTCAGGAAATGGGGGGTTAAGAACCTATATTCCAATAATCTATCAAGCACCACTGACCCATACATGTAATATTGTCGTATGTAATATTGTCGTAGGAATAAACACAGAAGCCCCCGGGAGGAAATGGACTAATAAAGGGGAGGAGCCAAACCAAGTTCCTGTCCCCTTTTTTTTTTACCGAATGGTGTTCCAATGGATCCAATGTAGTTATTTTAGTCACAAGCTCTTGTTGACACTTTTCATCGGTTTAGTATTTATAAAGCCACAGACACACTTAACTACTTTTATTTTTTTTTAAAGAAGAAAGAATTCAATTACAGCAATCTACAAGCTCACAGTGACCACCACTGTCATATGAGAAAATAAAAAAACATAAAAAGTTTAAATACCCAACAGGTTTATACCCAACAGCGACAAAATACTTTACAGTGTACATGACATACTCACTGTATATGCCCAGGATAATGTGAGGCATAAATGCCATGTATCATTACAGCTGTGCCTGCTGATCAGGTGCATTACCTGTCTAGTGTTGTGCTCCCCTTTCTGTCCTCCAGATGTCCCTGTTGTGTTCCCTAGTTAGTATAATCAGCCCCACCTGTATTCATTTTCTTGTGTGTGTGTGCCACGTGCGTGCATGTGTGCGTGCGTAGTCTGCGTACTTGTATTACTGTACTTATTGAGGGCCAAGTTTCCCCACAAGTAGGCCTGTCACAATTATTACATAATCGCCTAAACTCAATTATTTGAGATAATCGCAATTATTATAAAAATACCAAAGACATTGTATTAACGGCATTTATAAAATCAGCTTCCTAAAAAGTTGATGTCCTCACAAGTATGGTAATACAAACGTGTGTGTGTGTGTGTGTGTGTGTGTGTGTGTGTGTGTGTGTGTGTGTGTGTGTGTGTGTGTGTGTGTGTGTGTGTGTGTGTGTGTGTGTGTGTGTGTGTGTGTGTGTGTGTGGCAGTCAGAGCATGCTGTCCTCTGTCAGTCAGCTGTCATGTAGCCTGTAGTCTTGTTAACCTTGGTTGTACGCCTGCTGTATGCCTGCCTGTTATTTCTGATCCGGTGTCTGTGTGCTGTCATGCTGCCTGGCCTGGGCCGTCCCTAGTGCTGCATACCTGTCTTCTGTCTGAATGTTTAACCACTTCAACCCTACTAGTCTTAGTGAAACGGACCTGAGTTACAACTGTACTCTGCGTTTTCCCCTGTACACCAGGGGTGTCCAAACTTTTTTTTACCCATTTAGACCTGAGACCGATTTTAAAAATGTCTTCTAAATCCTAACAGTTTTCTGAAAAACTTATGCTGCTATGTCAGTGGTTCTCAAACTTTTTCATATCAAGGACCCCCGAAATGATATGTATTTGGCCGCGGAATCCCATCTAAAAAATGAGAGAGGGGGGGGGGGTGCCCATATGGGCATTTACTGTTGACATTAGTAATATCAATATATGGGCATAAAAGGGACATGGACTGACAGATATAGATCTCCATATATGGGCACAAAAGAGACACAGACAGACGTGTACAACAGTGACAAATCGTCCGACACTAGACTTACCGGTAGACAAATTGGTCAGAT
Source organism: Gymnoscopelus braueri (assembly GCF_963280865.1). Classification (NCBI taxonomy): domain Eukaryota; kingdom Metazoa; phylum Chordata; class Actinopteri; order Myctophiformes; family Myctophidae; genus Gymnoscopelus; species Gymnoscopelus braueri. The sequence continues at coordinate 47,280,204 of NC_137607.1, read as the reverse complement.
CGGCAGTGCCACGTAGAGGGCTGCGTAGTGGCCCAAACCTCTAGTATTCAAAGATTTTTCATAAATGTTCACGATTTTTCAAAAATAGCAGATCGACAAGCTCACGAAGTGACGGGCTATGAGCTTGTAGATATGCTATTTTGTTGATCTTCTATTTTGTAGATCTGCTATTTTGTAGATCTTGTAGTCTGCACAAGGGAAGATTTTATATGACCCGGCCCGCGGCTTCTCCTTCCTAAAATGTATTATTCATGTCCCACCAGGACTATAGTCAATGTGAAATTCTAACAATTAAAATTAACCCATGGGCAGACCTTTTCACACATGGTTACATCTGACTACACTGCCATTTGAACAAAGGACATTTTTTGGACTGAAATATAATTGCAATGCAGTGCATGCATGTGGAAACATAAAAGGCTGAATTGTTTTTGTTGTGACTTAGGTTTGGCTGCTACACATGGCACAAAAAGACTGTTGATATAGTGTCCAATGAAAATTCTGCACTATGTCCCTTTAGGGGCTCCGTATTACGCAATGGTTCTCAAACTTTTTCATGTAATACTCAAGTAAAGTAAAAGTACCTAAAATATTTACTCAAGTACAGTACAGTAGTTGAGTAAAAGTACTTAGTCACTTTACATCACTGGTTCCTACTCCCAAGCACCTGGCTTTATACAGTATGTGGTGTGTATCTACAGTATGTCATATGTTTCTATCTCCGTATTTCAACTTTTTATGTTTTTTCATACAAGAGCGTTGACAAAGCTCACAACGCCTCAGTGTTGTGAGTTTGTAGATAGTCTATTTTCACTATTTTAAATCATTTTAAAAATTATAAAAAAGCAACGGTTTTACACATACAAGGTTTCCACCCGACAGCAGCAATATAAAACCTTTAGGAAATTTACACCACAGTCTTGTGAACGACAGTACATCTCTATGGAACTGGCTACATTCGTATACGCTTTTTCCAAAGCAATTTTGTCTGGGTAATGTTCATCTGGTGTTTTTTTTTAATATGTAGACATTTTTATTACTTTTTCTTTATGCCTCCGCCGGCAGACAGCTGCTGGCCGGAGACATTATGTTTTCAGGTTGTCCGTCCGTCCGTCCGTCCGGCCGTCCGTCCATTTATCTGTTTGTCCATTAATCCGTCTGTCCATCTGTCTCTGTCCTTCCATCTGTCTGTGTGTCTGTCTGTCTGTCTGTCTGTCTGTCCTTCCATACGTCAGTCTGTCTATCCGTCTGTCCCAACCTTGTAAATAATATCACCAAATATCTCAGGAATGCCTCGAGAGAGAATTTCATGACATTGTGACCAATGAACTGAATAGAATATGCAGAATGTCCCATTTCAAGTTTTCAATTGTATAAAAATCTTTTGAAAATAGCCGATCTACAAGCTCACAATATGTCGCATCGGAACACATTGTGAGCTTGTAGATCGGCTATTTTCAAATGGGCGAAATATGTAAAATGGTAAATGGTGCATTTATATAGCGCTTTTATCCAAAGCGCTTTACATAGATTGTGCATTACATTCACCCATTCACACACACACATTCATACACCGATGGCGGAGGAAACCATGCAAGGCACCAACCTGCTCATCGGGAGCAATTAGGGGTTCAGCGTCTTGCTCAAGGACACTAACTCTGGGGGAGCCCCCCAGCCCGGCATCGAACTGGGAACCTTGCAGTTTACAGTTCACTCTACCCGGCCACTCTACCACTGAGCCACTGCCGCCCCATATATAGGGCTAAAGTGGGTAATGTATGTTTTGTAAAAGGTGATCAGAGGTCAAAGGTCAAGGTCAATGTGACCTCACAAAAACACGTCAATTAAGTCCCTTTATTAGATTCCTAAATCAATACTATGACAGAAACGGATGTAAAAACTGCTACTGGTTAGCAGAGGCATACTACCACGATGGGGTACTTCTAGGGCAGTGGTTCTCAAAGTGGGGTCCAGGGACCCTTGATGGACCCTTAACGGTCTGTAACTCTGAGAGTGTACAAATGGATGGGGGGGACCTTGAAATTAAAACGTTTGAGAAACACTGTTCTGGGGTGTTCTTTTAATCAGTTTTGATGAATAACTAATTATAAATGGCTTAAAAAAAACAAACAGTGTTATGGTATGTTTAGCTTATTGATACTAATTAATTCAAATTGCAGTCAGAGACTTGAATGTTGCTTGATACCAACACTCTTTTTCTTTCCTCAGTTTTCATGGATTTGAAAAGGCGTAGCTGAAAATAGTCCTTGGACAAAAGATTGATTTACATACTGACTCTTACGCTCCGATCTGACACATCTGAGCTCGTTAGAGGAAACGGTGCATTAGATGAAATTATACTATTGATCAGTGGTGGAAAAAGTACTCACATTTTTTACTTAAGAAAAAGTATCAATACTGCAATATAGAAATACTCTGTTACAAGTAAAAGTAAGGAATTCAAAATGTACTTCAGTAAAAGTACAAAAGTATTGGCATCAAACTGTACCAAAAGTAAAAGTACTCATTATGCAGAATGTCCCATTTCAAGTTTTCAAATGTATAAACATCTTTTGAAAATAGCCGATCTACAAGCTCACAATGTGTCGCATCGGAACACATTGTGAGCTTGTAGATCGGCTATTTTCAAATGGGCGAAATATATATAGGGCTGAAGTGGGTAATGTATGTTTTGTAATAATAATCAAAATCTACAATAAGTAAAGTTTTCAAATAAGTGTTGTGGAGTAAAAGTACAATATTTGGATCCGAGATGTGGTGGAGTAAAAGTATTGGAAATTAGAAATACTCAAGTACAGTACAAATACCTCAACATTGTACTTAAGTACAGTACTTAAGTAAATGTACTTTCCACCACTGCTATTGATTAAGACAAAATAAGGTCACAGTTAGATAAGGATAAGGATAATTCCTTTTAACAGGTCGTTCATGAAAGTCCTTGCGGTCTTGTTTCCAATGATCATGATTCAAAGATCAAATCCCATTGGTCGGTTTCGTCATTTGACTGCGTTGCGAGCGGAGGCGAGGAGTGTGTGTCACTCACTGATTGCATAGGGTGGACACAGCTGGGGACACCTGAGGACATTTCATGCCTACACAGACTGAGCCTGATGTAGTAAAGTAGTAGTAAAGTAAAAGTAGCAATGCCACAATGTAAAAATACTCTGTTACAAGTACAAGGCCTGTGTTCAAAATCTTACTTGAGCAAAAGTATTGACTTCAAAATATACTTGAAGTATACCAAAAGTAAAAGTACTAAAATGTTTGAAAATATTTTTTCAAATAGCCTATGTATAAAATAGGGCTAAAGTGGTTAATGTATGTTTTATAATGTAATAATTTATCTGCAAAGTAACTAGTAACTAAAGTTTACCAGTTAACCAAATAATTGTAGTCGAGTAAAAGTACAATATTTGCCACTGAGATGTAGTGGAGTAGAAGTAAAAGTATTGAAAATTGGAAATACTCCAGTAAATACCTCAAAATTGTACTTAAAGGAGGAGTTCACCCAAAAAATTACTTATTTTCGATCAATTGCACACCCTATGAAGCCTTGAATCCATGGATTCTTTTTTGTTTTTGTCGCATTCCTAAGCTAATAATTTGATTCCCGTCTCCTACCGGCTAATGTATCCTGTAGGAGACACAAAGTAGATTATTTTTGTCTCCTACCGGAAATACACACAGTCATCAAATTATTGTCTTAGGAATGCCACAAAAACTAAAATAAATCCATGAAATCAAGGCTTCATGGGGTGTGTAATTGATAGAAAATAAGTCATTTATTGGGTAAACTCCTCCTTTAAGTACTTAGTTACATTACACCACTGCTTATCTCCTCTATCCTCACTTGAACTGGAAATGTTGTGGGTGGATGTTGATGTGAAACTATAGTGGAGCAAATGGAATACCCAAGTCCTGACGACCCCTGGGTCACGGAAGTATTTTTTATATTGGAAAATACCATAGGGTCATCTTAGAATCGTGTCATATAAGAACTGGGCGGGGTGGTTTGTTTATTTCTGGAACACAGTTCTTATATGACGCGATCTAAGATGACCCTATGGTATTTTCCAATCGAAAAATAACTCTTGTGACCCTCTTTTTTTTTTATTAAGCTTTTGCAGATACAGGCTTTATGAAAAACATTCAAAGAACCTATCACTGATCTGCAGCTACTAAATGGTAGTAGGTAGCTAGTAGTAGTAGGCGGAGTCATCAAAGAGACTCTTTGAGTCTCCTGCCGGTCATCAAATTATTGGCTTAGGAATGCGACAAAAACTAAATAGTCTCCATGAATTCAAGGCTTCATCGGGTGTGTAACTGATAGAATATAGATCGTTTTTTGGGTGAACTACTCCTTTAATGTGCATACGTCCACTACAGATTCCCCTGCTGACGCCATCAGTGAACAGAGGCTATGAAAGAAATAGGCTGCCTGTCAGCTAACATTGAGCAAGGCACTAAGTACATTATTACTGCAGTGCAAAAACAAAGACAGACAAAAGTTTGGCTGCATGGCTGAGTCCTCCCTCAGTGTTTTTACCAGCATGGTTCCCTTGAAAACTTTTTTTTCTTCTCTTTTCTTCTTGTTTTCTTTAGTCTCTGGAGGTAATAGACCTGTCGCCGCAGTAATAATGATGAATCGTCCCTGTTTGCCGGGGCCAGAGGATGGGAGACGGCCCCCAAAATATGGATGTGAAGCGCGGGGCTGGGGCAGTGGAACTGGGTTCAGACCTGAGCGAGGGAGCACAAAGATTATCGTTGTGGCACAGAGTAATAAATCAAAAGTAAACTGTGGCCCCCAGACAAAGGCCGTCACAGGTTACTATGAGATAGCGGCCTTCCTTCCCTGTCACAATCTCATTGGTACAGGCTCCAATCTGGAGTATGTCTCCTTGAGAAAGTAGTGCACAGAGTCCCGATTTAGGGCATGTTGTTATATGCAACACATTTACAAAATGCTAAATATTGTCACAAAGCAACCAAAGGTATGGCACCCCATACCTTCAAGATCAGCTAACACAGAGAAGCTGTTTCAACCTTCCCTATAACAACCGAGACAACGCTCCACACAGGTCCCAGACTCTTCTCCCTTCTGGCTCCCAAACTGTGGAACAAACTCCCTATTGCAGTTAGAACTGCAGACTCACTCCCAATTTTCCACTGTAATCTGAAGACTCACCTCTTCAGACTCCACCTTAGCCCGTATATAACCCCATTTTTGCAACTACTTTCACCTGCGCACTTCACCGGGTATGGACTAGTACAATTTAACTTTATTTTTTTTGAAAAAAATACTTAGTATAACTTTAAATATCAGAAAATCTAGTACTTTTTCCACCACTGCTCCCAGGCAGGCAAAGCTACTCGCTTTGATCCACTCGGACCACAGGAGGTCTCACTGGACCATAACGCCCAATTTATTCCATTATGCAAATGTCAACACAGAGTAGATGATGCTGGTGTAAATTCAGCGTTAATAAATGAATAAAACCTTGATTCTTGATTATTGAATTCAGCGTTACAAAGTGCAAGATTGGAGTATAGGACCATCAAGATCAGCCCAAAATAAACACTATAGGCATTACCTTCCATTTGAGGACATTCCACACACACACACACACACACACACACACCCCCACACACACCCCCACACACACCCCCACACACACCCCCACACACACACACACACACACACACACACCCACACACCCACACACACACACACACACACACACACACACACACACACACACACACACACTATTGATAGGAAAACAGGAGCATAGCTTATAACCGTTAAACTTTAAAAGTCTGCCATCTACTCCAAACGGCCGTATAAATTTGGAACCGTATATTTACAGCACCCTCCCAATTCCAGCACAGTTCTTCTCACTAGATTGTATTTAATATAACTCAGACTCTCTTTCCATTACAGTCTGGCAAAGTCATCATCATGACGGGCAGCAATGTTTAGGTCAGTGTTTCTCAAACTTTTCCATGCCAAGGACACCCAAAATGATATGTATTTGGCCGTGGACCCCCCATCTGACAAGGTTTTGTGCCAGGGACCTCCAGAAGAGAAGATATGTGTTAAACATTATCGATATGTTTCAAATTGTTTCAAAAATAGCAGATGTACAAGCGCTCAGCGCGTTATTAAGTGACGGGCTGTGAGCTTGCATATCTGCTATTTTTGAATATCCAACATATAAATGGATGAAGTGGTTAAAACGATTGTGATGCTACGTTAACTACTTTTGCTGGGGACCCCCTGGAACCCCCCAAAGGACCCCTGGGGGTCACCGGACCCCACTTTGAGAAGCAATGGATTTCGCTCCTAATAAAGTTGTTTATTTTTGATTTGTTTTGTAAAGCGACTTTGGGTACTAAGAAAAGTGCTATATAAGTCTGATGTATTATTAGGTGGTACCAAGTCAGCCCCTCTCCCTGTCCCAACAGCACAACACTTAATTACAGCGCTGCCATTTTAATAGCGTCTGGGTAATGTGTTTGATGGCACGGCTATTGCTTTAGTGACAAGATCACAATTCACGTAGTAGGGCTTTCTTTTATTAGGGCTGCAGAATTCGTCATGAGGGGGAGGGTCTCCAGTTGTCGAGTCGGATGTGAGATCTGTACAACCTAATATATTAGGTGTGCTATTTCTGGCACGCAACACTATCGTGCGAAGAAGTATGAATCAGTACTTGAGACAAAGTATAGATACTCCCGGTCAAATATGCATCTACTAAAAATAATGTTGTAAGTGTCCAGAAATACAAATACTCAAGTAAATTACAGATAGACTGTACTTAAGTATAGTACTCAAATAAATGTACTTTGTTACTGTCCACCAGATGCTTAGGAGTTACACAAGGTAGTGTATTTCACAGAGACCATACTGCAGTCTAATATGAGTATTTTACAGAGACTCGACAGTAAATCCAAACCTCTGCTCTGGCTGTGCCAGTGCTTTATGTCTTGAAAAACAAGCGATTGATCTCGGAGAGCAGCACTGCGTGTGATTTCATCAGTGAAGCGCTTTGAAAAGGGAGAGAGCTTGAAAGCAGGTGCCTTTTTTTTGTCCTTGAAATAGCGGTATCAGATTGATGCGTATAATTGAAAAGTTTAAATCCGAGAGAGAGCTGCCATTAGAAAGAATTGCCCACCTACGCTGACAGGACTATTGTCGGAAAGCACATTAACGTGTCGCTCTTTAAGCCGTGACTCATTTTTAGAAACTTTGCTTGAAAACGTTTTAGCAAAGCGCTGCAGCTTTGAGGACTCAATCGTCCGTTATTTTTAGCTGAGCGATTTGCAAACGATCACAAAACTGTTGTAATGAGGCTGTACTGTGTCTGTCCACAGTCACTCGTACACTGGATCCCCAGGGATCGAACCTGGGTACCCCCGCACGGGAATAGGGACACCAAAGCCAAACATCTTATACACTAGCCTAAAGGGCCATGCGGGAGATTTTAGGCTTTTAGCGTTCAGGCAAAGGCTCTGAGCCACTCTGCTAAACAAGGTCATGAAACATCATATATTAGATGTGTAACTCAATATCTGACTTGCGAATTTGGTGGTCATATCAATTTATCAATTCTATCAATTACACACCCCATGAAGCATTGAATTTATGGATATTTTTTTGTTTTTGTCGCATTCCTGTGCCAATAATTTGATAATTATAAAGATACTAATGTATCCTGTAGGAGACACAAAGGAGACTCTTGTGTCTCCTACCGGAGAGGCCGCCGGTTATCAAATTATTGGCTTAGGAATGCGATAAAACCCAAATGAATCTCCATGAATTCAATGCTTCATGGGGTGTGTAATTGATAGAAATAAGTATTTTTTTGGGTGAACTACTCCTTTAAATGACTAGCCCTTTTATGCTTGTCCTCTTGTTTCCTGCTTTTTGATTGATTGAATAGTTTGTTACAACTAAGTATAATCAAGCTTTACTGGAGATGCGGCGTATGCCGTACAGCATGGATTTATACACAGAGGGCAGTTCTTTCAGCATAAAATGCTCCATTCAAGTTCAGGAGAGTTTGGAAAAGGCATGGCAGGCTTCGGTAAAGGCATGGAAAAGGCATGGCATTTGCATTCCTTTAAAATGCTGGTCTGGAGAGGGCACTTTTTACAGACCGGTAATAGGGCCAGGACTGAAGTCTATGTGATGTCTATGTGTGCATGTGCATGCCTGGTGCTGCTGGCTGACAGCACTATGGCTTCTTGCTCCGTTAACCCATTAAGACCTGATGAGGTTCCGATTCCGATTCTACAAATGTCTTCTAAATACTAACAGTTTTCTGATTTTTTTTTTCTGTATCATTGTTTCTGTACCACCCACAATGATATGTATTTGGCCGCCGACCCCCATCTCAAAATGTTTTGTTCCAGGGACCCCCCCAGAAGCAAAGATTTGAGTTAAAGATGTTCGCTTGAAAGAATATATAAATTCAAAGATTTGCAAAAATGTTCAAGATTTTTCTGAAATAGCAGATCTACAAGCTCGTAGCGTGGCACTCGGTGCCGCGCTACGAGCTTGTAGATCTGCTCGTATTTTTTGAATAGCCACAGCATCAAATAATGGTTATAGCTCAAATCTAAAAATGACACGGATGCGTTCCCGGATTGAATGGGTTAAACTCCAGTGCACTGACCCAAAGCTGAGCAGTATTCCTATATAGCGGTGTGTGAGCAGCTTCCATCTGCCATGGCGATCTGGCACTCTCCCGGGGTCCCCACGGAGAGCTATCTGTCCCCCTGCCCACCCCCCCCCCCCCCCCACACACACACCTCTCTCGGCTCGCTGCCAGCCCACCACCACCGCCTCTGTCTGGGTTGCGTTTGCGCTCACTTGCTATGTATGTATACTTCCAATGCTAGAACCTGTCGTTGATCTGATCTCACAGCGCAGTGAGCGCACTCTCTCGTGCATTCTGCCAGGCTGAAGCCTTGATTTATACTAAATGAAATAACCGATCTACAAGCTCACAACGCGTCACATCATCACGATGCGTTGTGAGCTTGTAGATATGGAGACACGACACACAACCGAGTATAAATCGCGCATAAAAAGTGCCTTGGGGAAGTGTGTGTGGGTGGGGGGGGGGGGGGGGGGGGGGGGTTGACCTTTTTGGCAGACACCTGCACAAACACACCTGCACAAACACACCTGTGTGCACGGTGATCATATCGTTGGCCCGGGCAGCGGACGGACCCTGGGGCTTTGCAGGTCGTTTAAGAGGTCGTCCCACGTTTTGACCTTTCGCGTCTGACCGTCACCCAAATGAAGTCACTCGGCCTCGCAGAGAATCCTAATGAACTTGGCGCGACCCAGGGTCCCTCGCAGGAACAAAGGGGACAGCTGTTTGCAGAGCAGGCCCTCGGAGGCAATTGAGTCATTGGCGGTCAAGCGGCTTTTAGGGCGCTTTAATCGTTCATTAACCCGGCTGGCTCGACCACTAGTTTCTCAACTCCATGTGCCGTCTCAGGTCAGTGGATGGGAGAGCGGGGCGGGTGCAGACAGTAGCCCTCAGGCTGAAAAGCACCGGAACTAATTCAAGGCGACAGGGTTAAATGTTTGCTAAGTAAGTTCAGTACAGTAGACAAGACCGCTGATAACAAACTCCACTCTGTTGCCCAGTCAGTGGTGGAAAGTAACTGAGCATGACTTAAGTACGGTTTTGAGGTATTTGTCCCACAGGCTGTGAAACAGCCGAAGGCTGATACATAGACGGGAAGGAAAAGTGACGTTTGCGCGATTGGCCGATTGACAGACGTGACCTCGTCTGCTGGAAATCTCGTCCGCTGGAACGTGGCTGCAGCCAGCGGGCGGAACAGAAATAGATAAGTCACCACATTCGGCGCAACACTCGGGTGCCTTTCACACAGTCCTCTAAAAAGATCAACTATCCCATTGACCTCCATTTGATATTATATTTATTTCTGGGACCCCATCTGCATGGTGCAATCCTTAGTGTTAAATAACTCTGAGAGTGTACAAATGGAACCAAATGCACACATCAAAAATACTGTACATACATGGAACAAATGGAACCAAATGCACACATCAAAACTACTGTACATACATGCATGCATACATGCACATGCATCAAATGCATGCATGCATACATATTACGTTAGACTGTCTTTTATTCATCATAATGCCTGTCACTTCCCAGCCAAAGTGTTTAAAGTATGTGTGTGTGAACACACAGCACATTTCTGTCAACATTAATTCCTCTACATGTGTTCACATACGGTATAAAAAAGGCAGAGAAGCCTCTGGCATTATGATTTATTCAAATCCTTTCTTGTTTTTACTTAGAGTATTTCCAATTATCAATACTTTCAGTTCTGCTCCACTATCTCAGAGGCAAATATATTGTACTTTTTGATTCCACTACAATTATTTGAAAACTTTAGTTTCTAATTACCTTGCAGATTTCAATTATTAAATTAGAAAACATACATTAACCAGTTAAGTCCTATTCTATACGCTATTTGAAAATAGCCGATCTACAAGCTCACAACACGTTGTGATGAGACACGTGAGCTTGTGGATTTGCTATCTAATTTATAAATGTTTTGAGTATTCTTACTTTGCTACTGCAAAACAAGCTCTTTCTTAAACAAGCTCAGTGCTTAATGAGTCTTCCAGTTTAGTAGACCTTGTATTGTGAATTTGTACTTCCATGTACTGTTGTTCTCATGTCTTACTAAATAAAGTAGGCCTACATCAATCAATCAATCAAGTATATTTTAATACCAATAGTTTTGTATGTTTAATTTAGTAGAACACAGGTCTGGATACAGGTCTTGTATTTGAGTAACAGAGTATTTCTACCTTGTGATATCGCTACTTTTATTGAAACATTGAGTAGTTCTTCCACCACTGTTCCCAGTGTCAGGCGGGATTGAGATAAAAAGGGGGGAAAAAGAGCTCAAAATCCGCTATAGGCTTCAAGCGGAGGGGATAGAAGATGGGATCAGGAGAACAGGCCCACAAAGTGACCCGCTATGAAAGCCAAGTTGTGGGTGAGATGTGGACGTTGACGCCAGATCAAAGGTGGGCTGTTGGCTCGTCACCCCAGGCGGGGGGCAGGTATGTGGGGAATGCAGCTGTTCGGCTGAACACATGGAGCATGTCGCTGGCTTTGTGATAGGATCTCCATGTTCTAGCTGGGTAATTGGGCTCCAGGGCTATAGACGGGAGACTGAGAGAGAGATAGAGAGAGAGGGACAGACAGACAGAGAGAGAGAGAGAGCGATAGAACGAGGGTTGGAGAAAAGACATTTCGCTGTGTTGTCAGACTTAGAAAGAACCAAAAGTGAGCGAGAAATTGGACAGAGACAAGTGGTTTTGTGTTGTGTCGGATCTTGACGTGTGTGTGTGTGTGTGTGTGTGTGTGTGTGTGTGTGTGTGTGTGTGTGTGTGTGTGTGTGTGTGTGTGTGTGTGTGTGTGTGTGTGTGTGTGTGTGTGTGTGTGTGTGTGTGTGTGTGTGCGTGCGTGCGTGCGTTTCTCTGTGTGTGTGTAAAAGAGAAAGTACACTTTTGTGAGCAAAGTCAACTGATGTTGAACAAAGTGCTGTACAAGAAGTCAAATTATTAAAAAAAACAACAGTAATTACACAACACACCGAATTACAAACAAACACATTTCAAAAAGGTGAGACAAAAAAAAAAGTGAGATAATACTGTAGGTCTTTTTGCGGATTCATAAAACATACTACTGTCTTTGAGGTCAAGAGTTTGTTGGTCCCTAAAAAGTTGATTTGGATGCACAGTAAGGAGTCAATTTAAAATGTAATTGTGCGTGCGTGCGTGCGCGTGTGTGTGTGTGTGTGTGTGTGTGTGTGTTAGGTTTTAATTAGGTTTAGTTTAGTAGCCGTAAACAGCGGCTGCTGGGTCCTGTGTGTGTTTGCTGTAGGGTTGGTGTCATCAGTATTTCCCTGTGCACCGTGGTCAAGGTCAAACATGATGAAACTACTCAGGTGAAAGAAATATACCAAACACCGTCATGCATACACATGTCTTACGCACGCACACACACATCCATATAGACTCAGACACACACACACGCGTGCGCACGATCACACATACTTGCACAGACGTGACTGCTGTAATGATTAATCAGTCCACCCAAGGCCCTACCTCAGTAACCCTAAGGCTGCGACCACAGGGCGCCACGTTAAAGATTCAGACGCATACCTCTACACTCCAGTACTCCATCCCCTCCCTATCTTCTTTATATCTGTGTGTGTGTGTGTCTCTCTCTCTCTCTCTCTCTCTCTCTCTCTCTCTCTCTCTCTCTCTGTGTGTCTCTCTGTGTGTCTCTCTCTCTCTCTGTCCCAATGCACTCACCTGTCTGACAGCAGCACCTGTTATGTCTGTCTGGGAGCTCATCGCTATTCCTCTCATGTTGTCCCCCTTCTCTCCCAACTTAACTCCCGGCCACTTTGTGTGCCTTTGCCTGCCTGCTTGCCTGTCTTCCCGCGTAAATGGATATGAATGGATATGTGTGCTTATACACGTGTGAGTGTGTGCACATGTGTTAAGACATGTGTGTGAATGTGTGTGTGAGGAATGAAAATGTGTATACCGTACGTGCACGCAGGGTTTACCGGAGAGGATCAAACAATAAAAAGAGCTGCATGCATGTTTACAACGCTCCCCTGGGCTCAGTTAGAAAGGGCCTTGGCATCCAATCTAATCTCCATCTAACATGGACAGGGCTGGGCGACCACCTGCCTGCATAATAAAGCATGTTCGTTTGTGCATCAGTGTCACGCACGCCGGAAATAGTCGATCTACAAGCTCACAACGTGTGGCGTTTGCGACGCATTGTGAGCTTGTAGATTAGCTATCTCCGCCGCGTGACACTGGCATGCAGCAAAGTATAAATGGGACATTACTTGCTTTCCCATATGGCCCAAGGGGAAGAGTCACCGTTTTATTACAGATAAGGCGCACATGCACACGCACACACTCTTTCATTGGCTCCTGTAATGGCCTGTCCTTGGAATTGCATTTTCCGTCAGGACGTCCCGTTCCCTGAAACGGAGCCGCTGTATGTGGCCTGGTTGTGCTACAGGACGAAGGGACAGGCCAGTCTTCATGTGTCTTTTTGGAATTGGAGTGTTGGAAATTAAGGGTTAGGGTTAGGGTTAGAGTTAACCACTCCTATAAAGTGATTGATACTGCAGAATTTAAAAACAATTGGCACATCATCAAGGGCCTTGACTGACGAAACGCTCCCTCTAGCCTCTATACAAATAGAGGATACAGTATATCTCTGCTGTCCAGCACGAACCTGCTAACTCCAAAACGCTCATTGTTCAGGAAACGAAAAAACTATTTTTTTTCAGGAAATGAAGAAAACCTTATATTTTTAAAACAAAGCAATACTGCCTCATCAAAGTTGGTATAGTGACTTTATATATTGTCAGATACTTGCATGTGTCATTATATTATCAACACTTTACCCAAATCCAGCGCAAGTGGAGTTAGTAGTTTCAGACGAGCAGAAATCAAGCTGAAATGGAGTTAGGTGTCCAAACAACAATAGCTCCACTCGCTGCTGAGGGAGAGGTTTCAAAAGGGTACAAATTCCCAAAAGCTAACAACGGATCTCCAAGCTCACAATGCATCACAACAACGTGTGAATTAATGCCTTGATGCTTCGTGACACTTATTATATAGGCCTACAATAACAAATAGGACTTTAAATATTACAATAACTTCTGCAAAGAGGTAGTAGAAATGCTATGAACGCCTTTCTTCTTGTCACATTGCTCTCCTCATTAAACACTTCATAGATTTTAGAAATATAATGACTTGTTTTCATAACATTAGCATCAGTGCTAAGTTTGATAAACAGGTACACTGCATAGTTTTAACAGACTACGGGGAGTTTGTTTACGTGTTCCTCTCCTCGCTCACTGCGCAACGCGCTCTGCTCATGCTGTGAAAAGGCAGCACTGAAGAGGAGAGGGGGGGAGTTGTTTGTTTTTGACGGACAGTTTGAGGATCCAATGGAGTTGGGAGTTTTTGTCAGAGGCACTTTTTAATACTTTTCATTGGTTCAAATGTTTAGTTTTTTTACACAGACGTAAAGGGTGTTCAATAGCGTTGATTTATGAAGAAAAAAAAAGATGAAAATGGAGTTCGCTGGTTCGTCCTGGACACCGACGATATATATTAATATATATATATATATATATATATATATATATATATATATATATATATATATATTAAAACATACTTCACATTTGATCTCTGATTTGGGGTCAGTTTAAATCAGTCATTCTCAAGCTGTGGGCAGGGGCCCACTGCTGGGCCGCCAGGGTATTGCAAGTGGGGCCCTCAAATAACTGGTAAAACAGTTAGATTTAATGATAATATAACATTAATATTAAAAAGTGATACGAAAAAATAAGGGCAAGAACACTTAGGTAGAGTTTTGGGTTGTGTAGTTACCTTGCCATGATGTAACTCCAAAGGTGGACAAGAAATCAAAAATAAGTGCTCCATTGAGTAGAAATTGATAAATCAAAATATGCTTCTCATTGACTTACATTGTACGGTGAAACAGCTCTCAAAGTCACTCTTTTATCCCATAAACAATCACAAACAAAGCTGCTTCAAACAATATAGAACATCACAACACCCAGTACTGTTTTTTTCTTTTTTTGTAAAAATGTCAACTTCCTGTTGATTTTGCTATTTTTATTTGGAAGAAACCCTGGACTGGATCCACAGATCCGGATCTTCAAATTGTAAAATGGGACAGGGAATTGACATAAAAAAAAGAAAAGTGGTCTGATGAGTGGGCCGCGAACACTTGCAAAGAAAAAGGTTGAGAACCACTGCCACTGTTATTTGATCAGTCTGAAACGTACATACAGTCATGAACAGCTGCTCTCCATATTTCTTTGAGAACAAGATTTGTAACTGTTCTTTTGTGCTCCCTTATCGCTGTGTCAGACCCTATTATCCCAGAATTCATTGCATTTGAATACCTGGAGCTCAAAGGTGATAAATAATTCCCCTTTTGTTTGTGCTGGCGGTTTTGGTCTGTGTGGCCGGGGGTGCTTTTATATTTCTCCCTACAAATGTCAGAGAACGGAAAAGATAGAATAAAGATACTTCTCTGTTCACTCACCCCAAAACATATGTCCCTAATAATCCGTCACTTGTCTACTTTCAATGCGCTGGCATGTGCACATATCCCATGAAATTTGAGACAAAAACACGTATCACAAAATCTTCATTGTAATGTCTCAATTCCAGGACTTCTCTTGCTGAAAGAAGAACAATGGCTCTTTTCTTTTACAACTATAGGATTGTTTTAACCCGATTGTACCGATTATTTCTATTTGACTTGACATGACCAAAGTTAGCGAGGGATTGATCTTTCAATGTTACTGCAGTATCATATTAAAGACAGACTTGAAATCAGAAAACCTGATTTAACCTTGATAGCCTGCATATATGCCATTGGTTCTCAAAGTGGGGTCCTTGGGTGGGGGGGGGGGGGTTCCAGGGGGTCCCCAGCAAAATTGGTTAATATAACGTCACAATCATTTTAACCACTTTAACCATATTTTATACTTTGGCTATAAAAAAAAATAGCAGATATGCAATAGCCAGGCTATGAGCAAATTTTTGAGCGAATTTTTTTTACTATAATCTTTGCTGCTGGAGGAGGTCCCTGGCACAAAATATTTTCAGATGGGGGTCCGCGGCCATGAAAAAGTTTGAGAAACACTATTATGCTACATACCTCCTCCCTCCATTACGTCGCTAGCAGTTCACTGATAGCCTCAACCCAGGGCCTGCTGCTGATTGTTCCTCGGATTCAAATTAAAAAATGGCAAAAGTAGCAGATCTACAAGCTCAAAACACGTCGCTTTTGCGCCACATTTCGAGCTTGTGGATCTGCTTTTGATGCTTTTGTGTGATGCTGTAGTATGATCAAGTAGGGCATTACTTTATAAAACAAAAAAAATGAAGATATGAGGTTTCTGCCCAACAACAGCGATATGTTAAACATGTTGTTGGTGGGGAGGTGGGTTGCGGTGGTCCGTGAGGATTGTTCGAAATATGCTAGCGGTTCCGGAGCTCAAAAAAATAAGGTTGAAAACCGCTGTTCTAGAATCTAGACAGTACCCATGGAGCCATATCACCACACTAGCATTTTCATCTCGGGATGAGCAGGCACCGCATGCAGTGACTGATGGTTACTTTATCACTGTGAAGCCATGCCGTTGCGTCAGCCAGGCGGGCCAATGTACTGTACGCATCAGTCGCTCTCTGACACACAGCCATGCACAGGCAGCTGAGCTCCCGTTCCTCTGCTATTATTTAGATCAGTGGTTCTCAACCAGTGGTCCGGGGACCACCAGTTGTACCTTGAGGGAGTTCCAGGTGGTCCCCAGCAAAATGATGGAAAGTTGGTAACCAAATGGACCCTTATAGATCTTTAACTCTTGAGAGTGTAAAATTAAACCAAATGGAATCTTATACAGGTCCATTTGGTTTCATTTTACACTCCTACGGGCTGGGGCAGCACCTGTCAGCGGGGAGTGTTGGGCGGGAGGAGTAGGACGAAGGCTCTACGTCCTCCCGGTGGGGGCTCCTCACGGGCAGGTGAGTCGGATACAAAAGCAGTGATAACACAGAAATGTGTGTGGGGAGGAAGCAATTGGCAGAACGACTACATTTGGGAGAAAAAGGGGGTAAAATATTATTGGCTACCACATTTTTTTTAAATGAAAGAATACGAACATTTTACTTGCATTTTTTTATACTTTTTGGTACTTCTTACCACGCAGAGCGAGTGATAGAGTGGAGGGTAACAGCTCGTTGGGAATGCCGCTCAGGTTCTCAGTTGGCGTGCAGGGGGGGTGGGGGAGGGGGAGGGGGAGGGGGCGGAGCTCTTTGGGGGGGATGACAGAGTGTCTGGTCGATCCGGCGGGAAAGCCAACGTAAATGTGGCGATGGGATGGAGCTCAGGGAGGGAGGCCTGGTGATGGATGGCGGTTGTTAGGTGCAGTAATTGTGTTCAGGTAATTGACCCCCTCCCCAGCCGTACCCCCCCTCCCTTACTTCTCTGTCTTTCTCTCACCTCCAGGCAAGCCTTGAAGCCCCGGTTTATACTTCGCTGCACGGCCGCGTGTGTCGCGGCGTCGCCGCGGACATAGCCGATCTCCAAGCCCATGACGCGCCGCGTCCACGGCAGGTAGTGGGCTTGAAGGTCGGCTATGTTTCACTCGTGCGACACACCGCAGTTGGACGAAGCATAAATCAGAGCTATATACCACTCCATCTCTCCTTCTCTTAACCATTCCACAGCTCCATGGAGAGAAAGCAGTCTGCTGGGGCTTCTTGGCAGCCTATTCATTTAGGATTTATTTTGTATTTTCTCTTTTTTCTTTTAAGCTTACACTTTGCGCCGGTGGGCTCCGCTTCTTCTCGTCTTATTCTGGCTGAAGTAAATTAAATCTGTTTCCCCGGCCGGTACATTTTTACATTTTGCCTTGTAGGCATTTAAGCAACACTGGTCTCATCCAGCATAAGTGCAGCAGCAATAGAATATAAGCTTTGATTCCTTTATGAACCTTTAGTAATGCAAATGATTTCAAGGTCAGAGTTGACGATAATAGTAATCTCAAGCAAAGAAGAGGTTACCTATTTAGGCTGTATTTTTGACAACAAATTGACAGGTGAAAAATAAATTGCATTAAAAGTGATCAAGAAAGTCAATTAAAGGTATATGTAAATTCCCTTCAAAAGGAGGTGTCATTCACTGTCACCGTTTTTCCTTTTTCTCCTTCGTGTACATATAGTGGTTTGTATTTGTTGATGACATGTATTATTGTGTTAATTGTTTATGCTATGTTGATGAATTGAATACATAGGACCACAATGGAAACAAGTCCCCAGGACTTTTTTTGTGTTATCGTTTTAGCCTTAATGTCTGACTGTACCATGGGCTGTTTACATTTCTGACTAATAAAGTATTCAATCAATCAATCAAAAGCCAACAAAACAAAGCAAAGTGAATGGGTTCCAAACCTGGAATGTCTAGACTGCATCACAAGCCATATGGCAAAACCTAAAGCCTGATTTTTACACCGTCGTATGATGGTGTCACTCGCCAAAAACAGATCTACAAGTTCCCAACACATCGCTTTGCCAATGCAGTGTGAGCTTTTAGAGCCTCTATTTTGAGCGAGCGACACCGTAATACGAGACCGTATAAATTAAGTATCAGTTTTAAAGTTTTAACTAGAGTTTTCTGGCGGTCACCGACCGCTACTCTATTGAAATCCTCGTCTGGCACATCTTGTTTAGATTTTAATGCGTTTAGCAGACAATATTATGCACAGTGACTAAAAGAGTAATGCGCAACATTACGATTATAGCATATCAACCCTTCCCAAAAAGAAAAACAAGCACTTAATATGTAAGGATTGTAGCAAGGGCCAAAACAAGAGTGACTATAACAGCATAACAATTGAGGATCATCATTTATTTGTCCTTGGAATACTAAATTAGCTTCAATGCAGCCATGTTTTGTATAGAAATATGTGTAAGACCCACCTACGCTATTTTCCCCCTGTTTATTGAAGACCTCCATAGCACTTTGAAAACAATCTTTTGTGAATGAATACAAAAAAACAAAGACACACGTTGCATATTTAAAACGGTATTGTGCTAGAGCAGTATACACAGAGCCATACAGTGTGTATACAAACCATCATCCTTTGCAAACCTGTTAACCTACCTGTTACATTTTAGCCAAGACACTACAAGAGCCACTACAATGTAAACATAATATATTCCAAACGTATGTATGGAATGTTGAGATAACAGATTCTATACATTCCTGCGATATGACTTATCATGTAATGTTACCCTTGACCTAGATTGTGACCTTTTTAAACCTTTTAACCCAAAAGTTAATCATCTCTTCAGGGCAGCAGCCTTCTCATCATTCCCACCAAGTGTCATGGAAAGAAGCTGGTCTGTTGTCTTTGTTCACAGACACACACCAGAGGAGCGATCACATGACCCTGCCACGCATTACTTGTGAACGATACTCTCTCTAAAACGTAACCACATGAACCTTAGTGATCCTATTCCGGGGGGGGGGGGTGAACAGATCTACATGCTCTCAGTGCGTCGCAATGCCACACGTATTTGATCTTGTAGATCAGCTTATTTTGGTATAGAGGTGGAATTGGTGTAGAGGGAAAAAGGAGCAATTGTACAGCCCTGGGGAACCTTGGTCAACTAAGTATTATGTATGGAAGGTTTAAGTCATTAACCCGTTCAGACCGGGAACACATCTCTGTCATTTTAGATGTCTTTGGCTATTAAAAAATAGCAGATCTACAAGCTCATAGCTCATGAGCTTGTAGATCTGCTATTTTAGAAAAATCTTGAAAATTGGTGCAAATCTTTGAATATATATTTTTTAAAGCGAACATTTGTAAAATATTTTGTTCCAGGCCTCCAGAAGCAAATATTTGAGTTACAAATGTTCACTTTAAAAATATATATATTCAAAGATTTGCATACATTTTTCAAAAATAGCAGATCTACAAGCTCATAGCGCGGCACTTGGTGCCGTGCTATGAGCTTGTATATCTGCTATTTTTTTATAGCCAAAAGAAATCTAAAACGACATAGATGCGTTTCCCGGATTGAATGGGTTAAAAGCAGTTTGCAGTATTTTATTATTATTTGTTTTGCTGTGCAGCAATACTCTTCCCCTCCCTAAACACCTATTTGCTCAAGGACGTTTGAAGCTATAGGGTTGAACCTGTGATGTTTTGTTTATGGGACAGACAGTCCCCTATACACACTGTTGATCTACGGTGTGGTAAATGCTCTGGAATGGAGGAAGGAGGGAGCCACAGAGTACACCTCCTCCTATCTGCAGGCCAGGCAGCACACTAGCACGCTGCCTGCAGCCCTCCCTAACGGAGATGGAGAAGGATTGTTACGCTCCTCTCTCCTCCTCGCCGTGGAGGAGAGAGAGAGGAGGTGATGATGTACTTCCTCCTTCCTGCTCAGCACATTATGGCGGCATTCATCACCGGGAGCCCAGAACCCACTCTAATAATCATCTGGGTATATCTCAATCTGGGAGGCCCCCTGATTTATACCCGGCCCTCCGCTTGGGTGACATGTTTTTAAACGGAGCTCCGGTGTAAATCATAACCTTTTGCTGCCTGTCGTGGCGATATGGGCTCATGCTGGGGTGTGTGTGTGTGTGTGTGTGTGTGTGTGTGTGTGTGTGTGTGTGTGTGTGTGTGTGTGTGTGTGTGTGTGTGTGTGTGTGTGTGTGTGTGTGTGTGTGTGTGTGTGTGTGTGTGTGTGTGTGTGTGTGTGTGTGTGTGTGTGTGTGTGTGTGCGCGTGCGCACGTGTGTGTGTAGTGGTGTAACGTACTGTAAACTGTAAGTACATTTACTCAAGTACTGTCCTAAATTATTTTTTTTGGTATTTTTACTTTACTGGAGTATTTCCAATTTTCTGTACTTTTCTACTACTCAAAGGAAAATATTATACTTTTACTCCACTACACTGCACTTATTTGAAAACTTTAGTTAGATTTTAATTTTTATTACAAAACAAACATTAACCACTTCAGCCCTATATATATTTTGCCCATTTGAAAATAGCCCATCTACAAGCTCACAATGTGTCGCGATGCGACACATTATGAGCTTATAGATCTTCTATTTTCAAAAGATCTTTATACATTTGAAAACTTGTGAAATGAGACATTCTTCATAATGAGTGCTTTTTGTACTTTAAGTACGGTAAATTTTTATACCAATACTTTTGTACTTTTTTTACTCAAGTAAATGTTGAATTCCGGACTTTTACTTGTAACAGAGTGTTTCTACATTGCAGTAGTGTGTGTGTGTGTGTGTGTGTGTGTGTGTGTGTGTGTGTGTGTGTGTGTGTGTGTGTGTGTGTGTGTGTGTGTGTGTGTGTGTGTGTGTGTGTGTGTGTGTGTGTGTGTGTGTGTGTGTGTGTGTGTGTGTGTGTGTGTGTGTGTGTGCGCGTGCGTGCTCGCTGTATTACACTTCTCATAATGTGTCTATAGGTAGGTGTATGTTTGGTCAACCAATATCTATATGTACTGTATGGTATTAATGTGATCTGTTCTTAAGGACAAACATGTTGAAACTATCCTGGTAAAATTAACTAGGAACTATAGGCACAGATAAACTATATGGCCCATAGTGTCTATCTATGGACCAAGCATCTAAAGTGATGAATACATTATTTACATATCGGCATAAATTATTATGTTAGGTGTTTGTTTCACTGGTGCTACACGCATGCTACTGAAGTAAATTATAAACTTTTAATTCAAGGAACACTTTTTCAGAATTCAAATTAAAACATAGCAAAAGTAGCAGATCTACAAGCTCAAGCGCAAGTTTCAAGCTTTTGGATCTGCTACTTTTGATGGTTTTGTGTGACGTAGTATGTCTGAGAAAAGCAACACGTTAAACACTAGAATCAAAAACCCTGTTTACGTCTCACAGTTTCTCCTCACTGTTTAATACCCGACTCTGATGAAAGCCTTCAGGGCCTTTTGATTGGCTATTATCGACAGCAAATCAACTTTGAAGCGCCGTGCCAACCAGCGAATGACTCCTCCAGTCCAGCTGATGTCATCGTGTTGACTGATGCTCAACACGTCACTCCTCCTCGTCGTCTGCCTTTACAAGTCCTATTTTTTTATTTCACCGCTCAATCTCACCTTTTAGGACCCTGGCTAGTAAAACGGTCCAATGTCACCGGCCGTCCGCCCACGTCCCCTTCCAACACAGCCCATAAAGCACCCCTGTCCCCAACTTGTAATGGACTGGCTGCCCTTTGGACCTTGAAAGCGATGGCATCAACCGTGGTCCGCCGTCTACTACTACACTCTACCGTGTGTTCCTATAGCTGTTCCACTTGACCGTGGCACTTCACAGATGGATTCGATTAGAAAAATAAAATAAGTGAGGTGGTGATGACGGTGTTTATGACTTAAAGTGGGCTCGGCTGCGTCCCTGCTTTCATGTACTACTCAGGTAGTCGTAGAAACAGAGGTCAGGTAGGAGGCGGAGACGCCACCCCTGACACGTCCTATTTGTTAGTCCATTCAATCCAGGAACGCATGTGTGTCATTTTAGATCTCTTTTGGCTATTCAAAAATAGCAGATATACAAGCTCATAGCTTGTATATTCACTTTGAACCTGATATGACACAGATGTGTTCCCGGAACAAAATATTTTACAAATATTCGCTTTAAAAAATATATATTCAAATATTTGCAAAAATGTTCATGATTTTTCAAAAATAGCAGATCCACAAGCTCTCGGTGCCGCACTCGGTGCCGCACTATGAGCTTGTGGATCTGCTATTTTTGAATAGCCAAAGAAATCTAAAATGACACAGATGCGTTCCGGGTCGTAATGGATTAAACTGCAGCCCTTGAATTGAATGACATCATAAAGTCTTGTCCAATCTGAGAGCGGTATATCGTCTGTCTGTCCGTCCATCCGTCCCACTGACCTGGGGGTGTGGTCAACATTTATTTAAGTGGACACAGTGATGCGTTGAAACGTCCTCTTGTGATTGCGCAAGCGTTGCAGCCGAGAAGGTCATTCTTTGCGTTTCAGAGCCTGATGGAATCAGTTTAAATATGTGTTGGTTAATCTTATGAAATACGCTCAATGTTACAGTCACTGGCCTTGACGTCCAGAGAACACACTGATCAAGTAAAGTGTGTGGAAACTGTGGTTCTTAACCCCTTTGAACCTGATATATTCCTGTTTTGGGCCTGCCTATAATGTCATTTTAGGCAGAAATATCAAAAAAAAGAAATGTCCATACATTTTGAAAAATTGTGAAATTAGCCTATATCTACAAGCTACCACATCTTGTAGAGCTTGTAGATTGGCTGTTCTAAAGAAAAATGGGCTTAAGTGGCTAATTATAGTGATCCAACATTTGCCTCACATCTTAAGATGACAAGGCAAACATTTCAGGTGAAAGGATAATCCACAATCTTACCTTTGAAGACTGTGTTACAATCTCTACAGTATGAGTTAATTATTTCTGAATGTGCCCCTGGCCTGCTCTGTTTTGCAGAGCTCATATTGGAAAAAGTAAATGGGTGTGAAATGTCAATATCCAACAGGTCTTTAAACAATTTTCCATTTTCCTCCTGTCTTTTACCCAGAGTGGGTCGTTAGAGTGGCCAGGCGGGAGGTAGGCTATGAAAACCCCCCTTAATGTTCTGAAAAATGTATCTTGAGCTTGAACTAGCTCATTATTAAAAGATTGAGCGTGCGATCTCAAAATAGAAGCAGTCTTGGTGTTAAAAATACTGGGAGCTTCCATGACTACTTTTTCTCCATGCTGTACACATTGGTGCTGTAAGTGATTTCTCTTTAAATTAGGGTTAATAGCTTTATACCTGTATATCCATGCCTCCCCCCATGAAAATGGTGGGAGGCAACAGTTTGCCACGCGAGACTAGGGTAGCGGTGGATCAGGAGAGACGGGCGGCCGCTCGGGTATCACAAGTTTCTCGGTTTGATCCCCGTCTTCTCTTCCTGCCTGTGTGTCAAAAGTGTCCTTGAGCAAGACAATGAACCCTAGCTGCTCCCGATGAGCACTTTGGTGCCTTGTATAGTTTCCCCTGACATGTGTGTGTGTGTGTGTGCGTGTGTGAGAGACTGTATGGGTGAATGTAATGCATATTGTAAAGCACGGGTCTTCAACGTTTTTCAGGTCAAGGACCCCCTTAGCTGAGAGAGAGATGAAGCAGGGACCCCCCCCCACTACATATTGCATACCATTATGTTGCAGATTAAACGTTTTCATAGATTTCATAGATACAGTAGCTTCATAGAATAGTTTGACAGCACTGTCATCAGTTCGTTAAGTTCTCAGAATAAGGCCCAGACCGCTGGCCTAGCGGTCCGGGCACCTAGGCTCCAATGTAACCTGACAGCGTGTCGCGAATTCGAGTCCCGATCCCGACGGCCTTTGCTGCGTGTCACTCCCCTCTCTCTCCCCGTTTCCTGTCTACCTAATGTATTATAAATAATGGCATTAAAAAAAAGCGCCCAAAAAATAAAAGTTCTCAGAATAAGGATGCTAGGGTTAATGTGTTAAATACACTAAGATTTGGCAGTCCCCTTGTAGTAACTTTGAGGACCCCCTAGGGGTCCCGGAACCACCATTGAAGACCCCCGTTGTAAAGCACTTTGGAGAAAGGTGCTATATAAATGCACCACTTACCATTTAGCCAAAGAGCCCATCCATTGCTGTGTGACCGATGGCCTACACCCTCCCAACCGATAGATGGCCAATCAATCTTGGTCTCTGTCGAGGCGATGAGGTCATGCTTGAATGATGAATCCCAGCACTGTGATTTGAGGGAGATGTTATCGATGGAATGAGGTTACGGTGCAGGTGAGACGCAGGTGATGGTGCTTTACTGAAAATATGAAAATTCTTTGGACCTGGGTGACTTCTTCTTGGATTTAATCTGGACGTTGAATACAATGACAATTATGACGTCACTACAGTATGTCTCATCATCTAATCTCTATCTAGCCTGCACCCTCTTTGCCAGTGGTGGAAAAAGTACTCCGATATTTTACTTAAGTAAAAGTATCAATGCTGCAATATAGAAATGCAATATAGAAATACAACGTAAAGTATAAAAGTCCGGAATTAAAAATTTGCTTGAGTAAAAGTACAAAAGTATTGGTATCAAAATGTACTTGAAGTACCAAAAGTAAAAGTACAAAAATGTTTGAAAATAGCAGATCTACAAGCTCACAACGCGTCGCAATGCGACTATTTTCAAATAGCGTATGTATAAAATAGGGCTAAAAGTGGTTAATGTATGTTTTATAATGTAATAATTGATCATTGCAAAGTAACTAGTAACCAAAGTTTACAAATAATTGTAGTGGAGTAAAAGTACAATATTTGCCTCTGCGATGTAGTGGAGTAGAAATAAAAGTACAGAAAATTGGAAATACTTCAGTAAAGTAAAAAAAAATCACACCCTGTGTGAAGTGGGCGGTGTCTTGCTAGCTAATCACAATACTGAATGGAGTCAACCAATCATGTACAAAAGATAAATACATTTATTGAAACACTCTTTATGATGGACGAAACCATAACTTTAAAAAAACAAATTTATATATTTTTTAAAGTTATGGTTTCTTATATAGGGCTATGCACATGTGTCATGTGACACTGGCCAATCACAGTCCTGAATAGATTGTGATTGGCCAATCACAGCGTAGGATAATTGTACAAATTTCCAAACCTCACTTATAGGGGCGGTTTCACTGCCCAAGATAATTGTACAAATTTCCAAACCTCACTTATAGGGGCGGTTTCACCGCCCAAAAATCACACCCTGTGTGAAGTGGGCGGTGTCTTGCTAGCTAATCACAATACTGAATGGAGTCAACCAATCATGTACAAAAGATAAATACATTTATTGAAACACTCTTTATGATGGACAAAACCATAACTTTAAAAAAACATATTTATGTTTTTTTTAAAGTTATGGTTTCTTATATAGGGCTATGCACATGTGTCATGTGACACTGGCCAATCACAGTCCTGAATAGATTGTGATTGGCCAATCACAGCGCAGGATAATTGTACAAATTTCCATACCTCACTTATAGGGGCGGTTTCACTGCCCAAGATAATTGTACAAATTTCCAAACCTCACTTATAGGGATAGGGGCGGTTTCACCGCCCAAAAAAAAAATCACACACAGTGTGAAGTGGGTGGTCATCACAGTGGTCATCATAGTGATGGAAGCTCACTTAAAAACAAGACCAGGAGACCTGGTTCTGCCAGACCCAGAATGAAGTCCTAGTATGTAACACACCTACAAACCACTTTATAACTGAAGTTCATGATGTCATGAATAGTTTGTGACGAAAGGGGACGTCACAAACTTTTTTTTGGCTGGGGCCGGAGGACAAATGGCCCCTGCCCATGTATGGACGAAACAGGTACAAAGCCTCATGGTACAAAGCCTCCATACATGGAGGCAACAGGTACAAAACATGCACTACGTCACGGCTAAGCCGGACTTCACATGACGTGTCAGCCTGTGTATACCCATGTATGGACGAAAGGGGGACAGACTTTTTTGGCTGGGGCCGGAGGACAAATGGCCCCTGCCCATGTATGGACGAAACAGATACCCATGTATGGACGAAAGGGGGACAGACTTTTTTGGCTGGGGCCGGAGGACAAATGACCCCTGCCCATGTATGGACGAAACAGATACAAAGCCTCATGTAAGCCCGACCCCTTGGGTCTGGCAGAAGATTGGATTTTTTGAAGTGCATAATCCTATTTATAGGTTATTAATGTCATCATGTGTCTTGCCACAATTCTGTCTTTGAGTTCTTCGGGCAGTTCCTTCGATCTCATGATTCTCATTTGCTCTGACATACACTATGAGATATACTGTCTTATATAGACAGGTGTGTGCCTTTCCCAATCAAGTCCAATCAATATAATTAAACACAGCTGGATTCCAATGAAGGTGTAGAACCATCTCAAGGATGATCAGACGAAATGGACAGCATCTAAGTTATATATACGAGTGTTACATCAAAGTGGTTTTATATTAATTTCATCATGTGTCTCACTAGCCAATCACAGCACGTGACACAAACACCCCTAGTATAACATGATGAAACCCAGTGTGAAGTGGGTGGTGTGGTCATCACAGTGGTCATCATAGTGATGGAAGCTCACTTCCAAAAAAGAATGATTTTTGGAAGTCCATAATCTTATTTATAGGTTATTAATGTCATGTGTCTCGCTAGCCAATCACAGTGCTGAATAGAGTCAGCCAATAGAGTCAGCCAATCACAGTACAGGAAAGTGGGCCAAGTGAGCCAATCACAATGCAGGAAACTAATACTAATGAGGTGTCCCAACCCCACTTATAGGGGCGGCTACACCGCCCAAAAATACCTCAAAATTGTACAGTACTTGAGTAAATGTTACTTTACACCACTGACTGCTCTTTGCCCACATCACCTACCTCAATCCGCTTTACACATCTAATCTTGAAGAAGAAGGTGTGTGTGTGTGTGTGTGTGTGTGTGTGTGTGTGTGTGTGTATGTATGTATGTGTGTGTGTAAGGTCAGGTGGGAAGAGCAGCATCCCCTGTAATTACCCCCCAACACTCATACCCAGCCCCCGTGGGCCGCTATGTAATGTTTTAGAAACACAAGCGAGGTGCAGTGCAGTCGACCTCGAGGTACAATGACGCAGCACTTAGCTTCCTCCCTGTTCGCCGAGGCCACGTCTCTAAGGATTCCTCTAGGTATTGGCTTTGAACAATTATGACCCCGCTGGTCCCCCACCCTCCGGGCTTAATCCAGAAATGGGATTGTACTGGAATTGCGAAATGACAAATGGCCCATTTGCCGTCTTTCCCGATCGAATTGACCCGTAAGGAGACTGACCCTAATGAAAATATCCCTGAGCTGAATTGAAATGCGATTAACATTGAGGGGGGAGAAGGAAGAAACTTAGTAATAATCAAAGATTGATCAATCCGGACATCTGTGCCCACTTTCTCCAAGGTCAATGGACATCCGATCTAAAGCCCATCCCGTAACGATCTGAAACATGGAGTCTAGTCCTCTCTCTCTCTCTCTCACACACACACACACACACACACACACACACACACACACACACACACACACACACACACACACACACACACACACACACACACACACACACACACACACACACACACACACACACACACACACACACACACACACACACCTGCCCTCATCCGTTTTCCTCGGCAGCAGCGCCGCAGCTCCAATACTGCTGCAACCTTCGGAATGAGTTTGCATTAAAGATGCCACTGCTGATTCTCAGAGACAAAGTGAATATCAATGAAAAGGCTTGGGGAAAGGGGGAGGGTCGGCAGCTTTTAGGATGTAACGACCTCTTTAGGATCTCTCGCCATCGGGAATACAATCTCTGCACTCATCTTCCCATTATCCAGGGTTTATTAACCCATTCAACCCGGGGGAACGCATCCGTGTCACTTTAGATTTCTTTGGCTATTCAAAAATAAGAGCTTGTAGATCTGCTATTTTTGAAAAATCGTGAAAATGTGTGCAAATCTTTGAATATATATATTTTTTAAAGCGATCATTTGTAACTCAAATCTTTGCTTCTGGTGTGGGTCCCTGGAACTAAACATTTTGAGATGGGGGTCCGCGGCCAAATACATATCATTTTGGGTGGTCCTTGACATGAAAAAAGTTTGAGAACCACTTATAGCAACTTAATTTAGAAGATGTAATGTAGAATCCCCAGAAGCAAAGAATTGAGTTAAAATTTTTCGTTTAAAAAAAATTCAAAGATTTGCACACATTTTCACGATTCTCCCCCCCTAAAAAAGCAGATCTACAAGCTCGTAGCCGCGCTATGAGCTTGTATATCTGCAATTTTTTTAATAGCCCAAAGTATAAAATAATGGTTATAGCTAAAAATCTAAAATGACATAATGAAAAGTATGCATAATGAAAAGTATGCGTTCCCAGATTGAATGGCTTAAATAGAAATCATGGCGTGGCTACCCAGGTCTTGTAATGATCATTCGGAGGAGAGGCCGGAGGGCTAATATCTGACAGTTTACCCAGGCAGCGCTGCCACGACCGACGAGCGACTGCTTCCCATCTTCCATTTGACATAGCTGTTGACTCCATTAGGGGGCGTAGCCGCCTGGAGTAAATGATGGTAGTCGGTGCGGCGTGCTCGGCGGTGTGTCAGCCCGCCTGCTCAGATCCTTGCCCGGCCCGCCTATCGATTCAATCACAGCGTAAAGGATGGACTGAGTGAATGAGAGCCTCGGGTGCATTACGTCCAACTGAACCTCACTCTGTCTTCTAAACTGTGGCACACTAGTGACTCTGGGAGCCATTCATATCCCCCTAGCTGGCCTGGCCTGCCGGTTATACCTTCACGAACACGCACGCCCCGCACATACACGTTTGTGTTATTATCGTTGATCTCGTTCAGGGAAACCTCTTATCCCCCATATTTAAACTTTTTGTGTTTATTCGTAAATTCACGCCCTACTTGATCATACTACAGCGTCACACAAAACCATCAAAAGTAGCAGATCTTCAAGCTTGAAACGCGGCGCGAAGCGACGCGTTTCAAGCTTGAAGATCTGCTACTTTTGATACTTTTTTCATTTGAATCCTGAAAAGTCCCAGTTTTGGACATATGAGGTTTCCACCCGACAGAGACGATATACTGAAAGCATCAACATTTTAAGATGGTGACTGATTTTCTGAATGACATTTTTTGAATTAATTTTGCTATTTTGTAACCCTATTACCCTAAAGCCGAAATCAGCATTCTACGTTGTATTTTAGATTGTATTTCCGGTGCACAGCACTGACGCAGTATAAATCTGGCACAACTCTAACCCTTAACCTATGACCTGTAAAAATGCCTAATCCTATCCCCAATCTGAATGTCTTCCTAATTGTAAACCTATGTCTTTCTTTCTTTCTTTCTTACCATAAAACAAACATTTTTCATGTGAGGACCAGGTGATTGATCGTCACAATGTCTATTTCTAAAGTCTTACCATACGTATGTATGCCAGCAAGGAGAGAGGCATACTGTACGCAAGCAGTAACACATGAGCCTTAGTCGGTCTGCTGTGCAAGGAATTATATCAAACATACTGAGGGGATGGTTTAGATCTGAAAGGGCAGACAGAATCATTCAAAACACACAATGCTTACACTCTCACACACACACACACACACACACACACACACACACACACACACACACACACACACACACACACACACACACACACACACAATTTCACATCTTTGAAGGCCTTTGCAATTGCAGCTATATGCAATGATAATGTCCACACACGCAAACATACTGAGAGAAACAGAAACAGAATAATGCAACGGACGCACGCACGCACGCACGCACGCACGCACGCACGCACGCGCACACAGACAGACACATGTGCACGCACTACAGATCTTTGAAGCAGGAGAGATTAATTCTAAAGCGTGTTTTCCATTACTAAGATTTGTAGAGGAGCTCAGAAGCCACTGGCATTGGAACAATGCTCGACCACCAGTTTTTTTTCTTCACTGTACGGCTGCATCTCACCTTTATACAAATCAACTGTATTGGTAGAATGAATCAGGATACACACTCCTTCCTTCTGGCACAAGGAATGGAGGATGGAGAAAGACAGAAAGGACAGGGAAAAAAAGAAAATAAACCATGGCATAAATTACAATTGGTCTATGGATTTTTAGATGTTTAAAAAATAGATTGTCTCTGTCGGGTGGAAACTGCCCATGTCCAAAACTGTTACTTTTCAGGATTCGAATTCTGAAAAATAGCAAAAGTTCCAGATCTACAAGTTCATAATGTGTCGCTTCATGCCACCTTGATTTAATTCATGGGAGGGGGGGGGGGGGACGACGACACTGTATATACATAAATATATGCTGATCTACAAGCTCAACACGTTGGAGCGTGACAAATCGCTATGGGAGCTTGTTGATCTGCTTTTTTTTCCAGTGTACGTACAAGTTCCGATTTTTTTTAAGATCATTAACTAGAGAACATTTAAATGAAATACAAATGAACTGTGTTAGGCATTCCCTATACTAAATATAGAAAAATAAGCTAGTGGTGCAGAGCCAAAAAAAACCTGACATAGCGAGAAAGAAATGGAGAAAGGACGGAGACAAAGAGGCCCAAATGAACAGAAGGTTCCTACGACGTTGCAATGAGTCAGCTTCTAAATCATTACGCTCTCGCCCACCTTAAGCCATTCAAACCGGGAACGCATCTGCGTAACCACTTAAACCATTATTGCATACTTTGCCTATTCAAAAATAGCAGATACACAAGCTCATAGCGCTTGTATATCTGTAAAAAACATATAAACGTGAAAATGTGTGCTATTCTTTGTATATATATATATATATATATATATATATATATATATATATATATATATATATATTATATTTTTATATAAACATTTTTAACTCAAATCTTTGCTTCTGGGAGGGTCCCTGGAACAAAACATTTTGAGATAGGGGTCCACGGCCAAAAACATGTTTGCAGCAGTATAAAATGGTTTCTAAATCCTAACAGTATGTTGCCAGTGGTGCTCCAACTTTTTCCATGTCAAGGACCCCCCCAAAAAATTAGAAGCAAAGATTTGAGTTAAAAATGTTCGCTTAAAAGAAAATATATATATATATATTATATTCAAAGATTTGCACACATTTTCACGATTTTTCAAAAATAGCAGATCTACCAGCTCTTAACAGGGCACTCGGTGCCGCATTATGAGCTTGTATATCATGTTTTGAACAGCCAAAGAAATCTAAAAATGACACAGTATGCGTTCCCGGTCTTGAAGGGTTAACTCTCCCACACTTGGATTTCAAACACAATAAAAAGCCAGGCCTGAGAACAGTCGTTAAAGCCCACCACCCATATAACTGCCTAGCTGTAAGGCTAGATTATCGCCTTCCTATTCCTTACTTGGCATTTTCTTTTGTGGCAGGTGCTAAATTGTGTCCTGAGTGGCTCTGAATTGAGATGCCACGGTAGTTTGTGTTCAACTGTCCTCCCCCCCCCCTGCACAACTACACACTAGTGACTACACACTAGTGGCGGCGACTTGAAATGACTGCCAATGAATACACACACACACAGTGGTGGAAAGTAACCCAAGTGCATTTTGTTGCTGTCGGGGCAGAAACCTCTTATCTCCATATTTTATACTTTTTGTGTATTTTTGTAAATTAATCCTACTTCAGGTTTGCTTGGTTCTCAACCAGTGGTCTGGGGACCACCAGTGGTCCTTGAGGGGGTTCCAGGTGGTCCCCAGCTAAATGATGATGAATAGTTGGTAACCACATGGACCCTTATAGATCTTTAACTCTTGCGAGCGTGAAATGAAACCAAATGGACTCTTACGGGTCCATTTGGTTTCATTTTACGTTCGCAAGAGTTAAATTATTGTTAAACATCTGCATTACTTAGTTAAAGAATTGCTAGTTTGATCGACGTTTGCCTGTTATCTCTCCTGTTGGTACCACATCAATACAGCATGGAATTGTGGACAAAAATCTTATCCAAGGATCAGAAAATATTCTTTTTTGGGGGGGGTCTGAGAGTCTAAATCTCCTCAAATGGTGTTCTGTGGCTCAAAGGCAGAATAAATAATGGACCTTGATATGAAAAGGGCTGAAAACCACGCCCTACCTGATCATACTTCAGCGTCACACAAAACCATCAAAAGTATAGCAAATCCGCAAGCTCAACAGTTTTGGACATAATGAGGTTTCCACTACGACAGAGACTACTTACTCAAGTACTATACGTAAGTACAACATTGAGGTACTAATTTTACTTTACCTGCGTATATCCATTCTCCAATACATTATACTTCTACCTACACAACTACATCTCAGAGAAAAGTCTCGTCTTTACACTCCACTGCAATTTTTTAAAAACATTATGATCCGAATTAAATATATGTATGAGCTATAAAGCAAAAACAAGATGATTCATTTGATCAGTTATAAACCAGTCATGTGAGCGCTGTTGTTTTTATTTTAGCTATAATTTGAGTCCTCTGTTAAAAACAATATTATTAGTCTGTAGTTTTATTACATCAATATAACAAGGGTGATGGATATTGTTATTACCGAGTTTTAATATTAGAATATAGAATAGTTTTACTATTTTCCTACGCAAACAGAGCCTGCCTGCTTGCTCAGGGGATACATTGAATCTTGACCATCAGGTCAAAATTCGGGTCAGATTCTGTGTCTAGGTGAGACATGACCTTTGACACGATCCAAATGTCTCAATAGAAGAGCAGG
The DNA here is from genome assembly GCF_963280865.1 of Gymnoscopelus braueri. Taxonomy (NCBI): domain Eukaryota; kingdom Metazoa; phylum Chordata; class Actinopteri; order Myctophiformes; family Myctophidae; genus Gymnoscopelus; species Gymnoscopelus braueri. The sequence goes on along the minus strand of NC_137607.1, from coordinate 47,247,131 downwards.
GAGACAAAATACAACCACCCCAATTGTATGAGTTATATTGTATTAACATAATAGCATACTCTAACATATACACAATGAAATGTTATTCATAAAAAAGGTACTTAGTGTCGCTTTAATACAACCACTACTCATACTATTACTACGTCTGCTAATAATTACAGTTATTACTCTAATCATACCTGTATTCTTGAGGGGTCCATGAAATGGCTGTAAGCTGTACAGCTGCAGTGCTTAAAGTACAATATATACAGCAGTGCTGAAGTGAAACCAACAATAAAAAGCCTCTTGCCCTCCTCATTGACATGACATACAGTACCCCGTTCTGCCGCATCGTATACATTTATTCCTCAGCGCTCGCTGATGAATAACTATCCTGACGGCAGCAGATAAGTACTTGCACAGATGGGAGAGGAACACACAGCTCCAATGTGAAAGCCAAACAGATGACCAGATGAGTTGAGGTCCCGAGCTCAGCAGATTTACGTCCTCATAAACCTGTAAGCATTTTCGGGGATGGCCAGGTTACACACCACTATAGTGCTACACATCCACAATGGCATTTGCCGTGTAATAAACCAAACAAAAACATTGGCAACGTTGAGTGTATTTGACTTGTCAACGATTTGAAACAGTGAATAAATGAGTGAATGGCTTTGACAGTGGCTAGACTGTATCCCAGCTATAATGGCCATTCGGAGTTTACTGGTATTTGAATCTGTATGTTTTATTTTATATCACAAAACATAAATATGTCAAAATTTCACATAATTTTTTATATTCTAAGGATTTAATAAAAAAACACCCAAACACTCCCTAGTTCCTAAATTGTGGGCCCATCTAAATTTGATGGCCGCACAATCTGGATTCACCATATGGAAGTCTGTGTGCATTTGCATGTGCTTGTGTGCGTATGCGCACGTGCACGTGTATACTTGCTGATTGCAACTGTCTCCTCGGTAAGCGATGAGGGCGCGTTGGAAAAGGCCTTGGAGCAGCAGGCGTGCCGAGGGAGGCAAATTGGGACAAATAAGCGTGCGGCGCGCTCACTTCCTGATTAACAGCGCTTAAACTGGCCATTAGCCACCGCTAAAGTGCTCCCATTGCCACACAATTACCTCAGTGTCAATCTGCAATTACTGCCCTCTCCTAGCGGACGCGAGTGATGCACTAGCTCCCCCTGTTTCACTAACTGTTTAATGTGCACACACGCAGTGTGCACACGCATAAACAGTAGTTACACACACACACACACACACACACACACACACACACACACACACACACACACACACACACACACACACACACACACACACGTACACACACAAATCTCATTGCGTAGTGGCACGTAAGGTCTTTCGTATGGCTTCCCCGCGGGAGCAATGCAGACAAATTGTCAGGACATGGCTCCTAAATGGCTCTCTGGTGTTTTCAGTGCCAATGCTACAGTCTGTGGCAGCGTGACCGACTCTCTGTCCTCAACGCATTGTCCACACCACTGGTTCCCAAACTTTTCAGCTCGAGACCCAAAAGAGAAATCTTTTGTCTCCCTGGGCCCCAAACTAGTGAAAATAGCTGATCTAAATGGTGCATTTATATAGCGCTTTTATCCAAAGCGCTTTACATTGATTGTGCCATTAACCCATTCACACACACACATTCATACACCGATGGCGGAGGAAACCATGCAAGGCACCAACCTGCTCATCGGGAGCAATTAGGGGTTCAGCGTCTTGCTCAAGGACACTTCGACACTAACTCTAGGGGAGCGCCCCAGCCCGGGATCGATCTGGGAACCTTTCGGTCTTCCAGTTCACTCTACCCCGGCCACTCTACCCCTGAGCCACTGACGCCCGATCTACAAGCTCACAACACATCCGTGTTGTGAGCTGCAGCTATTTTCACTACTTAAACATTTTTTTTGCCTAGGAATTTCTTAGAAATTCTTTCAAAAAATGTTTGGTATATTTTGCGGAACAGTTTAGAAAATATTTTGAAATAATAATGAAAAACTAAATATAGGAAACAAAAAATGAAGGGATATTTACTTGACCCATAAAAATCGATCCGCAACCCACAAATGGGACCACTGTTTGGGAAACACTGGTCTACACCAGTGGTTCTCAACCTGTGGGTCGGTCCCCAGATGACAGTGAAGTGTCAATATAAGGACTTTTAAGACATTTCTAATACCAAGAAAAGAAAATGCCATTGCTGCATCAAAAGTAATCAACAAACTATACTATAAAAACTGGTCAAACATTGGCCAAATTGTCAAATAATGTAAGAAAGAGGCAGACATTGTGAAAATAGACGATCTACAAGCTCACAACGCCTCACAACGTGAGGCATCGTGAGCTTGTAGATCTGCTATTTTCACAATTTTGATCTGTGAAACTGAGTCAAACAAAATGTAGTGCTTCAACTCCTACAATTCCAAGTGCTTGTCAGGGTGGGGGGTCCCCCAGTTCAAATATCATTATTTTGGGGGGTCACGGCCTGAAAAGGTTGAGAACCACTGTTCTACACAGTATGTGTCTTCCTGATGCTAGAGGAGAGGACAAAGTGCTCAGCCACAGTGCGCTACACTGTTTGTTTGGCCTCATCGTGACTAGAGATGAACACAGAGTGGGATGAGGGCCAGTCTAAAGGTTAGAGCAGATTGTTTACATTTAGGTGCAGACTTACAGAGCCTTCCTTCATCCTGTGGGGACTATAGGGCCATTCATTCCCTCATGTTTGGGTGTTTGGTGTTTTACTATCGTTTCTCCCTTCCTGTTGCCTTGAACTCCTGCCTTCAATTGATCCTGTCCGGCTTCCCCAGGACTTCCTTCATGTCCTTTCTCACCCAGCAGGACACCATGCTTTTTAAGGGACCCCATGGATTGTAAACAGGCATTTGAAGCGCTGTGTGTATTTGAATGGTAACCGGAACGCTCGCCCCAAAACACAATCGACCCCATTTTTTTTCACTGACCGCTCGCCCCCCAGCGGTTCTTTTATTTGTTTTACAGAGGTTACGATTAGGAATAAGGTTAGGTTTAGGCATAGTTTTACTGAGGTTAAGGTTAGGAATAAGGTTAGGATTAGATTTATTTTTGTGTCATGCACCAAAGGTGCCCAGCCCACATACTGTAGACTTATAGGACACAACATATTAAAAAAATGCATAAGTGTACAATATAGAAAAACTGTTTTTCAAACTCCATTTCAAACATATAGATTTAGAACCTTCTGTCTTTTCCCCCCAAGCCTTACATATAAAATCTGCTAAAAAAGAAAATACCTTTCCTAAAACATAATTCAAGTCTTTCATAATCATATAACCAAAACAAGTTAACACAAATAGATGACATTTTACTTTACAATAGTTCGGCTTAGGCATAGTTTTACTAAGGTTACGTTGAGGAATACCTGGTGGCGACCGTTCCGAGGTCTCCGGATTTGACCCAGCATTTGTTGCGCTGTGGGTTTTGCATACCGGTGGGGGGGGGGGGAAATAGGTGTGTTGGTGGGCCTTGTTGTTGAAGCAGCTAGCATCATTTGAGGAAAGGGGGGGGGGGGGGTTTATCTTGGAGAGTTTAACTTTTAAAGAACGGATAGATCCATTCTGAGAGCCACTTGTACTTCTGCCTGCCCTTTAGAGTTGAATAAATGCTCACACAACAAGACATCCGGACGCACTCATCACACACACAGGGGTCAGGGTACATCCAATCTACAGCTTAATGTGCTATTGATGTATCCAGTCTCTTCTCATGGCTGCTACTGCGAGCGTAACAAAGTTAGTAGCTGGTACCATTTTTCAGTTTGCTGACAGCAGAGGCTATAGGCAAAAAGTAAAAGCTGACATAGCAATATAGTCTGTTGACAGCTTAGGTTCTCACAGTGTGTGCGTGTGTGTGTCAGTGTGTGTGTCAGTGTGTGTTTGTGGATGCACGCGTGCGTGGGTATATTATGGATTTACCACTTTAACCCTATTCCAAATATTGTGAAAATAGCTGATCTACAAGCTCTGCTATTCCCACTATTATTGATCTTTGGAAAAAAATGGGGGGGGGGGGTTTACATTTCAATACAGCAGTACATTGATATTAAAAAGAAAATGTACTTTTGTACTCCAGTACTTTAAATCAAGTACAAATTTGACTCAACTGCAACTTTCATTTGCAGTTGAGTCATATTTTGAGTATCTATACTTGACTGAAGTATACTGGGGGATTGAGTACTTTTTGTCCACCACTGGCAAGCAAAGGAAAGCTAGGAGTACTCTTCTGTATCAGTGGCCTTGCTGCATCATTTTAACCGCCTTATCCATTTATATGTTGGCTATTCAAAAATAGCAGATCTACAAGCTCACACTTTGTGCCGAGCTGAAAGCTTGTACACCTGCTATTTTTGAGCAGACATTTTCTCTTCTCTTCTGGGGTCCCTGGCACAACACATTTTCAGATGGTGGTCCACCATTCGCGACCAAATACATATAATTGTGAGGGTCCTTGTCATGAAAAAGTTTGAGAACCACTGCCTTACTGCATGATGTGGTCCTGTCTGTGTGAAACATCATCCTTCCCTGTCACCTCTCTCCATCCTGTCACCTCTCTCCATCCTTGTTAGCCAGGAGGAAATCTATGGATGGGTGACAGCGGGAAGCCGGCCCATGCAGTCTAATCAGTCAGGACATTGGCCAGCAGCGCTGCATTATCAGGACTGTCACACTGGTCGGGCAGCGCCCGCACCTGCTCTACCCAGCTGTGCCAGCCCAGCCCTCGACCCCCCACCTCTCTCTCTCTCTCTCTCTCTCTGCCAGGCAGTGGCAGCACCTGCCGGTATACCCCCCCACACTATAATTTAAGATGGCAGAGGCACACAAGTGTCGATGGTTGGCAGTTTTTGGGGCTTGTTTCTAAAGTGTACTTGCTTATTTGGGCTTCCTTCCTAATGTTGTTTAAATCAGTGTTTCTCAAACATTTTAGCTCAGTGCGATTATTATTTTTTTTTTTCAAAGTAAACAAAAAGTGCTTAGGAAGCGAGATGCAGCCTTTTTCAGTTATAAGTTAAACAAGGAGTGGATGGAGCTGCAAATCTTCAGATAATATCTTGGGTTCAGATTTTTTTTTTTTTTTTTTTTCAAAAACACGTGAAACACGTTAATGGCACGTTGCACCATAGCGGTAAAACACGTGAAACACGTTAATGGCACTCAATGAGTTAATGTTGTTAACTCATCAATGAGTTAATGTTGTTAACTCATTCACTGCCAATGACGTCTTTTGACGGCCGTAAATCGAAAGCCCTCACTGCCAATGACATTTTATTTTATTTAAAATGTTGCACACAGAACCAGGAGATAACGCGATCCAAAGATTTACTGCTCCATTCACTTCCTGGTTAAAGTATTTGGGAAATATTCTGTATCTTCGCTCTTGTGTTTTACTATGTATTTTTGGACGGCGTATAACAAGCGAACGGGAGGTCGTGATGACATTCCCCCCCCCCCCCCCCCGGAAGCACAGTAAAACCCTTCGTGATAAGCAACTGTAAGGGTTGATCATAGTGGAGATAAATATTCTGTGACTACTTGAAAAGGTATGAAAATCCCCATCAGAAAATATTTTGTGTCAGGGACCCCCATACAATATTTGTAAAAATTGCAGGTCTACATGCTCAAAACGCATCGCTAAGTGACGCCTTGTGAGCTTGTAGATTGGTTATTTTCAAGTAGCCAATGTATTATACTAGAAGTTCTGCCCGCTACGCGGGCAGAATTCTAGTACCCCCCCCCTAACCCCCCCAAAGAAAATTTCGTTTGGGGGTACAAAATCATGGGATTAAAAAAAAAAGAAGAAATACCTAGAGGGTTCGCCCCCCCCCCCCCTTAGGGGTCCCTGGAGACCCTGGGGTCTCCAGGCCGTGACCTACAGACACGGCGAAGGAAAACTGTAAAGCCACAGCCACACATGCAAGATGTTGCACATGAACTCTGCAGCCGCACTGAGGCGCTCCAACACAAACACTCTGACATTAAGCTGCACACAACAAACATCAGCAGCACACACAACATTCACCACAATGACAAACAAATTACGGCCGCGCAAAAATAAGCGAGGGCTCGCTTATTTTGGGGTTCAAAAATTGTGGGATAAAAATTTTCCCCAAAAAAGTTTTAAATTTTTTTTAAATAATTTTACTCCCAGGGGGTCCGCGGACCCCCTGGGAGTCTTGGGGACCCCCACGAAACATCGCGGACCCCTGTGACACATCGCGGACCCCATCGGCTGTTTTTTGTTTTTCATGAAGAAATGTCCCCCAAAAAAGTTTTTAATTTTTTTTAAATAATTTTACTCCCAGGGGGTCCGCGGACCCCCTGGGAGTCTTGGGACCCCCGCGAAACATCGCGGACCCCCGTGAAACATCGCGGACCCCATCGGCTGTTATTTTTTTTTCATGAAGGTGGTTGCTTGTTTCTGGCGCACATCTGGCAACACTGACCTGTGTGCTTGTCACCCCAAACGTGGCAACCCAGATGCCGACGGTGTTGCGTGGGGACATTACAAAAGCAGCTGCATGGTGTTGGGTTTCACTCCACGCATACGCATGCGCAGTTTTTTTTCCCCTCCCCGCTTTCAGCCAGTCTCCCTCCCTTTCAGCCAGTCTCCCTCCCTTTCAGCCAGTTTCCCAATTGTATAGATAGATACTATAGGGTTAAAACGCGGTTTTGATGCTATGTTAACTAATTATGCTAGATTATGCCCCCCCTCAAGGACCCCTGGGGGTCCTGGATCCCCACTTTAAGAACCACTAGCTATACAATTTGAGCAGAGATAGCAAAAGAAAGAGTTTGCGGGCTCTGAGGGCATTTGGTGCTCAGCCATGTAGGGCCGTTCGTTCAATACTTTGTTTGTTCATAAGTTTTGTTGAAGCATTGCACATGTCCTTTGGCAGGGAGCCTGCTAACAGGATCAATGTCGAGCGGTCAATGCTCAACGCAGAAAACCGTCGTGCTTGACGTGCAGAGATTAAATTCGACCCTCTCTGCCTGGATGATGGGGCCAACTTGATTTTGACTCATTTGGACAGCAAAACAAAAAACAAATATGTTTTATAACCCGTTTGACTCGGAGCTGAGTTCACAGTATTCGGTTTCCTGCAGGTGTGGGTGGTGGGCCTTAGTCTAATAGCACATGTAAGGGAGGAATGCGCTCACTCAAAAGAGCCCGATCAATGACGGGGAAGATGTCTTAACCCATTCAGTCCGGGAATGCATATTTGTGTCATTTTAGATTTTTAGCTATAACCATTATTTTATACTTTGGGCTATTCAAAAACAAAAATCGTGAACATTTTTGCCAATTTTTGAATATATATGTTTTTTAAAACAACATTTTTTAACTCAAATCTTTGCTTCTGGGGATTCTACAAATGTCTTCTAAATCCAAACAGTTTTTTTTTTAAATAAACCTATGTTGCTGTAATATTAGTGGTTCTCAAAGAAAGAGAAAAAGTGTGTTTTGGTGGGGGGTTTTTCTTCCGTGGGTTGACTCGCTTCGCCCGCCCCGCAATAATTGCATCGTAATCTATAATCCGTCTGCCCGCCCCGCGGTTCAACCCGAGCATTAGTGATGTGTGGGTCGGGTTTTTTCATGACCCGCCCCGCCCCGCCCCGGAACCCAACCCGCCTCAACCCGCCCCCGCGAACCCATATATAAATCTATGGCTCAACCCGCCCGCGACCCGCGGTGGGAAAAAAAGATAATCATCATCATAATAGCTCAGATTTATATAGCGCTCTTTTAAGTACCCAAAGTCGCTTTAAATGTCTACAGTAGCACAACATTGTCATGGGCTAAATAAACAAGCATATTGTTCAAAAAAAAATAATAATGTTTTTTTTTTAGAGCAGCTGACCCGCTCACCCGCAGCCCGCATAATTGCCTCTGAAATCCTGACTCGACCACCCGCGCCGCGGGTTTACCCGCGGGACCCGCGGGTTACGGGTCGGCCCGCTCATCACTACCGCGCATCACTAATTTGCACACATTTTCACAATCTTTTTTTCTAAAAATAGCAGATCTACAAGCTCATAGCGAGCTTGTATATCTGCTATTTTTGAACAGCCAAAATAAATCTAAAATTACACAGATGCGTTCCCGGATTGAATGGGTTAACCTATTCAATCCGGGAACGCATCTGTCATTTTACATTTTAGCTCTATATAGCAACATACGTGTTTCAGAAAACTCTCAGGATTTAGAACATTGGTTCTCAAATATGTTAAGAAAAATCTTGAAAGTGTTTTAATAATCGTGGGGGTCCCTGGCACAAAACATTTTCAGATGGGGGGTCCGCGGCCAAATACATATCAATTTGGAGGTCCTTGGCATGAAAAAGGTTTGAGAACCACTACCGTAGTCTGACAGCACGTGTAGGGTGGAATGTGCTCACTCGATAAAAGCCCAATCAATGGCAGGGCAGATGTCTTAAGATGATGTCAACACAAAATGATAAGCAGACCATGTAATAGCGTCTCTAGCGAGTTGCCATAACCCTGGAAGTGTCTTGATTGTGTATCTGTACCTCGACTCCGAAAACAAAGCCTTCCCTTCATTACCAAGGCTTATAATAAGACAGGCTGCTCTTCTAGAAACACATCCATGAAAACAGCCTCCCGCGGGTAATGGACCGTTAGCCCGAAGCGCTTTTCTCTCTAAGCCAACGCACTGGCTCGTACAGGTGCTTAATAATAGACGGGGAATGTTGTGGGGAGGGGGGGGGGGGGTTAACAGGGAGCTGAGCCACTGTGAGCAGGTAAACAGTAACACAATGCGATTAGAGAGGACATTGATCCAAGGCTTTGTGTGTTTGTGTCGTTTTTTTGGCCAGATTACCAGGCACGGCACGCCGTTTTATTGTGTGGAAATTGGACGGAAAGTGTTGCTCTCAATTTGCCACCTCTCGAATTGCATCTGTGCTGGCTGTTGCTTCTGCGTGTGCACGTGCGTGTGCATGTGTGGCCTGCATTTCTAATTGTGTGGTTACTAGCTGATATGGTTGTTCTGAGCATGTGCACTTACTGTACTCTGTGTGTGTGTGTGTGTGTGTGTGTGTGTGTGTGTGTGTGTGTGTGTGTGTGTGTGTGTGTGTGTGTGTGTGTGTGTGTGTGTGTGTGTGTGTGTGTGTGTGAGTGAAACCACTGAAACCAAGCCTATATAATCAGGACTTAAAGGTAGGGTAAGTGATTGTCTTTGGTTAAAATAAGTGTCAAATAGCTCTATATTCTGATAGTACCCATTGCTATAGAGTGTTTGTTCCTTTAAAAGGAGTCTCCTTGTCTCTCCAGCTCTTTATTAAACACAAAATACATTTTCGTTTCAGTTTCAGTTTCATTTTCAATTTTATCCAATCAGGATAGAGAACTCAATCAGGATATAGATTAAACAAGTGGAATTTGAAGTGATGACACAAAGAAATGAGCAGAAAAAAATGGAACTGGAACACTATACAAATGAAGCTTAAAATGGGTACTTTCTCCTGATTGGCTGAGATTTTGACACCTACCGAAAAATGTATTTTCTGTTTATTAAAGAGCTGGAGAGACGGGGAGACTCCTGTTACTGAACAAACACTCTATAGCAATGATTACTATCAGAATATAGTGATTTAACCTTTTAACAAAATACTTTTTGTTTTAACCAAAAAATATCACTTACCCTACCTTTAAGTAAGTGATATTGTTTGGTTAAAATAAGTGTTAAATAGCGCTATATTCTGATAGTAGAGTGTTTGTTCAGTAACAGGGGTCTCCCTGTCTCTCCAGCTCTGTAGTAAACAGAAAATACATTTTCAGGTCGGGATACACATTTTATCCAATTAAGAGAGTGAATTCATATACAGGATACAGGATAAATAAGTGAAATTGGGAAGTATTGACACTAAATTTTATTTTATTTTGCGACTGTGCGTAGGAAACCCCATCATGTGTCCATGTATGTACTGCATGTTTCCCCTGCGACGGTACGTATAGTAACCCCATCATGGCTGATCAAAGATTTAAAAGACGTTTTTCCTCTTGCAGGAAATCAGAGTCAGAACAGCATGCTATCTTTTGACAGATCTGCATGGAGCCTGAGCCTGTTTTACCTAATGTTTTATGTTCACTATGTTCTCACACTGACAGTGATGGAGGGCCTACACACACACACACACACACACACACACACACACACACGCGCGCACACACACACACACACACACACACACACACACACACGCACGCACGCACGCACGCACGCACACACAGTCTGATAAACACACACAGGCACACGGATAGATATGACATGATTACACACACAGCACGCACAAAGACTCAGAAATGCAAACACAGAGAAAACATGTTTAAAACTGACATGGAACACGCACGCGCATGCGCATGCACACAGTCCGATAACCACACACAGACACACGGATAGATATGACATGATTACACACACACAGACGCACACAGATTCAGAAATGCAAACACAGAGAAAACATGTTTAAAACATATAGACATAGTACATGCACGCATGCACATGCGTGCGCGCGCGCACACACACACACACACACACACACACACACACACACACACACACACACACACACACACACACACACGTGTCTCTCTCTCTCTCGCGCTCTCTCTCCTCTCCTCTCTTTATCTGTCTTTCCTCTCAGAGAACACAAACACAAATGTCCTCAATAAGATGCATTACATTTGTGCCGTACCTCCAGTGCATTGCATCATGAATCATGTTTAACCAATGCCAGAGCATTGTTGTGACATGGGACCGTTCTCAAAATGAAAGCCAGCCAAACAGACAGACAGACAGACAGCCGAGCGCTTGAATGCCGTGCGACTGATGTACAGTACTCAAGTACTGTACTCAAGTACGATTTTGAGGTACTTTTACTTCACTTTAGTATGTCCATTTTTAAATACTTTATACTTGTACTCCACTACATCTTATACTGTACTCCATTATTTGGAAACTTTGGTAAATAGTTACTATGTAGATTTTGATTACTATTACAAAACATACATTAATCTCTCAAGCCCAAATGTATGCTTAAGCAATTTGAAAATAGCTACTAGCTAATATCTACAAGCTCTCAACGTGTGACGACACGAAGCGTTACTGTAGTACTGTAGATCTGCTATTTTTTTTAAGTCTCCCAAAAAGTACTTTTACTGTAAGTATATTCTGATGGCAATACTTATGCATTTTTCAGTCAAGTAAAATTACTTGAGCAGACATTGTGATATTTGAGTATATCTGTACAGCACAGCAGTGGTTTGCACAGGGTTATGTCTTTGAGGCTCTTCCTGGGGGTCTCCCAGGCCTGTTATACTTTCATTTCACTGTAATTCAATTCATTTGAAATGTTTACAATACAAGAAGAATCTATTGTTTCAATATCACCACTATGAATCTATTTCTCATGTACAAGTTATAATATTTAGACAGTTTCATTTAATTTAAACCAAAACATCCCTGTAGGACAGAACTATTTTGTCTCTGTCGGGTGGAAACCTCATATGTCCAAAACTGTTACTTTTCAGGATTCAAATTCAAAAAGTAGCAGATCGACGAGCTCAAAACGCGTCACTTTGCGCCCCGTTTCGAACTTGCGGATCTGCTACTTGTGATGCTTTTGTGTGATGCTGTAGTATGATCAAGTAGGGCGTTAATTTACTACGTTTATTTGCTAAATCCCACAGGGGTCACCACAGCGGATCATATTTTTTCCATCTGGTTCCGTTTTCTGCGTCTTCCTCTGTGACTCCTGCCACCTGCATGTCGTCTATCACCACATCAATTCAGCTGCCAGACTCTTGACTGGAACTAGGAAGCGAAAACACATTACCTCGGTTCTGGCCCAGCTGCTCTGGCTATCAGTGAAACATCGTATTGATTTTAAAATGTTACTTTTAGTTTTTAAAGCCTTAAACGGCCTCGCGCCACAGTACATCTCTGATCTGGTTTCTGCACCACCTGGGTACCAGGGTACTTAGGTCATCTTTCCAAATGCTCCTTGCCATTCCCCCAACAAGCCTTAAAACTAAAGGTGACCGGGCCTTTTCTGTTATTGCCCCCACACTCTGGAACAATCTTCCACTGCACATTAAGTCCAGCTCCACCTTTTGAAATGTTTAAATCCACCCTAATTATTATTTTTTCTTTTCACGAAAACACACACAAAGTAAAAACATGGAGATAAGAGGTTTCTGCTTGACAGCAACGATTTGAAAAGGGGGGTCTGTGGTGGTCTACTGAAAGTCAGTTTGGGGGCCCCGTGGCATTAAAACGACTGATCTACAGTATGTCAGGAAAGAAAGCCAGGTGGATTCTTAACAACTTAAGCTCAATGTGCTTTGTTGTACGATGGACACAAGCTCACAACGTGAGTTAAATTTTTTTGGGCTATAATAACATGCCTAAAATAGGGACACCAGGTTGAAAGTGTTTAAATTCCATTCTGCCTATCAAGGAAATAACAATAATAATTCAGAGCACATGCAGTGCGTAAAAAAAGAAAGAAAGAAAAAAGACCAAATTTCGTGTTTTATCTGATGCCATCTTTTTTTCTACAGTCTCCCCTCTAACTCTTGTCATCCGCCCACCGTACAGCGGGCTCTCAAAGAAAAGAAAACCCAAATCAAAACAAACAAAACAATGTAATATTCAGGCGGTGTTGATTTTTTCCTCAGCGAGGCGGCGAAAACGACCTCACCGAAGAAAAAGGAGTACTCCGCCTGTTCCGCTCCACTGCGTCTCTCCTGCTGTTTACTGAGATTGCAGGCGGAGAGAGAGAGAGATGACCCGTATCTATTCCGTGAGAGATTCCCATTCCGGTCTTTTCTCCTGCCTCTCTCTCTGCCCATTTTCTTTTTTCCTTTCCTTTCCACTCTGTGTTCTATCCGAGGGAGGGATTAAATGATAATTCACCCTTTGTTCTTTCGTTTGAAACACTTAAAGGGTTCTTCCTCCACTCTTGCATGTCTGATCCTCTTATGGCTGGATGTGCGCCGGCCGGGACACGTCTTTTCACAAAGTCTCTCTCTCTCTCTTCTGTGGCTGCCATTATTATGGCCTTATTGGAACACAGGAGGGGGTTTGTGGCTCCAATGAATCGTCTCCGTCAGGTGGAAATCTCATATGTCCAAAACTGTTGCTTTTCAGGATTCAAATTCAATAATAGCAAAAGTAGCAGATCTACAAGCTCAAAACGCGTCGCTTCGCGCCACGTTTTGAGCTTGTTGATCTGCTACTTTTCATGCTTTTGTGTGACGCTGTAGTAGGGTCAAGTAGGGCGTTAATTTACGGAAAAACATGAAAAGTCCGAATATGGAGATGAGAGGTTTTTGCCCGACAGCAACGAAATTATAAACACGGTGAGGATGGGAGAGGAGAAGAAGCGTGATAGATTAAGGAGGAAAAGGGAAGGTCGGGGGGGAGGGGGGTTAAAAAAGGACATTCTGTGTCCTCCACTTATTAGAATCTGACAATAACATGTTGTTGGCAAGGGGTAGAAATGTAAGGTAGAAGTGAGATAATACCTCTCTCTCTCGCTCTCTCATCATCTCGTCATCATTTATGCTGAAATAGCACACTGCATCATTAGTCTGTCAATGGTTATATGAAGCTTGTTCCGTGGCAGAAGGTAAACAGACAGTATATCAAATACGGCCGCTTCCTCTTTTTGATTTGTTCCTTTGTTGAGAGACATGAAACGGTGTCGAGGAGGTCACGGTTCCCAACTAACTCCAGTCCCCACAGGTTCTGCTGGGTTCTCTTTATCCAACCAGGTTGTCCCTGGGCATTATAAAACAGCTTAGATTATAAGGTCACCAGGTGAATGTCATTAACATCCTGATAGGATGGAAAAGCAGCAGGAACTAGGGTCCCCGAGGGTCAGGGTTGGGGACCATTGGGTGGGATTCAAAAACAAGACATAGAGTCAAATAAGGTTGTTTGGTTGATTGATTGAATACTTTATTAACATGATTGTTAACGGTACAGGTAGCACAGTCAAAGGTTATGCTAAAAGGATACCACAAAAAGCCCCCCCCAGGGGCTTGTATCCATTGTGGTCCATTGTACTCAATGCATCAGTAATACATATAATACATGCAATACGATACAATACAAATACAAAACATATTGGAATAAAGCTCAGTAGAATCATAAGGAATATTTAACAGAGAAAGGAGGGGTGGGGGGCGGGGGTCAGATGATTCTACTATCAAGGTGTTCAAGGCGTATCACTTGTATCTTGAGGAATTATTTTAGGTTAGTTTTGAGTTTGCGTAGGGAGTCTATAACCTTTATGTCTCTTGCTAGGTCATTGCACATAGTAGAATGCAGTTTTACCCATGTGTGACCTCCTTGTCCAATCTCAACCTCTTAAACCCTTCATACTTAATAAAACGGACCTGAGTTGCAACTGTACATTGTACACTCTTTTTTTTTCACTCTACACCAATTCTCTTTGCCAAAAATAGCCGATGTACAAGCCCACAACACCTAGCGACACGTTGTGTGCTTGTAATTAGGCAATAGTTTGAATCCCCCCAAGAATAGGGATTCTGTGGTTCAAGTGGTTAACCACTTTCAACCTGGCATCTCTATTCTGGGCATGTCGTTATAGATGGGTTTGTTGTTTACCAATCTGGGAACCCATCGCCAACTGAAAATGAAAAACAGCGCCCTCTGCTGTTTGTTCTATGTCTGTTGGCTCTGGGCGGAAGAAAACGTAACGCCAGTGCACAAGGAAACCGGGGTTTAGGTCTGCCTTCAGCTTTCACTTCCGGTGGGTGCCACTATGTTTTCATTCCCACTAAGAATATTTCTACACGGAACACTAACACCACTTCTCCCAGAGAACATGGATCGTTTTGGTTATAAGCCCACTTGTTTCTATGATGAAAGAGTAAGTTAAAATGTGAATATCTTTCCGTGGTTTTGTCTGCTCCGCGGACGCTATTGTTAAATTAGTTTGGGTTTGTTTCGAGGGGGAAAGATCGACGGACATGTGAATCCCGCCCACTACATTTGATTGGGTAAAGCGCGGCCTGCTTCCTGATCTGAAGGCACGCCCACTTGTAGCCCAGTGTGTACATGTTATGACGAGCCTTCACGACAGATTCTAACGCAGTGCAGAATCTGTTCTTGAGAGATTAGTTGTTTACAAACATTACTGGGTTTTGGGTGCATTCAGGGGGTAGAACCGCTTTGACTGAAGCATGCATAATGTGCTGTGCGTGAGTAGAGTCAGCTAGAGCAGATCACGTGACCTCAAGTACAAGTCCATCTCAAACTAGAAAGATGCGTTCTGTAAAGCAGTGGTTCTCAAAGTGGGGTGCACGGACCCCCAGGGGTCCTTGGGGTGGTTCCAGGGGGTCCCCAGCAAAATGTGTTAATATAGCATCACAATCATTTTAAGTACTTTATCCATATTTCATACGTCGGCTATTATAGCAGATATACAAGCTCACAGCGCTATTCTTGAACACTTTTTTAAAAATCTTGAAAGTATTTGAAAGTGTTTTGAGCTTGTCGATCTGCTACTTTTGATACCTTTGTGTGACGCTGTAGTATGATCAAGTAGGGCATTCATTTACAAAATAACTTAGAATATTGACATACTGTAAGAGTTTTTTTTTGCCCAACGGCAACGATGTTCAGCACAGGGCACTGGTGTGCAACACAAATCTAAATCAGGCTTAAAACCCCCCAGCAAAGTGAAGCAGTGACTGCAGAGGCAACTGACTTCACTGCTCTGCTCATGGACAAGCTCCAGAATGTACTTCACCTCCACAACCAAAACAAGAACCTTAATCTAGGGAGGAATTGATTCTCACCCCGTCGTAATTTGCCGCGTCTCTAACGCGGGCCGCCATCGCCCCGCTCTGGGTAGCCGGGAGGGAGGGGGGGGGGATATTACAAATCATGTGAGCACATTGGAGCAGCAGATCAATAAGGTGAGCCACAGTCAATCTTGTTTATCACTCCTTTTGCAATTTCAGAATTTTAAATGGGCGTCAGGCAGGGAGGGAGGGAGGGAGGGGGGGCTGGGAGACCAGCGGGTCGGGGGCAACGGAGCGAACGCTCCAGATCATCCACCCAGTGAGAGAGAGAGAGAGAGAGAGAGAGAGAGAGAGAGAGAGAGAGAGAGAGAGAGAGAGAGAGAGAGAGAGAGAGAGAGAGAGAGAGAGAGAGAGAGAGAGAGAGAGAGAGAGAGAGAGAGAGCGCGAGCGCCATGGAGATGGGGAGAGAGAGAAGGTTGGAGAGTGAGACGGGGAGGGATGGAGAGAGACAGAGCGGAAAGAGGAAGTGATGGGATATATAGGTGTTAATTCACACACACACACACACACACACACACACGTATACCTGTGACGACATCTAACGTCCTCACAAGTATAGTGACGCACCGTATGGCATTAACTTTTCGTGGTTTGTGTATGTGTGAGATAGTGTGTGTGTGTAATGTGCAAAATGAAAATGGCCTCTGCTGTATACAGCGCATACCTATTTTCACGCATGCTCTATGTGTGTATGTGCCCTGTGTCCATAAATATATTTTTCTTTTACACTTTCTGGTATCTTTTGGTGCTGCACAACGAGAGAGAGACAGACAGAGACAGACAGACAGAAACAGAGAGACAGACAGAGACACACAGAGAGAGACAGACAGACAGAAACAGAGAGACAGACAGAGACACACAGAGAGAGACAGACAGACAGAAACAGAGAGACAGACAGAGACACACAGAGAGAGACAGACAGTCAGAAACAGACAGACAGACAGAGACACACAGAGAGAGAGAGACAGACAGACAGACAGACAGACAGACAGACAGACAGACAGACAGACAGACAGAAACAGAGAGAGACAGACACACAGAAACAGAGAGAGACAGACACACAGAGAGAGACAGACAGACAGACACACACACACACACACAGAGAGAGACAGACAGACAGACAGACAGACAGACACACAGAGAGAGACAGACAGACAGACAGACAGACAGACAGACACATAGAGAGACAGACAGACAGACACATAGAGAGACAGACAGACAGACAGACAGACAGACACATAGAGAGAGACAGACAGACAGACAGACAGACAGACACATAGAGAGACAGACAGACAGACACATAGAGAGACAGACAGACAGACAGACAGACAGACACATAGAGAGAGACAGACAGACAGACAGACAGACAGAGACACACAGAGAGAGAGAGACGGACAGACACACAGAGAGAGACAGACAGACAGACAGACAGACAGACACACACACAGAGAGAGACAGACAGACACACAGAGAGAGACAGACAGACACATAGAGAGAGAGAGACAGACAGACAGACACATAGAGAGAGACAGACAGACAGACAGACAGACACATAGAGAGAGACAGACAGACAGACAGACGGAGACAGACAGAGAGAGACACACAGACAGAGACACACAGAGAGAGAGAGACAGAGACAGAACCTGCTGCATCCCAATCATTCTGGCTCATTGAGGCAGAACCGTATCTGAAATACTGGCCTCACCCACCCAGCTCTCTCTCTCTTCCATTTCACTCCCACACACCACACAGTCCACTGCCATTCAAATGATAATAATAACAACCTGTGGGGTAAAAACAGGGCGATATGTGCTTCGGACTGAGGCATTTAATACCAGCTTGTATGAATTGTGATTGACACACTGATAAAGACAGGGAACGGTATGTAAGGGCTGCACCTGGAGAGAGAGAGAGTGTGTGTGTGTGTGTGTGTGTGTGTGTGTGTGTGTGTGTGTGTGTGTGTGTGTGTGTGTGTGTGTGTGTGTGTGTGTGTGTGTGTGTGTGTGTGTGTGTGTGTGTGTGTGTGTGTGTGTGTGTGTGTGTGTGTGACACAACACATGTATGTCTGCATGTTTCCATATCATACATCGTACATGTTGTACATACAGTATGTACATTGGAGTTATATATTGTTGTTGTCGGGCAGAAACCTCTTATCTCCATATTCTAACTTTTTACGTAAATTAACGCCCTACTTGATCATACTACATTGTTACACAAAAGCATCAAAAGTAGGAGATCTGCATGGTGCGCCGTGTTTCGAGCTTGTAGATCTGCTACTTTTGCTTAAAAGACATTTGAATCCTGAAAAGTAACAGTTTTGGACATGTGAGGTTTCCACCTGTCAGAGGCGATATGTACGTTAGAGGTGTGTGTGTGTGTGTGTGTGTGTGTGTGTGTGTGTGTGTGTGTGTGTGTGTGTGTGTGTGTGTGTGTGTGTGTGTGTGTGTGTGTGTGTGTGTGTGTGTGTGTGAGATTGTTTTACATAGACTCATATAGTATGAATTGCTACAGTGTTTGTTTTTTTGCACGCTGTGACCATAATCAATTTGTGATTCCTTTTGTCCTCATGCTTTTGCTTGCTATAACAACATGTAATTGTACTTTGGCAACCTTCACATTGCTTTCAGCTCGGTGTGCTTCCGTCAATGTTGAGCCCCCTTTTTGTACCGCTTAATTTGTTTGGCTCTGTTATCAGGTTTTCAGATGAGTTCATTTGGACTGCATTAACGTGAAAAGTTCCTTGGATGCTAAAAGCCAAAACAGAATTATAACATGATCTGGAGCAGTGGTTCCCAGGGGATTTCAGGGGGTCCTCAACAAAACTAGTCAATATAGTGTCAAAATATTTTTTACCACTTAAAACCTATTTGATATTTTGACTATTCAGAAATAGCCGACATGCGAGCTCACAATGTGTTCATCTAGCGTTCGGGCCCGAACACCTGCGTCGCACCGCCAATCCGACTAATATGGCTGAGTCATTGTGCCGGGGGCTTTGTCAGAGTACCCGTTGTATAAGTCTGTCTGTGTCCCTTTTGTGCCCATATATGGAGATCTCTGTATCTGTCTGTGTCCTTTTTAAGTTGCATGCCGATAAGGTGGGAATCAGTTTGAACCAGTTTTTTTAAAAATTTAAAAAGGTTAAATTGCACTTGTTTAGTGTCCACATGCCGTTCAGTTGACATGCCGTTCAGTTGACAATGTCCACATTCCATCATCATCAACAAGGAGCACACTTTTCTTGTTTTAGTTTTTAGTATTTGTTTCCATAAAAAAAGTATCTCTATAGCTACCCTTTAAATAGAGCAGGAATGTAGTACTTATTCATGATAACTAACTGACCATTAATTTTGTAATTGCTGACAACAGCCAGGGACAAAGCATTTATGCACTGATGAAAAGAGACAGGGATAGATTTTTCTTCTGTTCGCTCAGGATAAATAAATGTTTTTACCAAAACATAAATCATCAAAGTAGGCCTACATCAAATTACTCAATCCAGTATGTTTACTGGAAAACCACTTTTTATTGCTTAGCGCATATAATCGCATTACCTTTCTAGTTGCTGCACACAACTGCATAACCAAATAGATATCCGTACATATGGTTCTGATTCTGATATAGTTTGGGTCTTGAGCCACAGTTTGTGCAACACTGCAATACGCAATATTGTGTGCGGCTACAGTTTATTTTCATGATTGCCCTTATTCTATTTGCTTTGAAAGGAAGATTGCTGTTTTCCCCCCAATTTCTGAATTGATGTGCTCCTAATCGCTTTGACAATATGTGTTTGTTATCGACAGCGAGTAGCTCTGAGAAAACAACAGCTTCTAGGAAGAAAGACAGATACAGTAGCAGAGCACTTTCCTAAGTAGACAGATAAACTAATCCAAGGTTATGAGAGTCAATGGGCCAGATTCACTAAGCTGTTTACGCCCATATTTTGAACGTAAAGGAATGTATGCAACTTTCCACGTTAGTAGACTGATTCATCATTCTTTTATTGTAGGTGAATTTTGCGGGAGAGCCACTCTTTATATCACGTCTGCTCGGAGGCTCACTTACGTGGGCCAAAGCTTGCGTAATTAGAATTCCTTATTCTTCATGCAAAATTAATTACAATAGTGCCAAACCTCAAATAAAATATTCCTGTGCCCAACATTTGTCAACACAAGTAAAAAAAGAAAGAAGAAAGATGTCAACAATCTATTGCTTTGATGCATTTTATCGATGCAAATGAAACAGATTTTTATTTATTTTCAGTTGACGCATTTAGAGCTGAATTATTAGTTTGCCGTTTCTGCAAGTGTGGCCACAGTTTCGACCTATTGGCTTTTAACACATTGAGTGCCATAAATGGTCCGGACCGTTTTTCATAATCCAATTGAGGAGTGCCGAAAACGGTCCGGACCGTTTTTGACCCAATTTATTTTTTATACGTGGGGCCCACGTGGGGCTCTAACGAAACTTTGGGATCATCCAAGGAGTTTCTGAGAAGGAGAGGCCAGATGTCCATGTCAAAAATCCTTCCGGTCGGCCTTTCCAATGTTAACTACTTCTTTTTAACGTGGTGGAAGCGAGCCGTTTTCGATCGGCGATCACTCTGCAATGGAGGATCGCGTTAGAAATATTATTGTTCCAGGCGTTAGTCGGGACCCTCCGCCGTCTCGCACGCACGCTTGTTTACATGCACTTCCGCGTCGGGGCTTCTACAGCACGAAACGTATCAACGTAAGTGGATGGAAGAAATGCAGGCAGTGAACGTATAATATTTTGATAAACCTCTGGCACCCGATTTGTTAAGTTTCATGACATCTCCATTGCGCTATTACTTTATAATATTGACCACATCAGTGATCATATGAACGCAGTATCTTTTTCTTCTTTTTTTTTTCTTTTTATCCCACGATTTTGTAACCCTTTTTTCACCCAGGGCCAATTGTCTAAGTAATGAACGCAGTCTTACCATCTGATGAGGATACAGGTGTCCTTTACTCCAGTTCCAATTCTGATGTAGGACAGTGTAGGACATAATCCCCTCAGTAATCAATAATGCGGATTCCAGCATTATCTTTTTACCTCGGTAAAGGTGAGTGAGCAATTGTTCAGTAGAAAGGGCTTAATATAACATCCTTGCCAAGTTTTATAAGCCTTTGGTCGAGAGGTTGAATTTTGTCAATTAACTTATTCTCATACACGTGAGAGTAGACGATTTACTCTATTAACGCTCAGCGTGAGGGACTCGCTTGTGCTAATCTACAAGTTGTCAAGCGGGTGCGTACCGACCTGGTAACGATGTGGTGTAAGCTTGTGGATCTGTCCATTTTGAAGCGCGATGACATTTTCACGTTAGAGTTCCCGGTTGCCTTTTATGGTGTTAAATGGGGCGTGGATGATCTACACGGGAGCGCGCTCGTGACTGTCAGGCAAAAATGAGTTTCACTCACGATACACACAAATAATGGCTGTACACAGCGTTTGATGAATCACAGGTGAGATTCTGCTTATCGAAAATACGCACCCCTTTAGTCAATTTATTTAGGCACTATTTACGAACAGCTCAGTGAATCAGGCCCAATATCTCTCAATATCTGGCTTTTGAGGAAAACAAAGTGCAATATGAAGTGAAAAAAAAAGAGTTATTCTAACAATATTGAGTTTGTGTTTGGAAAAGTGGTTGAGACACTTTACATCCAGAGAAGGCTCTGTCAGGATTCTGAACCATGTTAATCCTGCCAGTGAGTAACTAAGTACATTTACTCAAGTACTGTAAAGTACTTCAAATGTTCAGGATTTTTACTTCTACTACACTACATCTCAGATTATTATTACAAACATTTCAGCCCTATATACATGTTGGCCATTTGAAAATAGCCGATCTACTGTACAAGCTTGTAGATCTGCTATTTTCAAAAGATATTTATACATTCTATACATTTTAAAACTTGTGAAATGGGACATTCTGCATAATGAGTAGTTTCTACTTTTGGTACTTAAAGTACATTTTGATACCAATACTTGTGTACTTTTACTCAAGTAAATTGTGAATTCCGGACTTTTACTTATATAGTATTTATATTATATAGTATTTCTACATTGCAGTATTGATACTTTTACTTAAGTAAAACATTTGACTACTGTACTTTTTCCACCACTGGAAAAGTGGTTGAGACACGTTGCATCCAGAGAAGGGTCTGTCAGGATTCTGTACCGTGTGTACTGGTGCTGGGGTCCCTGTCTAACCCAATAACAAAATAAAGACCCACAAGGCAAGGCAAAGCAAGGCAAGTTGATTTGTGTAGCACATTTCAACAACAAGGCTATGCCAATGTGTTTTACATAAAACATTAAGCAAAAGAAACCTGTTATAATAAGACATTTAAGCAAAATAAACCTGTTATAATAAGACATTTAAATTCGGTAAAAAGTTAATAGGAAACACATATTCAGCACACAGAGCAAATATAAAGGGACATTTGAATACAATAGAAAACAAAAGAAGTGCATAGGTAAGTGACCTTGATGACAGTTTACTGATGAATTGAGTACAATGGACCACACTAGAAACAAGCCCATGGGGCTTTGTGTTATCCTTTCAGCATATCCTTTGACTGCACTACCTGTACTGTTAATAAAAGTGTTAATAAAGTATTCAATCAATCAATCAATGAGTGGCACTCCTCTCCAAAAGTTGAACTATTTTCTACTCAAGGCACCCAGGGAACTCACTGGCTCCCTCTGCTGGACGCAGACAGCGCTGAATCGCGAGCCGCGCCACTGGCGAAGAGGAGTAATGCTCCTAGTGCATCTTTACCACAGATATGCATGGCAGAAATAAGGCACTGGCAGCTTAAAACACATTATGTGGACACAGTCCCCTTATTCAGTCTTCAAAAGAGCTATACCTTTTCCCCCTTTTTTTCTTTTTTTTTACTTTAGCTTGAACCAAGCAGGGGGTCCTTGAGGGGGTTCCAGAGGGTGCCCAGCTAAATGATTGAAAACTAGTTAGTAACTAACCAACTCCCAGGTCCCAGTATTAAAATGCAGAGGTTCTGTTCTTGATCATGGCCCACTTGGTAATCTCAAAAGCATTCACGGCCCAAGTGGTCAGATTTTCAGAGCATGTTTATTTTAATGATCAATCAATCGATCGTAATCCGGCTTGGATCAATGGACCTAACGTACTATACTTTAAGTTGTGGGTATCACAAAGAAAACAAATTATTTTCCATGGTTTTAAAGAAATAATAATAATATGAAATAAATAATATAAATGGATAATGTGGTTAAAATGATTGTGATGCTATTAACTACTTTGAGAACCAACGTTATAGAGCTTCAAGGTGGTCTTATGATTAAAATGGACCCTCTGTTTCCCTGATCAGGCTCCATTGGCAGTGTTTCTTTTTGCACTTTTATTTTTGTATTCTCCGAGCCCCCTCTTCATCATGGTGATTTGCTATTATTGCCAGACTGTGAGACTCCCATCTGCTACCGTCTGCTTGCTACCTGCGAACACGCATTTGAAATTGCTGCAAAAATGCCAGTCTAAATGTAAATGGACTCCGGTAATTGTTATCTTTGTGGGAAAGAACTTTTCATATTGACTGCTCTTTGTATAATTTGAATTCCTCATTCGCTGTAATTTGAATTTAATGCCCCCAGACGTACTGTAAAATTGGGACATGGAACCCCCCCCCCCCAAAAAAAAAAACACAACACCAAGTCACCAAGCTTTTTTGGTACTTCTCCCAATTTGGACAATGTTTGTGAGTGCTTTGGAGCGAAACGAGGCAATAACACTTATTTTAAGATACCTCAGAGAACTGCAGAGTGACACTGTGTTTTCAGCTTCCATTTTACAGCTGCTAAGCAGTGGTGTAAAGTAACTAAGTACATGTACTCAAGTATTGCACCTTTTTGACGTATTATATTTTTATTTTACTTGAGTATTTCCAATCCTGTGCCATAGTTGCATAGCTATGGCGCAGATGTAAGAAGCCATATATTTCACTGCCTTTCCCAAGGAGCTTCAGTTTCTTTGGCTCTTACCTGTGTCCCGCGTCTGCTTTCAATTTGTGTGAGATCTTGGCTGAATTCTTAGGATCTCTCTCAGAAACGTCCATACTTTTCGCTTACAGTTATGTGTGCCATGAAACACATGATATTCATTGCCATGGCATTAGTTGTCGAACCTTCCAAACTTTGATTGATACAGCGATAGAAAGAGGAAAAAAGGCACAAGTGGAGCTTGTTGCCAATAAGTCAGTGGTATAGAGGTGGTTGGAGGTCATGTATCCGTCTGATACTGAGATATACAAATATTATAAAATGTGTGTAAACCGTAACACCGCAGATGTTGATTATTCCTGGTCGAGTAGGTCGGATGCACTGACATGACCTGAGCTCTTTTGGATCGATCATCCCTGTTTCACTGATGTTTGTGTGTATCTTATTTATTTTGTTATCTCTAGTGTACCTTCGTTTACTTTCATTTGCCCTTTCTTTCTCACACACACACACACACACACACACACACACACACACACACACACACACACACACACACACACACACACACACACACACACGCAGGCACGTAAAGTGCACAGACACAATGCATACATTTGCATTGCCAAAGCAAGTGTCAAAACATAATAAAAAAAAATATAAGAAAAAATGGGGAAAGTATGTACAGTAGTTGGAGGGGGTACAGCATTGTGTTAAACAGAGCTATGTCACATTGCAACGTTATATACATGTTGGCAAGGGTATAAAGCTTTTTGAAACAGATAGCAGCAATCTTTCAAGATGTTGCAGTCACGTTTGGGACAATTAGCAGCATTTTCCCCACAACTATTTAAATAGTGTACAAAAAAGATTTTAAAATTTGTTTGAAGGTAGCATCTCTGTTTATATGTGCAGTAGATCTATGTCAGAGGTAACCTCGGTACAAATACAGAAAACACAATGGTTAGTAGTCCTTAGGGTGGTTGTATTCCATTGGCTAACCTTCCCTTATCGCAACAGTTCACAAATCTCGATGTTCACACATTGTTGTATTTCTCCCAGAAGGTATGGGAGTGTTTTGTCGTTGTTCATGTGGTCATGTTTTCAAACTCACTTTGGGTGTATGTAATCTGTGGGAAGTATGCACCGTGAGGCTATCGCTGATAAGCAACCCCCCCCCTTCCTAAAAAAAATAAACAGATTTTAGGTCTCCAAAGCCAAGCAGAGCAGTCCACAGAGAACTGCCACCATCAAGCTGCTATGCTGGAGCTGCCAAGCTGTCTCATTGATCAGACTCCTTTCTCACAGTCTCACAGCCCGGCCGTCCATCCTCTCTTTGTCTGCCACGCCCTGGCGAGTCCACTTCTCTAAACATGGCCCTCGGGGAGCGGTGTGGAGGAGGTGGAGATTTGAAACGGGCTCTTGCTCAAGAAACAAACTTTTCTCGTCTTAACAGTGAAGGACCCTGTGGGCCACACACACACACACACACACACACACACACACACACACACACACACACACACACACACACACACACACACACACACACACACACTGACGTCATGCTGTGTGCTAAAAAAAAGGGGAAGTATTGTGTTTCGTGCAGAACCTGGAAAAGGTTGCGTGGGCGCATGCACAGTGCACATGCACGGTGCACATGAACGTTGCGATGCCCACTGAGACGGAAGACAGCGCTAATCTGGCACTTTGTAGTTGTGCATCCATCAGTGATGGAAGAAGTACTCAGATTTTTTTTACTTAAGTAGTAATACCACAATATACAGTATACAATATACTCTGTTAGAAGTAAAAGGACACAGGATTCAAAGTAAACCTTTTAAAAAATAGCTGATGCGACACATTGTGGGCTTGTAGGTCTGCTATTTTTGAATAGCTAAAGTGGTTAATGTATGTTTTTGTAATCTAAATCTGCAAAGGAACTAGTAACTAAAGGTGTAAAACCATTGTGGTTGAGTAGCGAGTACAATGTTTGCCTCTGAGAGGAAGTGTAGTAGAAGTATAAAAGAAAAGTTAAAGTTATACAATGCAGAATCCCAAATAACGATTTTTAGCAACCTCTGCTGGTCACTACCGTCACTGCATACAATTTCCGTAATCCTCGATTACCCAGAATTCCATTCGTTTTCACCGGAAGCCGGAAGCGTTTCAAAAAGCGATCTTTTAATTGTTTTATACTATCTACGGATCGTTTCTCTTAGCCAGTGGAGCATTAGTTACCATGAGCTGTGCTTTCTTTTTCTGTTCTTTTTCGATCTTCAAATCCTACGTTCTCTTAACATCAGCGTGAGGTTCCTTTTTGCTATTACCGCGGTAGTTCCTGGCCAAACAGGAAACCGTTGCGGTAGTTCCTGGGGACGTCGGCCACGACGTCATGACGTTGGCCAGGAACGTCATTTTCCCGGGAAGGTCCCCCCAGTCCACTTTCAATAGAAAATATATAAATAAAAGGCTTCCGGGGGTGAAATTCATGGAGTGGGTGTTGTGAAACTTTTGCCACTGACAAAAGATATACAATTTAACTTTAGTTTTGTTGAAAACGTTACCTAGTATTACTTTAAGTAAATGTACCTCAAAAAGTACAGTACTTGAGGAAGTGTACTTGGCTACTTTCCACCACGGTTAATCTGGTACTTTGTAGTTGTGCATTTACCTCTGAGTGAGCATGGGTGTGTGCGTTTGGCACATGATTCTGTGCATCATGTGTTCGTGGTCATCCTGTGTCATGCCTAAACGGGGCACACACATCACATCACTGCACCTTCGCTCACTGACATAAGGGCATTAACAGTTCACACTTTAAGCTACCGCCTCCCCCAGGCAAGGCTATGTAAATAAGGAGAGGACAGATACATCACTTTCTTTGGTCTGTTAATTCCAGCTGGCAGATTACTCTGGCACTGGGTCTGCATGGGAGGCAAACTGGAGCCGGAAGTTTGATGGAACGCACTTAAATCAATGAGAGACGGACGGACAAGCACATGAATAAACACCCTGTTTGAATTACTCCAACCGTTGTTTTAATAATCAGTTTAGGAAAGTAAAAGAAGACATATCACACGTTGTGTGTACACTGTACACTGTGTCATTTTATTGAGGTATGTAAAGAATATAGACTGAGCACGTTTGTGACTGCATGTGGCTGTCTAACCTGGAAACCTGACGAATCAATCTGCAAGAGAGATATCTCAATACAATGATACAGTGTGAACAGTGAAAAACTATGGAATTGCCTTTGTGTATGAAACGTCCTACCCTCCTATATTAAAATTGGCTAATGGGAGGGCCGGCCGGCCGGCGGGCGGACCTCTGACGTCACTCTGACTCAGCCATAACCATATAAGGAGTTCCCAATAAAGCTACGCCCAAAATGGAGTGTGTTGTCTAACCTCAATGTGTCGGCACCCGGCATGGCATCAGGCATAAACAAATCAGTCGGCTCCATATATGGGAACAAAAGGGAGCATGCCCATATTTGGGCATATACTGATTACATCCATGTATGGGCATAAAAGGGATCAAGGACTGACAGATACAGTATCTCCATATATGGGCATATTGGTCGGATTGGCGGTGCGACGTAGGTGTGAGGACCACATAGCGGCCCGACCCTCTAGTACACTTGAATTGCACCCATACTGACTCATTACTGACACGCCCTAAATAGGGAGGCAAGGTTGAAAGAGGTTAAGATGTCATTGCCATGACGGCAAGTTGACATGGAAGAAGCAGGCTTTACAGTACCCCCCCCCCCCACCCTTACTCTTACCCTTCATCAGCAATCAATTTGTCTCCCCCAGCCCCAGAGTTATGGCCCTGTGTGTGTGATGATGACACTGTATGTGGGTTGGTCGAGTGCTTATGGGTGTTGTCTGCAATGTTTTTCTATCCCAGCTCTGGGAGCTGTTTGTGGGCTGAGGATTAGAAACCAAGCTTTTTCTTTCTTTCTAGTCTTACGATTAGGAAAAGAGTCAGGGAATTAGGCATTTATTATTTTAGAGGTTACATTTAGGGGTTGGAGTTAGAGTTATGCCTGATTTACACTTATTTGCAAGCCAGTGTCACACACAAAGACATCACGATCTACAAGCTCGCAAAGTGTTTCAGCGCGTGAGCAGCAGGTAGATCTGCTGTTTTGCTATGTTTTCAATGTTGATGTCCTCACAAGTGTAGTAATGCAAACGTGTGTGTGTGTGCGTGTGCGTGCGTGCGTGCGTGCGTGCGTGCGTGCGTGCGTGCGTGCGTGCGTGTGCGCTTGCACGTGTGTTTATACTTGTATTTGTGTTATTTATGTGCTTGCACCCTCGTATGTGATACAGACATAAATCAGTTTCTCACAGGTTTGTGTATTCTCTTTCAGATGGGGGAGGGGGAAAGTATGACTACAATAACAGTGTATTAAAAATGACATTCCTGCACCCTTCAAAGGGCATGTTTATCTCAGAAAATGAATTTGAACCAACAGGATGATTGCAGACAGGCTCTTTTCAAGCACAGAACACAAGTTTATGATTACCTTGGTGAGTGAATAGTAAGTGATGGTCTTGAAACAACTTGTGATTTATAAACAATAAATACAAAACTGATAATAAAACTGAACTCAATTGCTAAAATACTGTACACACGTCTCCTTGAGTTGCAGCCAATTGAAAAAAAAAAACACTCACAAGAGAGCTTTGAAAATACAAACTTAAAGATGTCAAGGCCGAAATGAGAGCACAATTATAATACAAGTAGAATTCTTTACTCCCCGTTAATGATAATTTTTTATTTGGTTTACATGTTTCCACTTATTGTGTTTTTATCTAAATATTCTCATGGGAGGCTGTGTGTGTGTGTGTGTGTGTGTGTGTGTGTGTGTGTGTGTGTGTGTGTGTGTGTGTGTGTGTGTGTGTGTGTGTGTGTGTGTGTGTGTGTGTGTGTGTGTGTGTGTGTGTGTGTGTGTGTGTGTGTGTGTGTGTGTGTGTGTGTGTGTGTGTGTGTGTGTGCGTGCGTGCGTGCGTGCGTGCGCGAAGTGAATGCAATGCTGGCTATTGACTATGAGTAAGGGCAAGGGACTAGTGCTGGGTTTGATTGATATCTTTATTGATCATGAAATAAAACATGTCACATGTAACATCTAACCCACCATAATCAAAAGGATAACACAAAAAAGCTTACAGCTTGTTTCCATTACGGTCAATTCGCGGTCAGCTTTTATGGTCACTGTCCCTAAAAGTTGATTACCATTATTAGCATTGTATCCAATGGGAACCACTACAATAGCTATAAGCTAGCTAGCTAGTTTGTGGTGCACTGTAGAAACCTTTTGTGTTTGTTGTGTCGCTGAAGTAAATTAACTGTATTAAAATATAATAATGAGGTATTAAATAGATGCTTTAGTTAGATTACACACACTCTGCTGAGGACAAACTCCTTTTTTCTTCCTTTCTTCCCTCCTTTTTTCTTCCCAAGGACACAGCGGTGGTCTTGATTTGATTAAACCCTGACCCCCGCCAATCAGACGTCTTTTAAGCCCCCTGGCGTCAACATTATCTGTGGCATCTAGCAGACACGAAATGGCCACCGTTATTACACGGCCGTGTCATCAGACAGGCGCAGTTAAAGGTCAATTAAAGTAAATACAACGTGATACGTTCTGCATACTTGGTATCTTTTTTTGCTCCTGTGTGCGTCGTCGGTTATACCTGTAAGCTGTTGACTTAAGTACCACATACAAGGGCACGCACACGCACAAGCACAAGCACACACACGTGTGCACACACAAAAGCACACGCACGTGCGCGCACTCTCTCTCGCGCACACACACACACGCACACGCACACAGTCCCAAGCCACGAAAATCCATCCATGTTGGACCGATAAGCATCAGCGATTGAAGTGTGTGATTGACCCGCTGTATTTGTTGAAGAAGATCAGTAGTGCGGTGACTGTGGAAAAAGCTCCTCTGAGGGAAAGTAGACCCGTGGGGGGCGGGGCAGAGCAGAGAGATTTAAGAGGGTTGAGACATGATAAGGTAATTGCTCAATGTTTGCACAGGGTTTTAGTTGGTAACTAACTCCCCATTGAGTGCTGCTGTCCAGTTCTGCTATCACAGGACTCCCTCTTTTTTTACGGGGGTTTTGCTCCAGTGGCCGCCCTTGTTAGAAATGTTTTAATTTAGATGGTTATAAATGTTAACTCCTGTTTGAACATGTTCAGACACATACTATGTGTGCTATTTGGTGATTGACATCCCAAAAGTATAGGCATAACATATGCTGAAACGCAAAATCAGTCTGGCAGCCATCTTGAAATAAATGCCCGTCACCTTTGATTCACGAGTGTCCCGGTTTCTTAAATCGAAGAGTGACCTCCAAAGATGATTTGTATCAAATGTCACGCTTGTATCACCATTTGAACTATTCTCCCAAAATATTGCACCAACAACTGATATTGCACTTCACCCTAACCATAACCGCCCAAAACACTATGCCTAAACCTAACCTTAACGTCACTAAAACTATGCCTAAACCAAACCGTAACCAATGTTTGGACAGGGCAAGGGATTTTGTTGGTATCCCCGTCGGAGGAGTGCTTGCTCTCCAGTTGTGCTATCACGGAGGTTAACAGCCAGGAGTTCCCAGACTGTGATTAAACCTTTTTATACGGGACACCTGACCCCTGATATATCGAATTATCTCCCATGCAGCGTGGCTTTCCTTCCTCCTACCACTGTACGGCTCATCTTACAGCTCCTTCCAGACTCCTGCGTCCCTCATCAGGGCCCTGCTGGGGTCTCCAGACCCTTCACACGGCTCAGGGGAACTGTAAGCCTCTCTCTGGACAGCCCTCGTACATATCGTAGCTGTCGGGTGGAAACCTTGTATGTCCAAAACGGTTACTTTTCAGGAAAAGGGGAAATAAAGAAAATAAATGGTGTTCCAAATGATGGATCCAATGGAGTTATTATTCTGTCACACATTGTACGTGTTAATATTTCCCATTGGTAAAATATTTTAATTCTGATTGGTCAAACACTGAATTCAGCGGAGTGTTATTTCTCGATAATGACCGCTGGGCTCAATAACAGACCTTTGTCTAATCAAAGGCTCAGAGCACCACCTGCTGTGCTGCTTGATTTTTGCCGTACCCAACATGGCAGCCATAAACAAACACACAATGTTGTTTACAGCCCAACATTGTTCTCAAGAACGTTTTTGAAAACATTTGAAGCGAGAAATAGACAATGCAGTAACCAAATATTGATTCTATTTGATCAGCACTTCTTGTTGTTTTCCGAGGCGACACGTTGCACTGGACGTGCCGTGACCTGGCATAAATTAATAGAATACTTTCATTAACGTAAGCAATGAAACCTTTGTTGTTACTTTTGGGTCAATTTATTAATTTATTTAATAAGTAGTCGTGTAAGCGGGATAATTGACGGCGAGCCAGTCATTGTTGAGAAATAAACCCCTTCAGGAATCAGGATGATAAGACCCCTCCGCTTTGTGTCGGGGTCTTATCATCCTGTCGAGATTTATTTCTCAACAATGACCGGCTCGCCGTCAATTATCCCTTGCATAAAACACTCTCACTTAAAATAAATTCAAACATAGCAAAAAAAAGCTGATCTAATAGCTCACAATACGTCATGATGCGTTGTGAGTGTGCAGATCGGCTTTTTTTTACAAATGTGGTACAATTACATTTTAGGCATTTAACAGACACTCTTATCCAGAGCGACTTACAATGAGCAATGACGTAGGGCATTCAAAAAAAGAAATTATGCAGATACGAGGTTTCTGCCCGACAGCGACGACATTATATATTTATATTTATATTCATATATATATTTTTTACGTGTGTCTGCTCCCCTCTAGTTCTTGGCATGATAATGGTATGCATGTTGAAGAAACCAGGTGAAGAGTGAGTGTGTGTGTGTGTGTGTGTGTGTGTGGGTGTGGGGGGGTATTACACACATAAAACCGGGAATTTCCCCCTCCGGATTGTGAGCATTTATGAGCAGACTTATTTCAGCACCAGGAACAACTGCTTTAGCTGCTGTGGGCCGAGGAGGGAGTAGAGAGAGAGAGAGAGGCTGTGTTCGTCATCATCATGCAACCAACCCTGAATGATATATTTGTTCTAAGCTGCAGTGTAAGCCTCAGATTGTGCCATGCAGGCAGCTCACAGCATTTTCTTTCGGAGGAAGCGAAGCAGTCCCCTCCTTTTTTTTACGGCATCCTGAAACGCAGCAAGGCCCCCTAATCCCAAAGCTTTTTTTTTTTTTTTACGAGAGTCTTTAAGTGATTTTTTTTCGTATCTTCGTCAGTCGTCACACAACCCCTGGAAACTCCCGCCCGGAGATGTTGTGGGTTTTATACACGGCGGACGGGAGCTGAGCTGGCTGGCCACCGGAAAAAGGGCCGTGTGCGGTTGGCATTCATTCTTTGCCACGGGGGTGAACCTGTTCCACCCTCTGCCATGTTTCCAGCTCCTCTCCTCATGTTTTCTCTCTCTCTCTGTCTCTCTCTTTCTATCTGTCTCTCTGTCTCTCTCTGTCTGTCTCTCTGTCTGTCTGTCTCTCTCTGTCTCTCTGTCTCTCTGTCTCTCTGTCTCTCTCTGTCTGTCTCTCTGTCTCTCTGTCTCTCTCTGTCTCTCTCTCTGTCTCTCTCTGTCTGTCTGTCTCTCTGTCTCTCTCTGTCTGTCTCTGTCTGTCTCTGTCTCTCTCTGTCTCTCTCTGTCTCTCTCTGTCTGTCTCTGTCTGTCTCTGTCTGTCTCTCTGTCTGTCTCTCTCTGTCTCTCTCTGTCTGTCTCTCTGTCTCTCTGTCTCTCTCTGTCTCTCTCTGTCTCTCTGTCTCTCTCTGTCTCTCTCTGTCTCTCTCTCTGTCTCTCTGTCTGTCCCTCTGTCTGTCTCTCTCTCTCTCTCTCTCTCTCTCTCTCTCTCTCTCTCTCTCTCTCTCTCTCTCTCTCTCTCTCTCTCTCTCTCTCTCTCTCTCTCTCTCTCTCTCATATATAACCCACTGGCGGAACCCAAGAGTGCCGTGCACCTCCAAAATTATTCCCCTATTCTAACCCATTAAGACCCAAGGCGGATTCTCCAAATGCCTTCTAAATCGGTAGTTCTCACACTTTCAAGATTTTTCAAAAAATAGCACGTGAGCTTGTACTGTATATCTGCTATTTTTGAATAGCCAACACAAAAATCTAAAATCACACGGATGCTTTCCCAGTTTTAATGAGTTAAAAACTAAACTAATTGATTCGCATTATGTGGGGGAACAAAAACAATGCGATGCCAACCAGAACCCACCACCGGAACCCAATTTTTGTTCTCCTGCTTTTTTTCAAAACCGGATCAAACGGCTCAGTTTTAGAATGAAAACTATGCTTCTCTCCGCAGTGGAAAGCCTGCATGGTGACGCGAGCTTAGGACTCTCTCTCTCTGCCTCGACCCGGTGGATTTGAATAATGAGTCCTCAAGAAGACACAAAGCCAAGGCAATAATGGAATATGGGGGGATGTCGTCGGTTGTTGGTTTCCCCCTGGTGCTCTCCTTCCTTCACAGGGCTTCTGTCTAAATTGAAAGAAATAAGAGAATGGAAAAGGCGGATCAATAAATCTCCAGCATGCAGCAGAGGCCCCCCGGAGCAAAGCGCTTGAGCTACATCCTGTAATAGCTATTCCCTGCAGACCTTTTTCACCTGCTCTGCTTCTTCATCTGTTCCGCGTCGTCTTTCAGCATATCTCATATTGGTGTTGCTATGGCATTTGCAGAAGAATGAAAAAAAAAAATATATATATATATATATATATATATATATATATATATATATATACAGTATATATCGTTGCTGTTGGGCAGTGGTCAAGTGTGTCTAGGTTTTATAAATGAAAAGTATTAAAAAGAGCTTGTGACTACCATAAATAACTACATCAGATCTATCTATTTTTTGTAATTTCCTTAAAAGTAACACAAGGTTTATGGGATTTACACCCGACAGGGACAATATACACCTTTTGTTTCTCTTCTTTCTTTTCTACATTTATTTGAAGACTATAGTGGTATATTTTGATTGATTGATTGATTCATTGAATACTTTTATTAGTCCGACATTAAGACTAAAAGGATAATACAAAAAAGTCTTGGGGGCTTGTTTGCATTGGTATTCAATACATCAACATACTGTAGCATACAAAATTAACCTCCCCTTTTGGTCTCCTTATGGATGGGGGGGAATATATATATATATATATATATATATATATATATAGTATATAACTATAGTATGTACCTGGCATGTAGCCACCGACCCCCCTGTACACCCTTGTATTGTTGTGCCTCTATCATTCTGCTCATGTCTCGGTAGGAACCTCAGGGGAACCTGCTTTAAGACGGTATTCTGGACATCAATATCTGGCCACTCGGGATGCTGCTCCATGCTTGGAGTGGGTTGTGTTGCTCTTTAACCGCTCTCATACATGGTGTCCCTATTTTAGTCTTGTGTTCAATAATGTAAGAAAATGTAAGAATAGCCGATCTGCAAGCTCGGACTGTAGACTGTAAAAAATATGGACGTTCTTCTGAGTGAGCTTCAATTTCAAGAGCTCTCCCCTGCCGCCTGCTCACAGCGCGTTGCATCTAGTTTTGAAATGAGGCATAAGTGGTTAAGATGTGGTGAACAGTGGTGGAAGAGGTACTATTTTTTTTTACTAAAGTAAAAGTAAAGCACGATATAGAAATAATTAATTGACTTGTGAATAAAACATCAACTGATGCACAAACTTGGACACATCATCAGTGTTGGAGCTGTGTGTTTCGGGTCTGGCAACAGACACCCTCCTCCAGGCGACCCGACCGAGGCCGATCAGACCCCGGCCTGTTTCCAAGTGGCATGCTACTGCCCCCACTGTCTCTTGAGGGTTAGAGACAGTGCTAATTAGGGGGTTAGGGTTAGCCTGGCACTAGTCAGACCAACAATGCGGATCCACTCACACATGGCATGTGTGAATGCCATACGTGAATCCACGCCATCAGAACGACCGATGACAGGCCAGGTTAGTTTAGATGTTGCAGCTGGTGTTGGCGACACTAGGAGGCTCTAGGCACTGTGGTTTGGCTCCAGGCCTGGCTCCTCCCTCGTCTGACCAGAAGTAGGGGCTTTTCCGTGCGTTGCGTCGTCGTCGTTGCTGCTGGGCACAAACATCTCACTCTGCCTTGATGGATTAAACCCTCCCTGCAGGTTTCACCGCAGCCTGTAGCTCCACCACGGGTCGCCGTCTCTCTGGCCGTCCTCTGTCTCTCCAGATGTCACCACACTTTTCGTGGTCGTCACCCAGTCTGTTCCTGGTTGTCACTGATAGCCTACTCCCAGTAACTCTGTTACAATTAAAGGTTGTGTATTCAAAGCTTACTTGAGGACAAAAGTACTGGCATTAAAATATACTTAAAGTACCAAAAGTAAAAGTAGTCATTATGTTTTCAAATGTCCAGAATGGACCCTTACCTCAATATCAGATCTGGTACCAAATCTGGAACCAAATGGATCCATATGTACACTCTCAGAGTTACAGACCTGTAAGGGTCCATTTGGTTCCAGTTGTACCAACCCGGGGTTCTGGGGGTACTTTTATGAGCAGCATGGAATGATTGGGGATTTACAATCCCAAATTGTAAGAAAATATTCCATGTAATCTCATTAGCCTATTGCTAAAATGCTATGTTGTGCGCCGTAACTCGTTTTTGGCGCACCAACAGGCGTCACCTATATTACACCATGGGAAGAGGTCACGATCATGCATGTCAAAACTAGGGTTGGGTTCCGGAACCGGAGGAACTAGATCCAACATTGAGGTGCCGGAATCGGTTCCATCACATTTGGAACCGTTTCCGGAACCGTTTTTTATCACACTGTCAGAGCATCAATTGTATAGCGTCTGCTAAACAATTACTATACCAGTGGTGCTCAAAACGTTTTAATTACAAGGACCACCATAACTCTTGAGAGTGTACAAATGTTGGGGGCTACGATGCTGTTTCCTGGGTGGCAATACAGCCACAAGGGAAAGGTATTAGTGAAGGCCCTTAATTACCCTGTTACAAATGGACTCCAAAGTGACAACAACCCCGTGCTCTGTTTACTTTGTTTACTTTCTCTTAAGTATTTCACCTCCCACTGCAAGTTTATCTTTCACTTCTTAATTGAGCAGTTTGTTTGCCACACACACACTCACACTAATCTCCAGAGCTTGTTGTGTTGTGTTGTGTGTGTACACACAACAGTCCTGAAAGATGCTGCAAATTAAAGACTTATCTTAATCCTCTCCTTCCCCAAACATTAGCCTTTCAGATCAGGACAATTTTGGTTAAGAATGCGTCTGCGACTGCGTCTGTGAGTGTGGGGAAATAAGCACATCTGGCCCTGGGAGAGAAGTTGTACTTTAAAACGTGGGCTCGTGTCAATTGATGCGCGCGAGACAACAACAGCAAATCGACTTGACTATTATAAATGAACGACGCTTGTGTCAAGATGGCTAAGCTGCGTAAGAAATGAGTGGAGATTACTTCCGCGTGGTGTTTGTTCCGCTGTCGATCATGTCGGGGAAACACAATAGTACTCCTTAATGTAGCAATTTTATGCTACAGCGAAAGCCCCCCCTCTGTCGATACAGTACCTGTGTCCCAGGTGTAACATGGTCCCTCAACAAGGCAGGAACACCTGTCCTTCTAAATCCTACCAATTAACCTAGGGGACTAGCTTAGTGTCTTGGGTTACCTCCAACAAGGCTATAGTCTAGCCTTTATCCTGAAGTGTCAGCCTGTGCAATCTCCTGATCAGTAGGAAACTGGATCCTACCACCACCACATCTATCTATCTGTCCCTCTGGCTGAGATGGAAAAAAAGGGCCGGGGGTGGGGGTGGGGGGCGACCGTGAGGCGAGAAACATCCTGGCCCCCTCCCTGTCTGCCTGCCAGCCTGTCTGCCAGCGTTAGCTAAAGCTTGCCTGTCTGTCTGTCTGCCAGCGTTAGCTAAAGCTTGCCTGTCTGTCTGTCTGTCTGTCTGTCTGTCTGTCTGCCGGCTCCCACTGTCATCCCACTCTTCTTAGTGTCGCTTTTGTTTTAGTTGCCCCTCCCCCCTCCCCCCAAACACATACGCGTGCACACACACACACACACACACACACACACACACACACACACACACACACACACAGGCGTGTGTGTATTACTATACTTGTGAGGACATCAACATTTTAGGAAGCCGATTTTATGAATGCAATTTTTTTTTTTAACTTTTTTTCCCGCAAGTCTGAAGCTGAAAAATAGCAGATCTATACAAGCTCACAATGTGTCGCAGGCAGCACAGCACATTGTGAGCTTATAGATCGGCTATTTTCCGGTGTGTGACATCGCTGCAAAATTAAGTATAAAATAGGGACCCCAACCCCTAAACCTAATCTCTAAATATCTAATCTTAAACCCAACCTGAATCTTTACAATTCTCTCTCAGATCTGTTTTAAACCATAAAACAATCCCTGTTCTTGTGAGGACAGCAGGAAAATGGTCCTCACAACATCTGTCTCTCAAATTCTACTAAAACCTACTTGTGGAGACATTTGGTCTACATGAATATAGTGACACACACACACACACACACACACACACACACACACACACACACACACACACACACACACACACACACACACACACACACACACACACACACACACAGTGGTGGAAAGTAACTAAGTACATTTACTAAGTACTGTACTTAAGTACAATTTTGAGGTATTTTTACTTTTCTGGAGTATTATGCAATATTCTGTACTTTTACTTTTACTCCACTACGATTATTTGAAAACTTTACTTACTTTGTAGATTTGTAGTATTATTACAAAACATACATTAACCACTTCAGCCTATTTAAACTATGGCTATTATTTTAAAAATAAATTATACATTTCTGCATAATGAGTACTTTCCACTTTTGGTACTTTAAGTACATTTTGATACCAATACTTTTGTACTTTTACTCAAGCACATTTTTTATTCCCTACTTTTACTTGTAACAGAGTATTTCTGTATTGCAGTATTGATACTTCTACTTAAGTAAAACATTTGAGTACTTTTCCCACCACTGCACGTGTGTGCGAGCACACACACACACACACACACACACACACACACACACACACACACACACACACACACACACACACACACACACACACACACACACACACACACACACACACACACACACACAACATTCCACTTCAAGTTCTCCAGTGGGTCTCCTCCCATGCTCTCCAAAGCCCCTGGCCAGCCCATGCAGTGCCTGGTGCTGACCTCCTGCCAGCTTGTTGGAATTGACAGCAGTTGAACCATGGAGCCAGGATTTCCCCTCAGAACCCATGGACTCAGGGCAGTATGGATTTGGAATCAGACGTGGACAAGGAGAGAGAGAGAATGGGTCTCTTTCTCCTGCCATTGGCAACTATACCTCTGCCCCTAAATGCCTTGGCTCTCCAGCCCAGCCGTCCCCTTACGAGGCCTGTTAAAACTTCATAACAGGTTTACAGTGAGGCGGATTCATTTAACATTACATTATACTCCACGGGAGCCCTGGACCCATGCCTCTGTACTGAGAGGAGAGAGGGGAAATGACAAAGAGAGAGAGAGAGAGAAACAGACAGACAGACAGACAGACAGACAGACAGACAGACAGACAGACAGCTGATCTACAAGCTCATGTTCTGCCGAAGTATACCTTTTTAAGTGCTTAATGTATGTTTTATATTAATCTAAATCTGCAAAGTAACTAATAACCAAATTTGTCAAATATTTTAGTGGAGTAAAAACATTTGAAAATTGTGCTTAAGTACAGTACATTACTTGAGTAAATGCTCTTAGTTACTTTCAGAGGGAGAGGGAGAGATCCTAAGAGACGGCCCAACATGTGCGTTCAGCCCTCACTCAGTGAAACAAGTGAGTGGTTGTGTTTTGTGTCAGGTTGGTGGGTGAAACAATGGCAGCCTACAGGCATCATGTTTGATAATCCCTCATGCCATGTTTTATGTGCTCGTTAAGTATGGGCTCATAATCGCGTCGGGCTGCTTGACGGCTTGATCCGATGTGAACGACAGGGGAGAGAGAGAAGGTGGTTTACAAACACCTCCATGTGTTACCTCATTCTCCCCCTGCTCTGTCCCAGGAGCTGATGATGTCACAATGAACCGCTGATGTCATAAATGAATAATAATAAGGCCACTGATATCGTTTGCTGTCGGATGGAAAACTGTTACTTTCCCCATTCAGGAAATGGGGGGGGGGGGGGGAAATAACCTGCGTTCCAATGGCTCCAATCTAGTTATTATTTAGTCAGAAGCTGTTTTTTCTTTACCTTTATTTACCCGGGGGAGGTTCGCTGAGAACAAATTCTCTTTTTCAGGAACGCCCTGCCTCACACACGCACGCACGCACGCGCTCGCACACACACACACACACACACACACACACACACACACACACACACACATTAAAACCTGGGAGCTGCCTAGAACAACTTAATACTGTTGGCCACTGAGCAGCTCCATTGGAGCAGTTGGGGGTTCAGTACCTTGCGCAAGGACATTTCGGTGGTGATGAGGGAGGGGTAAGTGGTCATTCACTTCCCCACCCAGATTGTTTCTGCCGGTCTGGGGAATTGAACCTGGAACCTTTCGGTTACAAACCTGCTTCTCTAATCTCTGGGCCACCACTGCCCCAAGCAAGTTGTTAACACTCATCATCACTTATCATTGGTTCAATATGTATAAAACCCACAGACACAGCACTTTCATTATCCCTTTAACAAATTGCCAAAAAAAAAAGCGATGTCACACACCGGGAAATAGCCGATCTATAAGCTTGTGTGAGCTTGTAGATCTGCAATTTTTTGGCTTCAGACTTGCATTTGTAAAAATGCCCCAAAACAATTAAAAATGTAATTCATAAAATCGGCTTCCTAAAATGTTGATGTCCTCACAAGTATAGTAACACAAACGTGTGTGTGTGTGTGTGTGTGTGTGTGTGTGTGTGTGTGTGTGTGTGTGTGTGTGTGTGTGTGTGTGTGTGTGTGTGTGTGTGTGTGTGTGTGTGTGTGTGTGTGTGTGTGTGTTGTGCGTGTGTGTGCATGTTGGTCAGCTAGTGGTTGTATTCAAGGCAGACCTGGAAGCTTAGGCCTGGGGCAGCGTTGTCCTGCTGCCTCACCTTGACCACATGGCCTCTTTGTGACAATGCGATCAGTGTGTGTGTGTGTGTGTGTGTGTGTGTGTGTGTGTGTGTGTGTGTGTGTGTGTGTGTGTGTGTGTGTGTGTGTGTGTGTGTGTGTGTGTGTGTGTGTGTGTGTGTGTGTGGGGCCAGGTCACGGTCATCTTTCACGGGGGCTTTGTACCGGGGTTCAGTTTCAGGTACAGCCTGATGAGAAAAGCCTCGGTCGTCATAGCGACCAGAAAGGCTTGGTTTCAAAACAGCATCTGCTGCACTTTTACTTGTACCTGTTTCTCAACCGCCAGTTCGGAGACCATCCGGAGGTCCGAATGGACCCTTAACGGGTCTGTAACTCTGAGAGTGTACAAATGGAAAAGTGTACAAACGGAGCACTTCACCCATTTTCAATATATCTTCATAATAATTGGTCCTCACTAATGTTCAATTTGTTCTGTCTACTCGCTCTGTGTCTGGGTTTCAGAAATCTGCCCACCAATGACATCGTCAATGAAGATACAAAACTTCCAAGAGGTTGGATTCGAGGCATCAGGCCCTGGAAGGATTCCAAGTACTAGTGAGG
This sequence comes from Gymnoscopelus braueri, assembly GCF_963280865.1. Lineage (NCBI taxonomy): Eukaryota > Metazoa > Chordata > Actinopteri > Myctophiformes > Myctophidae > Gymnoscopelus > Gymnoscopelus braueri. Next base: position 47,206,369 of record NC_137607.1, on the reverse strand, counting down.
AGCAATCATAATATATGAAGATTAAGTTTGAATAAAGTGCTCCTTTAACTCTGAGAGTGTACAAATGGAACCAAATGGACCCCTATACGGGTCTGTAACTCTGAGAGTGTACACATGGAACCAAATGCGGGTCCATTTGGTACCAGATCTGATATTGAGACAAGCAACAAAATTATGCTATCTGAAATCTTTCTGAACGCAAACTTGATCAGCTTCATGTGTACCCAGCTGTCAAAAAATAAATCCTTTTATAATATGGAGCAAAGGCTTACAGCAAAGACACATGATTTACATGATTTAATTGAATTGGAATTAATTTCCTGTAGACTAGATTAATCAATAATTTCAATCTTTATCTCACCTCTTAGTCTCAATCTAAAATCAATGCCCTGTTCAACTGCTCTGCTACATCTGTGACCAGGATAAGAGGGGTGTGTCTGTGTGTGTCTGTGTGTGTGTGTGTGTGTGTGTGTGTGTGTGTGTGTGTGTGTGTGTGTGTGTGTGTGTGTGTGTGTGTGTGTGTGTGTGTGTGTGTGTGTGTGTGTGTGTGTGTGTGTGTGTGTGTGTGCGTGCGTGCGGCCAGAAGTGGACTCTTCGTTGTGATTGGACGCTGGCCACTGGGTGGACAGTTCTCATCCAAGATGTCTGACAGCACCAGTGCATTAATTTTCTCCGTTAAGCCACACTGCTGGGAGTTGACAACAAATCTCTGACAATATTAGTGCCAGGTTCTGTCTATTGAGATACATAACAGCCAAGAGGGAGATGAGAAATATCTGTGAGCTTTTTAAGTATTTGATTAAATGCCTTTAAAGAGCTGAACTGAAATGAACTGCAAAAAAGAGTAAATCATCGCTGTCGTTAGGCAGAAACCTCGTAACTCCGGGTTTCTACTTTTTGAGATTATTTGTCACTTAATGCCAGAGGTATATGTACTCAAGTACTTTACTTAAATACAATTCTAACTTTTCCTCCACTACATCTCAGAGGCAAATATTTTACTTTTACTCCACTACAACTGTTTGAATGTATGTAGATTTTGATTATATACAGCCCCATATATCCTTAAACTATTTGAAAAGATCTACAAGCTCATAACGCGTCACATTTCAATGCCTATGTATATTTTGATGCCAGTACCTAAGTACTTTTACTCAAGTACATTTTTAATACTGGACTTTTATTTGTTTGTTTGTTGTTTATTTTATTAATTGTGATATTGATACTTTTACTTAAGTAAACATTTCTTGTACTTCTTCCACCACTGCTTAATGCTCTATTTCGTCATACAAGAGAGTCACACAAAAGCGCTCCATTTCCTGAAAAGTAACTGTTTTGGACATACAAGGTTTCTACCCGCCAGCGAACCGAATCCAAAGGCAGTCAACAGCTATGGCAACAGCTCAACACCATCCATAATTGTCACCGTCACAAGATACTTTGTAGGAAAAAATGTTTGGCAAAAATAAAACGCACTTGTGTTTCTCATTTGACACTAGTGTTGGAATATGTGCCAATGGCATCATCAACGTAACTTTATATACGGAACCATTTGAATTCAACTAACTAAATTGACACTGCAATGACTACACAACATAAATATTTATGTCTAGTAAAGTAAATGCTGCCTATTAAACCAAATGGTTCTGGATTCTATGAAATGCTCAATTAAACAAATATAGAAGCACGTATTACCATAAAATACAGCTCAAATATTATTTTGACCATTTGAGAGCCAAACATTACGATGTGTCGGATTGAATAAAGGTTATTAAAAACCTTTAAAATACAGTGCAATAATGTGATTTCACTGGCACTTTTTTGTTGTGTTGGACGTGTTATGTGATTTGTACTTGACTGTACACGGTCAAATATGCCCCAAACTTCACATGTTTAATAAGAGTCGTGGCCTGAACACAGTTAACTGCTATTATTAATAATGAAATAATAATAATGTATTTTATCTGTATTGCACTTTTCATTCACAAGGAATCCCAGCGTGCTATAATCAAAAGCATGACATCAATCAATCAGAAAAGGTCAAAAATAATTGTGTGAAGCACAAAAGGATATTGCTGACAATCGTTACACACACAATTTAACATGAAAACGCATTCCTAAACAGAAAGGTCTTAAGGCCTGTCTTAAAAGAGTCCATGGTCCATTGAACCCTGCAGCATCCTTATTCTGGGGGGGGAACATTACCCACAAATTGCCGATCTACAAGCCCACAACGTGTTGCGTTGTGACCATTGACTGTAAAAAAAAATATATATTGGTGAAGAGAACGTTGGTTTCTACCGACCCGTTTTGAAGCCACTTTCTCTGCTAATTCAAATCCGCCATCTTGGAATTTGCGGTCCTGAAACGCAACCGTCAACTAATGCTATTGGCTGGAAGGGCAGCGAGGGCGGGTCTTCACTCGATAGAACCAGTAGAAGTCCTATAGAAGCATACCCTACTTTATCATTAATTAAAAATGTATGGGTCAAATCCACATTGTAATCGATGGCGTGGTAATTATTCTGCAGCCAGCAGGGGGGGGGGGAATGGTGACACATTCTGGACCATTAATAAGAACTCAGTTCCTTATTGGCTTCATATCCAGCAGAGCTTCCTTGCCACCTGGTTGCAACCCGTTGTGAGCTTGTAGATGGGCTATGTTTTGGCAAAGAGATTTGGTGCGGACAGTAAAAAGCAGTCCAAGTACAGCGCCGACTCAGGTCCAGTTTGCTTAGTCTATTGTAATCATGAATATATAAATTGTCTCATTGTACTTATCGGTAGACCTACCATAGTACTGTATGTGCTTATTGATGCCAAATGGTCTGCTCTCATTGAAGGTTATTGTGCCTCATGTGAGCTTGATGGATAGCTAGACGGCTTGTACAATGTCCTGGTTATATTACACGTGTGTAATGATGAGGGCAAGAGCTGATTTTATTCTTTTTTTCAAATTCATATTACTGTCTCTGAAAAACTATTGTGGCAATGCAAGGTATTCCATTTCCACACATTGACAGCATGGGAACAGTTCCAACAGAATAATGTTAAACTACTTAGCCTTCTCTCTCCCTCTCTTTAGTCTGTATCGTATCCAGTGGTGGAAAGTAACTAAGTACATTTACTCAAGTACTGTACTTAAGTCAAATTTTGAGGTATTTTTTACTTTACTGGAGTTCTCCCAAATTTCTATAGTTATTAGTACATTTAGATTATTATTACAAAACCACTTCAGACCTATATACTTTGGCAAATTGAAAATAGACGATCTACAAGTTCACAACGCGTCGCTTTGCGACGTGTTGTGAGCTTGTAGATTTGCTAATTTCAAAGGATTTGTATACATTTGAAACATTTGAGAACTTGAAATGGGATCTTCCGCATAATGAGTACTTTTACTTTTGGTACTTTAAGTATATTTCAATGCTAATACGTTTGTACTTTTGTAACAGACTATTTCTACAATAGGGTATTGATACTTTCACTGAAGTCAAAAACGTGAGAACTTCTTCCATCACTGATCTTATCACATACACACACACACCTATGTGTACAGCAGAAACACCACATTGTACACATTATCTCTGATGGCCGTCTCCTCTGACAGCTGCAGAGCCTGGTAATTATCGGTCAAGAGTCTGTGTTTAACAGGCGATCAGTATGCTCAGCGATTGGAATGAGGATTCCATTAGGGGGGAAATTAGGAAACTAGAGAACACGGGAAGCAATAACGGTTGATATTAGACATCTAAATCATAAGGGCCTCTCCAACCTGATGGCTCCCCAGTCCTGGTCGTGTCCTCTGTCTCGTCTCGTCTCGTACTAATTCACGTCCAAGACCTTCTAGTAGTCAAAGAGCTCCATCAGTCAGCCTCATGCTCTCTCGATCTGCAGACTCGTCGTGGCCAACAAGCTGCGAATAAATCAAGTCCTCTCCATGCAGCACCAAGACAGCAAGAGAAAAGGGCACACATACTACCTCCTACGTCTAGACATCATGGGACTTGTGTTATCAATTTTACAGAGAGAGAGACAGAGAGAGAGAGGCTCAAGGCCATATGCTCAATGCTCAAGAAATGTATCCTCATGTGAGTGTGTGTGAGTATGAAAGTCTGAGTGTGTGTGTCTGCAACCACCCATGTGGAAAGGCAAGAGTGCAGGCTGAAGAATTATTGATGTACCGTTGAGCAATATTAGGAAATCACACAGATGAACTTCTTTGTGCAACACGCGGCCATATCTACCATCGCTGCTCTCTCTGCTACCATAGGGAATGGAGAGGGTGAGGGGCATGTTATGATTTTATTTTTATTGGGAATTTAAAAGCACAACAAGTCAAAAAGAGTATCATGACAACAGGAGAGCACTTACTGAAAACACTCATTTCGAAAGTGGTCCTCGATGGGAAATGAACAATACGTGGAAATAAATAAATAAAATGATAAATTACAAAATAAAAAGTACTAGTCCCCCTTGCAACCTATGGTTCAAACTCCCACCCTTACATTTTTTTTAATGGCCTTTGTTTGGCTTAGTTTGATACATTATTCAGGGCCAGGTTGTTCCATAAGGAGACCACAGTATAGAAAAAAGAGCGTGAGGGGATGTGAGCTTGTAGATCGGCTATTTTTGGCTAATGTTCCCCTCAGAATAGGGATTCTTCTCATGTGGTTAACTCCTTAACCGCCAGAGTTAAAACATCGTCTATAGCTGCCAGCGATTCCGAGCGTTTTCACTAACCTTTGAAAAATCATCGAATGTTATTCTTCACAACAATCCACCTGGCGATAGCCTCAAAAGACCTAGGGGTCTCGGAGAATCGGGGGGGGGGGGGGGGGGGGGGAAGCGAGCCGTAGCGATAATCCGTTCCATACTGTAGTTATGGGCAGTTGAATGTGGCTTGTTTTCGCCAAAAAGCAACAGAAATTTGTATTTTTATAAATCCTATAATACTAAACAAAACCAGCTTCATTTTGTTGTGATCACGTGATTTCGAGGTGTACTCTTCTTGGGTGATCCTGGGATCATTCACAGGCTGCGGTAGAGCGCCCTCTATCGTAAACCACTGAAAGAGCCCCCTTGTAGTAACTCCTGAGGACCCCCCTAGGGGTCCCGGACCCCATGTTGAAGACCCCTAACACTAAAGGAATTGAATTGCATGACGTTTTTGGAACATTACTGTGAATATAGCTTATTGTGAGTCGCCCTGTCCTGTGTTTGCCCAGAGCACCCACCACAGCACACAGAGAGACAAATCCCTGCAAACCTTGATTGATACGGCAATAAACTATTGACTCTCTTTAAATCTACTACTTTTGGCCTTTTGGAAAGGTGCTCAGAATTCAAAGAAAGATATAGTGCTGTGCAGTCCCAGCCCACAACCCCCCCAAACGCGGGCGTCCCGACATCATCATGGCGGACGACGGTTCTTTTTTTCCTATTTCTGCGAGAGAGAGACCCTTTTGATTCAGGTCAGCGGGCTTACAAGCACCCGAGACAAAGAAGTTAACACTTAGCAAGAGCTACTCTCTGAGGGTTCCACTTAATGCCGTCACACGCATGACATGGCACATGTCAATGCCGCTTATACCTGCTGGGGCCACAAAGACTGACGGCCAGCTCCATGCAAAGTGTCAGAGCCATGCCAGTCAGCCACAGAGAGAGAGAGAGAGAGAGAGTCGCACAGCAGTGCCTTGCAGTGCAACATGCCAGTGGAGTACTGACTGCATTTATCATCAGTGATCAAAACATTTTGACAGCTACTTTAACTAGTCTTGTATGGTTATAGCCCTCAAAGCAGTTCCGCTTGGTGGTTAACCACTTAATCCCTATATACTTCGTTGCACAACTTTTTCATGTCAAGGACCCCTAAATGATATGTTTTAGGCTGCGGACCCCTATCAAAAACACATTTTGATTTGTACACATTTTTGGCGAGACTTTTTTTTATACTATTTAAAACGTTTTGGGGAAAATGCTGCTAATTGTCCCAAAAGTAACTGAAAAGATTGATGCTTTAAAAAAAAAAAAATCCAATAAAATTATACCCTGTATAACGTAACAGCTGTTTAACCCAATACTGTACCCCCTCCAACTGTAGCCTACATACTTTCCCAATCTTTTCTTAAATTGTTCTTATGTTTTGACACTTGCTAAACGTGTTTCTCATGACAATAAATCACCTTTGAATTTAAATTGAATTGAACATACTTCGTTGTACAGATAACCTACAGTAAATATCCCATTTTCATAATGTAGATCTTCTATTTTCGCTAGTTTTGGACACATTTTCGCATAATACTGACATGCCCAAAAATAGTCCGCCAGGTTGCAGGTGGTTAAGTGGGCTTGCTCAAGGGTAATTTTGACAGTAGTTGTTGTTGGAAGGGAAAGCATTACTCATGCACTCTCCCCGCCTTGCCCAGATTTCCTCAGCTCTCTCTGGGAATTGGAAACGGCAACCCTCAGGTCACATGGCTTGCTCTTCTAGCCTCCGGGCTAGCACAGTAGCTACCAGGTTTAAGCATTATGGGATTAAGAGGGGGAGTTACACTACAACTATGAAGAGATCCAGTGTAATATTCAGGATAACCATCTCTGCTGGTTATGAGCTCACAAATACGACGAGGTAATTTCAGGATATTTAAGGATTTCCCCCTGGCTTTAGAAAACTAAAATCGCTTCATTGAGAGGGGAAGGTGCACAGCCCCAGAAGGCAGTAGTTTTTTTAGTAATAGCTATAGCGAGAAAAAGGGAAGAAACACGCTTTTTTATTACAACGGCTGCACATGCAATCGAGGAGGAAGAATTTGATTAACCCATTAAGACCGGGAACGCATCTGTGTAACCATTTTATCCTATTATTTTATACTTTGGCTATTCATAAATAGCAGATATACAAGCTCATAGCGCAGCACTCGGTGCCGCGCTATGAGCTTGTAGATATGCTATTTTTTTTAAATGAAGGTTTTTTTTGCAAATCTTTGAATATATATATTATTTTATTTATTTTTTTAAGCGAACATTTGTAACTCAAATATTTGCTTCTGGGGGGTCCCTGGGGGTCCTTGACAAGAACAAATTTGAGCACCACTGATATAGAAACATACGTTTTTCAGAAAAACTGTGGGATTTAGTAGAATCCCCATGCAGGAGCAAAGATTTGAGTTACAAATGTTTGCACAAACTTTCACGATTTTTCAAAAATAGCAGATCTACAAGCTCGTAGCCGCGCTATGAGCTTGTACTTCTGCTATTTTTGAATAGCCAAAGAAATCTAAAAATGACACAGATTATTTCCCGGTCTAAATGGGTTAAGAGGGAGGTAATGGAGTCAGTGTGCTATAACCGGCGGCCTGGCCCTAGCTGGAAAAAAAAAACGCTATTGAACGGGTGTAACGAGAGTGAATTTAGCACCCGGCACGTCGGCGCATGCAGGCCCTTCTGTTAATCCAGCGCTCTGTACTTTTAAGTCCTTTCCTCCCCCATCTTTCAATTATCATTATCGTAAAATGAAGCGAGGCCTGGGAAGCTCTGAATGTGCAGCAAAAAAAAAAAGTTTCATCCAATTACCCGCTCCATAGCTTTGTGTTTTCATCTCACTTAAAGATGAAGATTGAAGTGCCCTATAACGTTCACAGTTTGTTAGCCGCCCCTCCAGCCCTATTTTATTTTGTATTTTGTATTTTTTTTTTTTGAAACCACTGCGGGTCGATCATTAGATGTTAATCTTTGAAACCGTTGCTGTCGGTCAGAAACCTCTTATCTACATATTCAAACTTTGTGTTTTTTCGTAAATGAACGCCCTACTTGATCATACTGCAGCGTCACACAAAAGCATCAGAAGTAGCAGATCTTTGAGCTTGTAGATCTTAGATTAGATTAGTATCCTGAAAAGTAACATGAGTTTTCCACCAGACAGAGACAAAATATTGATTGGGTTGAAAGCGACCGAGACAGTTTCAGTGGCTGGCTTCTCCTTCTGTTCATTTGATGATTTCCTGAATTGGACGTAATGATAGAAAATCACGGATACACACATGGACACACTCATGAGGTATTATTGCTCATACGGTGTATAATCACTATGTACAGTATGTGCTCATACAAGGACACACACGCACGCGCGCGCACACACCCACACACACATACATTTAAATTTCCATTTCTCCACTGTCAAGCATTACTGGACAAACGGCTGTCTGAGGGGCAAAGGTCAATGACAACTTACCAATTTGCTTGCAGATTGGTAGTTGGGGGGTGTGTGTGGTGGAGGGGGGGGGGGGGGGGGGTGTTCATCTGACCAATTAGGATAATTCTCACCTCAGGCGTTTCCCTCTGTGAACCAGCTAAGACATTGTTAATAGGCTTCCCTGGACAGTATAACTTAAGATAAAGTGCGTCAGTACCCGGTCGGGTTCACATAGGGAGGGCAAGGCGATCGTTAAAGAGATGAAATCAACTCTCTGCTGGGAGAAGAAGAGGCCTAAATTGCTCTTCTCACTCATCAACCAGCAGATGTGGACCATCCATATTCAGACCCCCCCCCCCCCTGCTGGGCAGTTGGCTGAGCAAGCAGACCTGGCTTTGGTTTCAGAGGCTGATGTTGTGTTGTGAGTGTTTGAAAAAGACACTCTACCTCAGTGTTTCCCAAACAATGGGTATATTTTTATGGGTTGCGAGTAAAATCTCAATTAAATTACCCGGGATTTGAACCTGGTTTTTCTTTTTTTTCTCTTTTTTTTTTACCATTGAGCTAATGGGATAATTGCTCAGGAGATAAATTGAATCTTGACCATCAGGTCAAAATTCGTGTAAGATCCTGTGTCTAGGTGAGACATGAACTTTGACACGATCTAAATGTCTCAATAAAAGAGCAGGGAGACTAATAAATACAACCACCCCAATTGTCTAAGTTATATTGTATTAACATACTGTACCATACAGATTGGCCAAAATTAAATTGTATTCATAATTCCATACCTTAAAAAAAGAACAGAGCTTATAGATCTACTATTTTCACTAGTTCGGGTCACGGGAAGACATCAAATTTCTCTTTTGGGGTCTCGACCCCCAGCACCAGCACCATCAGCACAGCAGTCAAGAGGTAACTCTCAACCAGGGCTTCACATATAAGGAGCGCTTGCTGTTAATCGTGGCTTTGGATCTTCATCAACTATGGATGAAGAAAGGGAGAGAAGACCTCCCTGTAACGTCTTAATTACTTAAGCAGCAGCAGACAGTTCCCTCTCTCTGCCTCCACTGATCAGCCTGTCTGAGCCCCGGGATGGAAAAGATCTCTCACCCCTCCTCCCCCTCCTCCTCCTTCCTCCTCCTCGTTCTTCTGCTTTCTCTGTGTCTTCAACCTCCCTCCCTCCCTCGCCACCGCTGATCTCATCAGTATGGATGCTGACAGGAAATCAATCCCACAGTTCTTCTTAATAAAGCCGTGAACTCATTTCAGAGAGGGTGGGGGGGGGGGGGCTTCTCCTCCTCCTCCTCAACGGTTCTGCAGCTTCTTCTTCCGTCTCCAGACAACGTCTGTTATCTTGTTTCTCTCTCTTCCGTGCTTCGCCCACATCGTGTTGTGAACAGAACCTTTGGTCATCGTGTTTCAACCTTTTCCGTTCTGCCGAATGGCAGCCGCGTTAATTGGTCAGATGACCGGAGAGTCCCTCAGGGCTCTATTATTATAGTAGGCCTCCATCTTTTTCCCCTCTACAATAAATATCTTTGCCACAGCGCTCGGGTGGCGCAGTGTTAAAGTGCCTGCCCACCGTCGAATCCACCGCAGTGCATCTGGCTTTTGTCGAGCGTCTGTACGAACGCGATTGACCCGTCGTTCGGGGGAGGGTGATACAATGTACGCACTCCAACAGGCTCAACGGCACCTGTCAGTTAATTGGCATAACGACTAAATTGGGGAGAAAAAGGGGATATCAAGCAAAAATAAATAACTAAATAAA
>NC_137607.1:47141393-47196201 GCF_963280865.1 Gymnoscopelus braueri | reverse complement strand
GGAATAGATTGAAGAGAGAGAGAGAGACTTGGAAACATAATAGATTGAAGAGAGATGGAAGCGGAATTGACATCTCAACCTATTGCCATTAACAGGAATCGAACACTGAACCTTCGGATTGACAAGCTGCAACACTACCTATAGTGCTATAGCTTTGTACAGGCTGAGGTTGTCTGTTGAAGATAAAAGTGAACCAGTGAAAGCAGCCGATCTACAAGCTCAGAAACACGTTGCTATCTGAAAAGTTTTGAGATTGTAGATCGGGCTATTTTCAGAATGAACTATGTCATACATTGAAAAGACATACTCTCAAATAAGCATTTCAGGTTATCTTTAACAATTGCACTTGCATTAATTGACACAATCATGTTGTGTGCAATGCAACTTAAATGAAGTCTGCATCAAGTGGGGCTTGAACTGGCAACCTTGAGGTTCTAAGGCACACACTTAAGCGAGAAGCCATTGGACCAACAGACCTGATCTGGTGAATGAGAGAGAGAGAGAGAGAGAGAGAGAGAGAGAGAGAGAGAGAGAGAGAGAGAGAGAGAGAGAGAGAGAGATATGACATTTTACATCCTGCCAAGTGAAAAGCAACATGTGGTTTCACAGTGTCTGAATTAAATATTAGATTGTAATGTCTTAAAAAATTGCACATGCATTATTTGATGCAGTCATGTTTTGTGCGATGCAATTGAAAAGTGGAATGACCCACCTACAGACAGAGCCAGATAGAGTGAGAGAAACAGACAGCTCAACCTATTGCCATTGACAGGAATCAAACTCTCAACCTTCAGACTCACAGAATGAGACACTACAAGTAGTGCTATAGCTTCATCCAGGCTGAAGTTGTCTGTTGAAGATCATACACTTTTGCCTTCTGTCATGAACCAAGCCCCTGTTTCACTAACACTAAGATCACTCGTTCACAAACCATTTACCAATAGAGAAATTGTATGTCTCCTCGAAACCGAAACCAGTGCGAAACCAGTGAAAGCAGCCGATCTACAAGCTCACAAAACGTTGCTATCTGAAAAGTTGTGAGATTGTAGATCGGATATTTTCACAATGAAGTACGTCATACATTGAAAAAACATACTCTCAAATAAGCATTTCATGTTATCTTTACCGTTTGCATATGTATTCATTGATACAGTCATGTTTTTTGCAATTCAACTTAAATGAGTCTGCATCAAGTGAGGCTTGAACCGGCAACCTTGCGGTCGTGAGGCACTCGCTTAAGGGAGAAGCCATTGGACCAACAGACAAGAACCTGTGAAAAAGGAGATCACACAGATGATACAGTTTCACGCAAATAGCTGAAAAATCCTGGGTTTAAGTGTTTTTCAAACTGCTCAAAATTGCAGACAATCTAAGGGCGGAGCTTACTGGTTAACGTGATACATGTGTTCCTCATGAGTCAAGGCACATGTGTAAAGCAGGTTTAATGGCTGTCGGCCAAACGAGGCATGACTTTTGCCTGTTTAAAGTTTGCATTTAAAAAAAATCGCTATAGCGCCCCCCTTTGACCAATTGGAGTAAGATTGGTTTCAGTGATATTTGGAATGACCCTCAACATTACCGCAAAGTTTCAAAGAAATGTGAGTCTGCATGTATGTGTTAGGGGCAGATGAATAATTGTCATAAAACTGCAATATTCATTGGCTCATTAAAGCTTCATTTTTTCACTTATGGAAAATCTTTGCTGCTTGTTTGTCGGCATAGGTCCAAAGTTCATGTGTAAAACTTTTCGTGCAGATTACTAAAAAATCCCAGGAGGAGATAGGTTTTAACTGTTTTTCATATAATTCAAAATGGTGGGAGATCTAAAGGTCAGAGGTCAAAAGTCAGAGTGTGAAAGTTGTTCATCATGAGTAGACGCATGTGTGTATTGAAGTTTCATGGCTGTAGGTCAAACAGGGCATGAGTTGTACCTGTTCAAAGTTGGCATTTTGCTATAGCGCCACCTTTTGACGAAAGATTGTGAGAATTATTTCTTGATAGTTTTTCATGACCATCTACCATATGGCCAAGTTTCGTAAAAAGCGTATGCACGGTTCAGCCAGAACTGCGAAAAGTGGCAGAAGAAAAAAGAGGGCAACATTAAAACAGGTCCAGAGCTGAGCTCTGGCCCCGTAATGACCCACCTACCAGAGCCAGATAGACAGAGTGAGAGAAACAGACAGCTCAACCTATTGCCATTGACAGGAATCAAACTCTCAACCTTCAGACTCACAGGCTGAGACACTACCTGTAGTGCAATAGCTTCATCCAGGCTGAAGTTGTCTGTTGAAGATCATAAACTTTTGCCTTCTGTCATGAACCAAGCCCCTGTTTCACTAACACTAAGATCACTCGTTCACAAAACATTTACCAATAGAGAAATTGTATGTCTCCTCGAAACCGAAACCAGTGAAAGCAGCCGATCTACAAGCTCACAAAACGTTGCTATCTGAAAAGTTGTGAGATTGTAGATCGGCTATTTTCACAATGAAGTACGTCATACATTGAAAAAACATACTCTCAAATAAGCATTTCATGTTATCTTTACCGTTTGCACATGTATTCATTGATACAGTCATGTTTTTTGCAATTTAACTTAAATGAGTCTGCATCATCTGAGGCTTGAACTGGCAACCTTCAGGTTGTGAGGCACGCGTTTAAGGGAGAAGCCATTGGACCAACAGACAGAAACCTGTGAAAAAGGAGATCGCTCAGATGATACAGTTTCACGCAAATAGCTGGAAAATCCTGGGTTTAAGTGTTTTTCAAACTGCTCAAAATTGCGGACAATCTAAGGGCGGAGCTTACTGGTCAACGTGATACATGTGTTCCTCATGAGTCAAGGCACATGTGTAAGCAGGTTTAATGGCTGTCGGCCAAACGAGACATGACTTTTGCCTGTTTAAAGTTTGCATTTTCAAAAAATCGCTATAGCGCCCCCCTTTGACCAATTGGAGTAAGATTGGTTCAGTGATATTTGAAATGACCCTCAACATTACCGCAAAGTTTCAAAGAAATGTGAGTCTGCATGTATGTGTTAGGGGCAGATGAATAATTATCATAAAACTGCAATATTCATTGGCTCATTAAAGCTTCATTTTTTCACTTATGGAAAATCTTTTGCATCAGTTTTTCGGCATAGGTTCAAAGTTCATGTGTAAAACGTTTCGTGCAGATTACTAAAAAATCCCAGGAGGAGATAGGTTTTAACTGTTTTTCATATTATTCAAAATGGTGGGAGATCTAAAGGTCAGAGGTCAAAAGTCAGAGTGTGAAAGTTGTTGATCATGAGTAGACGCATATGTATATTGAAGTTTCATGGCTGTAGGTCAAACAGGGCATGAGTTGTACCTGTTCAAAGTTGGCATTTTCAATTGAGTGCTATAGCGCCACCTTTTACGAAAGATTGTGAGAATTATTTCTTGATAGTTTTTCATGACCATCTACCATATGGCCAAGTTTCGTAAAAAGCGTATGCACTAAGGGGGAGAAGAAAAAAGAGGGGAACATTAAAACAGGTCCAGAGCTGAGAGCTCTGGCCCCGTAATAAAAATCTTTGCCAATCATAGCCGATCACAGCTCACAAGGCATCTGTCTGTAGATCTGCTATTTTTGCTTTTCGTCCTTAGAATAGGGATTTTAGTAATCTTTATCCTAATAGTAATCTTACACATTAACAAGAAGAGGGCTGACTTATACAGTATTTCAAAGAAAGCCTGCACTCTTAAATACTCCTGGCTGCACATGACAGACAGGCGAACAGCATCGAAACGTTATCAGTCATCTGTTCAACCGTTTTTAATAAAGAAGGGTATACTAGTCCCTTGCAACAGATACCAGCAGAGCAGCAGCAGCACGTTTGCGCACAGATATACAGTAACATTATGAGTAACACGCCTAACACATAAATAGTTACAAACCTGACACAAACGGTTATATGAAACGGTACTATATTACACACGTGTGCAATATAGGCCAATACACTTCTAATATCTGATAATAATATCTACAATCTGATCCTGATAGCATTATTGCGGACGCATGCGCTGTTGCCCACTACAGACGAACACCAAAACTCTCGCCCCAAAATAGTCACCCCGGGGGAAATCCGGTGATATTCACCTGGTATTCCTAAACGTAACCTCATTAAACTATGCCTAAACCTAACCTTATTCCTAAACGTAACCTCAGTAAAACTAATAATATGGCTAACCGTAAACTTATTTCTAACCTTATCCTCAGTAAAACAAATACAGGAGTACAAGAACCGCTGGTCAGCGAAAAGAAATGGGGGCGAGCGTGTATTGGGGCGAGTTTTCCGGTTATATTATATTGACGGCACGGCGGCTTGAAGTTGCGAGAGATTCTCTCTGTATGTTGACACAAACACATTGGAGCGATTTAGAAGCATGTTATAAGAAAACGAACGCTTTTGTTGATTTAACGTTAGTAGGCCTGTATGTGTTTTATTGTTGGACATGCGGCAGGTTATAACATGGGCTTGACAGCCCCTCTTCTTCGCGGTTTGGCGGATCTGCTGAACGCCGTATCGGCCCGCTCAGACCCACGGCACTTTCATCCCTGAGTACCTGCCAGGGGAGTACATGTGATGGCCCCATGAAGACAAAGCCACACATTTGCATTCCTATTGGCGAGGGTCGATTGGCTGTGTGTCCGCAGCGGACTGTGAGTTTAAGGCAGCGGCAGCCTGAGCCCATGTTATTGTTCTCGAGGGGCTGGGTTCACACCTTCTTCAAACGGCGCGGAACACCTCAGCAGTACTCGCGGACCAAAATTAGGACGTTTGCCAGGGTTGATAAACACTGCTTTAGTGGGTTCCAGGGGGTCGGGACTTGCAGAATTGCTCACAGCATTGTGAGCTTGTAGATCTTCTATTTTCAAATCTTAGAATTGTCTTTTTTTTGTTTTTTTGGAATATTTGTGTAACATTCTAACAGCACAAATCTTGTATGGGGGTCCCTGGCACAAAATATTATCAGATGGTGGTCCAAATACATCTAGGGGCTCCTTGACATGAAAAGGTTTCAAAACAACTGATTTATGCAATGATGGTAATAACCCTAATTTATGATGAAACCTCTGTGATTCCCACAATACGCTTAACTCGCTCAGCCCCTCTTGACTTTCCCCTTTGGGGGTCATGGCTACTCCAGGTAGGGGGCAGTCTGGCCCTGGCGGTCCCCAGGTGGGGTTCACTAAGCCGGGCATCAACAACCTCGGAGGCCCTCCCCTCTGGCCCTGGAGGTCAGGAGTTGAGGGGACTTAGCAGTATTTCTCGGCTTCCCCTGACGAAAATCCCACTTTGAAAAATCCCACTAATCCGTTATCTGTGTTGCTTGGAACGCTGTCACACACACAAACTGCACTCTGGGCCTCTTAGGCTACATGGGGGATATACACAGCCTCTAGGATGCATACACACGCATGTGTGTACGCACGCACACACACTATCACGCACGCACACACACACACATCTAAAGAAAGCATCTAAATAAGCACACACGCATGAATTGACAGACAGGCATACATACATACATACATACATACAACAGAGACACGCGTGTGTGTGTGTGTGTGTGTGCGTGTGCGCGCACACACACACACACGCGCACACACGCACGCACACACACACACACACACACACACACACACACACACACACACACACACACACACACACACACACACACACACACACACACACACACACACACACACACACACACACACACACACACACACACACGGTACTAAGGATCCCAAACCCACCACAGAGCAGATAATCTCCTTTATCTAACCGAGCAGCGCTCACCGGGGTCAGCTACCAGATTACCCTTGTGTGTGTGTGTGTGTGTGTGTGTGTGTGTGTGTGTGTGTGTGTGTGTGTGTGTGTGTGTGTGTGTGTGTGTGTGTGTGTGTGTGTGTGTGTGTGTGTGTGTGTGTGTGTGTGTGTGTGTGTGTGTGTGTGTGTGTGTGTGTGTGTGAGAGAGCGGTTATGTTTTGCCAGCAGTCTTGTAGCAGTGCCATACCATCACATGCAGAGAAGCACTCGAGTTGCAAAGATGTTTGTTTTCCTCCAGCAGGGTCTGGTCATTTCTGCAGAGTAATGAAGCATTCATACGTACATAGATGTGATGAATGCTAATCTACAGTGTTGTGCTTGTTTCCCCCTCAAATAAAATGTCTTACAGCAGTGGTTCTCAACCTGTGGGCCGGGGTCCACTGGTCGGCCGTGAGGATATTGCAACTGGGTCCCCAGATTTGAATGATAAAATGACATTACATATTACATATTTCTTTCTTTCAAACGGTGAAAAATATGTGTTCATTGTGATACAGGTAAACAGGAACCTAAGTAGCCTATGCTATATTTGGTTCCATTGATCCAAGCTGGAACACAAGTGGATTAATTAATCATTTAAATAAACATGCTCTGAAAATGCACGCGGCCCACTCATCTGACCACTTAACATGGCACCCATAGTGTGTCGCGATGCAGCACACTGTGATCTTGTAGATTGCTATTTTTTTTTATGTTAAAAAATACATATATATCTTTGAATTTGTTTTTGAATAGGGAAACCACAGTTAACCCATTAAGACCTGAGGCCGATTCTAAAAATGTCTTCTAAACGGTTTTCTGAAAAAACTATGTCAGTGGACCCCCAAAATTATACATATTTGGCCACCGAACCCCATCTCAAAATATTTTGTTCCAGGGACCCCCAGAGGCAAAGATTTGAGTAAAAAGAATTTGCTTTAAAAATTCTAAAGATTCGGCCCGGACGGTTGGCATAACCGTCTGGGCACCTAGGCTGATAATCCAGCCTGACAGCGTGTCGCGGGTTCGACTCCCGATCCCGACGACCTTTGTTGCGTGTCACCCCCCCCCCACCTCTCACTCCATTTCCTGTCAGCCTACTTTCCTATCAATAAAGGCCAAAAAAATATATTAAAAAAAAAAAACGCTTTGCACAAATTTTCATGATTTTTCAAAAATAGCAGATTTACAAGCTGCACGAAGTGACGCACTATGAGCTTGTATATCTGCTATTTTTTTATATACAAAGTATAAAATAATGCTAAAATGACACGGATGCTTTCCCGGTTTTAATGGGTTAAATCCATTCACGAAGACAGATGTAGCGGAGTGACGGGCTCTAAAGTTCAATTAGTACGGTTTAAGACAATTGAGATGTGGATTGTGCTAAGAAAATTTGTCACAAATAATAGGAGCACAGTCGTAGCACTTTGTCCTCTCGGCGTGTGTGAGCCATTGTACGTTCAATTATACATTTATTCCTCTGCCCGTCGCCCGGCGCTCTGTGTTGACATTACTCTTTCAATCTAGGAACAATAAATTGGTTCAACACAAAGACAATGAGGAACATCAAACAAATTATATTCTGTCTTCGCGTTTGACCATTCGGAGGCCTCCCTCCATTCACACTGTAATTAACCAAATAGAGAAAATGTCTGAAGTTAATTGTATGGCCATTGTGTTTGGCTGAGTGAGGGAGCCTAAGCCCATTAATTGTAATCATTTCAATTATAATACGGACAGGTTTTTCCTCCCCTGTCACTGGGAGATCCGCTTTCCCTCATTTGCTTAGGCTAATAACATTTAATTGAGTTCCAATTGGCAGTGTGATTTATTGTTTTGTATTTGTTTTTCAAAGCCCACTCCCCCAATATTATACTCCTTTGACCTTCACTTGGTCATGCTGGGTGAATAAAGTTGTCAGCGGAGAACAAAACGGAGTCGGACACATCAAAGGCACAGGTGCTGCTCGCCTTTGATCACGAATGCGGCTGTGTGTTTTGGAGTCTCGACACTAGGGGGCACCGGTGTGCTCCTATAGCAGTTTTGGCAGGCGTATACCATTGAAATATGTACCGAATCAAAAGCAATCGCTCTACAGTATAACCATCGTGCTACCAATCACCGCTAATTACCGGCCCGTGACTTCAATTAGGTAAATGATTAATGGCTTTCCAGAGAGAAGAGGAAGGATTCAATTACGGACAACACAGAACTGTAAAACCACCGCGGCTTCACCTCGTCACCACCGCCAGTCAGCTGTGTTGCCATGTCTGCTTATTATAAGAGACATTGGGCTCGTTTGTAAATATTGGTAGTTGCAGGTTGCTGTTTTTTGGGCTTGTTTCTAAAGTGTAGTTGCTTATTTGGGCTTGTTTCCTAATGTTGTTTAAACCAGTGGTTCTCAAACATTTTCATGTCAAGGTCCCCCAAATGAATATGTATTTGGCTACAGACCCCATCTAAACATATTTTGTGTCGGGGACCGTATACAAGATTTGTGTTTGTGTAAAATGTTTAAAAAATATTTATTTTTAAACAGTCACTACAAGCTCACAACGTGTCACGTTGTGACACGTTGTGAGCTTGTAGACCGGCTATTTTTGAAATAGTCGATGGGTTCATAGTCTCTGTCAGACTGTTGCCTCCCACAATGTTCAAATCGGAATATTATGGAATAGTTGCCTGGCAACGCAAGACTAATAGGTTCAAGTGGTAAAAACCTGCTTCTTTTGGGCTTGTTTTCGTAGACCTGGTTGCTTATTTCTCTCGCAAAACCTGGCAATGCTGCCAGTCAGCGCTGAGACGAAACAGACACCGGCAGCAGCCCCAAACAAACGGGGCGTTCTTTTTCCTTTTTTTTTTACTAGTTATGGTCATATCCAAAGCAGTTTCCATGGACCGCTTCACGGTTTGTTCCTCTTACTGTAAAACGTTGAGCTGTTGCAAAATGTTCCCATGGGCTGTACCACTGGCTTCTGGCCCCTATGAACTACTTATTGGAATGGAGTTGGCAAAGTGCCTCAAGTATAGAGAATGGATATCGTCGCTGTCGGGCAGAAACCTCTTATCTCCATATTCCAACTTTTTGTGTTTTTTTCCGTAAATTAACGCTCCTACTTGATCATACTACAGCGACACACAAAAGCATCAAAAGTAGCAGATCCGCAAGCTTGAAACGCGGTGCGAAGCGACGCGTTTTGAGCTTGTAGATCTGCTACTTTTGCTATTTTTGAATTTGAATATGTTTTGGACATATGAGGTTTCCACCCGACAGAGACGATATGGGGGAGTCTGGCTACATATTCATCGGAGGAGAGGTTTTGGATTAAACAAGAAAAAAAATAAAAAACTATGATGAAGCAAAAATGTCTCGGAAAGGCCAAATCTCTGTCTGCGCCTCCCTTCCCCTCCACCCTCTTCCCCGCAACCTTCGTTATGCTGTATCAAACAAAGTGACGTTTGAAATAGTGCAGGGATGGAGAGGAGAGGAGAGGAGACGCAGCTGAGGGGAGGTGCTGGGGAGTCAGAGAAGGGAGCAAAGGAGAGACAGGAAAGAGGAGGGAGCTAGCGGAGAGAGATGGCCATCTGGCGAGGGCAGGAAATCAGTGGAATACCTTTGACATGGACATATGAGGGTGAAAATGAACGCCTGCCACGAGATTCAAAGTCTTGCATCACACATTTGAAATATGTATTTATGTCCACATAAACAGAAGTACAAGAATGCCTTACATTAAACACTGCCAGTGCAGTCAGACAATAGGAAAACAGCCGGTTACAAAGGGCCTAGACGTACAATATACTTGACATACTTGTCAGACACAGCAGACAACAATTGTTTCCTATAGCTGATACTGAGCAGTACCTTGCTCACACACACACACACACACACACACACACACACACACACACACACACACACACACACACACACACACACACACACACACACACACACACGTGTTTTCTTTCAGCTTAAGACTGAAAGAGGACGCGGCTCGGCTGACCTGCAAACACAATGCTGTATACAGTAGAAACTCATTGCTTCACGAATGACTCCCTATACTACATACAGTCTGCATTCTGGAACACAACAACGCGCCACATCCTCTAAAACCACAGTTGATGCTTTCCTTTGTAAGCTGCAGAGGTTATAAGGCGGTGTCAGCATTACAGATGGAAGGAGACGTTGGAGTCAATATTGTGATTTAGCTTCAGTCTCTCGGCTGGGGGCGACAATGCATCAATACCTCCACCTCTCTGCTTAGAGATACCACCATTACCCCAGGCTGGAGAGTGAAGGCAGACACATTGCTTCAGCGATGGACACTGTTCCATTGGCATTTTCTTAACCATTTAAGCCTCATTTATGCTTCTGTGTACGAAAAACTGAAAACTGCCTATAAAAGTGGATGGTGTTAACCCATTAAGACCTGAGGCCGGTTCTAAAAATGTTTTTAAAATCCTAACAGTTTTTAGGAAAAAAATCTAAAAATATTTTGTTCCAGGGACCCCCAGAAGATCCACGAAGATTTGAGTTATAAATGTTTGCTTAAAAAATATATGTATTCAAAGATTTGCACAAACTTTCACAACTTTTCAAAAATAGCAGATCTGCAAGCTCATAGCGTGGGACTATATCTGCTATTTTTGAATAGCAGATATAGTCCCACGCTATGAGCTTTTGAAAAAATCGAAAATGACACCGATGCGTTCCCGTTCTTAATGGATTAATATGGTTAACAGACATTATCATTATCAAACATAAATATCAAGCATATATCGGACAGTCTACATTTCCCCCAAAATGAAATACAATGTATTTAACTCAGTCTGACCAGAAGCATGGGTAAAACCTTTAACCTCCACCGGGAGATCAAAATCAATGAGCAGAGGTGCCTTCATGCCTCTGGATTATCAACCCCATCCCAACAGCAAATGGAACCCTGCATGCACCTGCTTAGAGATAACTACCATTTCATGACCTCGGGCTGTAGAGTGGCAGCTGTCAGCCACAGTCAAATACGGTGGATGGTGGGTGGTGGTCAAAGAAAGATAGGCCGTCCCAATTATAGCCACTAGATGCAAAATGCTACACAAATGGCATACAAGTGGGTACCGCCTGACGGCAGATCTTGCGAACGTCCGATGTTTACTGGTGCTAGATCCCGCGAGAGTGTGTTGCTGGGACAGTGACCGGTTAGTAAAGTAGACTTTCTCCTGATGTGTCTCTCTGAAAAAAGCCATTTTAGTGTCAAAATGTTATGAATCTTGCGTGGCTTGTGACGATTAGGTCCAATATTTAGTTCAGTGACCATGGGGTAAAGACTTGTTTAAGAAGCTGTGTTCACGTTCACTCCTCCCACATTCCAGTCTCCTAAAAAGGCTTTTCATTTCAAGGACTCCCTTGCCTCTGAGAGTGTACAAACCTTACGGGTCCATTTGGTTCCATTTGTTCACTCTCAAAGTTACACACCCCTAAGGGGCCATTTGGAACCCCCTCACGGAACCATGAGGGTACCTGGACCACACTTTGAGACCCACTGGCGTAGCAGAGTGTTTCCAGTGAGTCAACATGCACAATAGCAGCACCCTGACTCTGTTTGACCAGAATTATTATCGTTGGTAAGACCTGTGAAGAAAGTAAAGAAGAGGCCCAATTTCTTTCCAATTTGGCCTATTCAAGAATTCAGGCCCCCCGAGCCTTTGAGTGAATTGTCGCTCAAACTATTATCAACTGGTATTAACTTTTGCATTTCTTGTCAAAGGGCTTAGTCATTCATGTCAATAACTGAGCCCCAAAAGTCCTTCCAAAACCTGAAGGAATAGCCATTACATTACATTACATTACAGTCATTTAGCAGACGCTTTTATCCAAAGCGACTTACAATAAGTGCATTCAACATAGGTAGGGAACGAAAACTACTAATCACCAGAAGTCTTTAGTGCATTTTCTGCAAAAACAAGCAACCAAGAGTATACCTAGCGCTAAGGTAAAAGTGCAATATATCAGCTACCTACTTCCTTAAACAGATGAGACAAAATAGCTAAATCAAATGAGCATGAGCTAAAACAAATAAGTGTATCGACTAAACAAGATCCAATAAACAATACAACAATAGAAAACAAGCGTTCGATAGCCCATTCACTTTGTATAGATGTTATGTTACAAGATTCCTTTTTTAAGTGCATGTTTATGGGCAGTTTATCAATGGGACTTTAGAGGGCCCCGCAAAAAGCATGTTTAAAACTGCATTGGAATCTGTCAAATACCTGTTGAGATAGATGCAGGTTAATATGGTGTTGGTGTTCTGTGTAGCCTACAGTATCCATGTGTGCTTTGATTGATTGATAAAAGGATAACACAATGTTTCCACTGTGGTCCATTGTAGATCCTCTTGCAGTTCATAATAGTTGTTGTGACCGCAAGTCAGTGTACCTGCCGGGAGGGTGTAGGGGCCCGTTGTCTCATAATCTGTCTATGTTGTCGCATGTCAAACATTGAACAATAGCTGACCTACAAGCTCACAACGCGTCGCACCCGCCGCACGTTGTGATCTTACAGGTCTGCTGTTAGTTTCGCAGCATGACACCGTGGTGCGACGGAGCATAAATGAGCCATTACAGGCCTGTCACTCACACGGTCCACACCTACATATTCCAATGGGCTTAACGCTGACAGCCATCTCACTTTAAGCGACTCTCTGATGATACGAGCACAACATGCCTGTTTTGACAGACGGGGGTTCATTTGGATTTCGGGTGGCTTGTTTTGGCTCGTCCTCATCTGAGGTCTTTTGTTTCACACACGGATTTGAATGTCCGATTGTTATTTTTTGTTGCCTCGACACCTCAGTCTGAACGTCACCTCTAATCCAAAATATATTGGAAAATTCTTTGAACGAGTCAAGCGTGGCAATTTATCGCCACACAAATATTTCCCCGACACCAATTATAGACCTTGGGAGCTTAGCGTCAAGTTGATATTTCATTACGTATACTGGCTCCTCATGCCGTCCAGTGTCACTGCCTTCTGGCAGGTAAATAATGCCATTTAAAAACATATAACGTTTTGTTTGGCTAGTCCTGTTTTGTCAGACACTTGGACTGTTACTTAAAATAAAATGTGTCTGGTTTAATTTGGTAACAATAGCAGCCTACATTGCTACGAAGGTGTACATATGCTCTATGTAAGGTCTAGTTCCACCTCATGAATAGAGGTGTGACAGTATCTGTGTAACTCTATTAATACACAAAAAGAAAATACCATTATCTGTCTTTATAATGCCACGTTATCCCTTACCTAAGGTAAACTCCCTTAATCTCTAACTTCCTTTGAGAAGCAGCGATGCTATTTCTATTTCCTATTTTCTTCCAATTCCTTTTTTTGAAATTGTATCTTGTCTGCATACAGCAAAACGCTTGTGCAATTCATATTTCTTTTGTTGAGCATGACTCACACAGCCAGAGCAGAAAAAAAACATATATCGTCTCTTGTCGGGGGGAAACCTCATATGTCCAAAACTGTTACTTTTCAGGATTCAAATTCAAAAACAGCAAAGGTTGCAGATCTGCTACGTCTGATACTTTTGTGTGACATTGTAGAATGATCAAGTAGGGCATTCATTTACGAAAAAACACAAGAAGTATATAAAAGAATATGGAGATAAGCGGTTTCTGCCCGACAACAGCGATATTATTGTAGAGGGGGATTTAACATCACAATGTCATTGGCTCAAATGCAGCAGTAGTAACTGTAACCACTGGAGTAAGTGACATTTACAGAGCTGTGGTGTAACCTCCATGTCGGGGCCAATACAAATGGTGTGAGAAGTAAAGAAATAAGTCTCACACAAGCAGAACACTTGAAAACACCAGTGTTGCCAGATTTTGGGAGAGAAATAAGCTATGAAAACAAGCCCAAAAGAAGCGACTAGGCTACATGAGGACTTTAAACATATTTAAAAAAAACTAGCAGATCTACAAGCTCACAGGTCATTTATTTTCTATCTTGGGAAAAAAAGTGACAATTTGGAATATTGTTTAAACATTTTAACAACACAAATCAGATGGGGATACGTGGACAAATACATATTAATTTGAGGGTCCATGACATGAAAATGTTTGAGAACCATTGGTTTAAACAACATTTAGGAAACAAGCCAAATAAACAACTACACTTTAGAAACAAGCCCAAAAAAACGCTTTACAGAAAAACAAGCCCAAGGTCACTTATAATAAGCAGACATGGCAACACTGGACAACATTACCTCACCAATGCTTGCATGTCCTAACTCTAGTCGATCTGTAAGTCCTATCTTTGTGTGAGGGATCGTTCTACCCCGAACAACCTCCATTGTCCTCCTCGCAGAATGCAATTTGCTTTTTGAACAATAACTCTCACAACGGTAAGAACCTGTGAGAACAAGTTCATTACTAAGCCCTGGGCTTGCTCTCTCTCTCTCTCTCTCTCTCTCTCTCTCTCTCTCTCTCTCTCTCTCTCTCTCTCTCTCTCTCTCTCTCTCTTTTCGTCTGTTTTTCGGTCCCTTTCTCAAGCTTACCCCCCCCATGGTATGACAACCATCTGCTGGGTGCTCCATTGTTTCCATGTGAAGGTGCGGTGAAAGGACCCACACACACACACACACACACACACACACACACACACACACACACACACACACACACACACACACACACACACACACACACACACACACACACACACACACACACACACACACACGTTATAAGTCACTGGAATGGTAGCGCTAAGCATGTGTGCATTCAAAAGCATCAAAAGTAGGTAGCCGATCCACGATCTCGAAACACGGCGCGAAGCGACGTGTTTTGAGCTTGTAGATCTGCAACTTCTGATACTTTTGAATGTGAATCCTAAAAAGCAACGGTTTTGGACATTTCCACCATTTACCAAATAGAACATTTCTGTTAGCGTGGACGTGCACACACACACACACACACACACACACACACACACACACACACACACACACACACACACACACACACACACACACACACACACACACACACACACACACACACACACACATACATGCACACACACACACACACACACACACACACACACACACACACACACACACACACACACACACACACACACACACTCTTAACACCGTTACTATAAGTCACTGAAATGGTAGCGCTAAGCAGTGTGGTATTGGACAAAATGATAGGTCCTTGAATGCTCTTAAGTCTTAACCTCAGCCCCGAATGCGGGCGGGTGCCAATCCATGCAGGCACACACACCCCGGAAAGCCATCAGTCATAATATTTACCCTCGACCCAACTTCTGTTTATTTTTCTATCTCCTCCGCCTTCGTTTTAACTCTCACATGTCTTGCCAACGGGGTGGTTTATTGGTAACAGTGTCTCGTTTGACAAATGAGTCACATGAGACCGAAAATAGAATATGGAAAGTGAGACACGACACCGACAGACCGACAGGAAGGCAAAAAAAAGATTGGTGGGAAAAAACAGGGCTGATCTATACGTTGAGTTCATTAGGCATCGGTCTCTCTCTGTGTCACCAGGGATCAGAGGGAACATGTCAACCCGAACAAACACAAGTGAAAATCCCTCTATAGTTTCTCCCCTTGACGTGTCCTGGACTTTGTCACGCTTCATTCTCACACGCCTCGCTCCCTTTCGCAGCCCGAAGCCCCCTTCCTTCCGTTGGAGATCTCAAAATGACATAGTTGTCGGACAAAGAGACCTCCGAGCATCTTAAGCCTGGGGGGTTCTTGGGAAAAGTTAAAAAGTGTTGCACCCTGTGTATGCAGAAGATACACGCATCTATCTCAATGATGATCCAGTGTCTGACATCTCCAGACTACCACAGGCCTGTTTCTGCATAATGTCTCTTCTTTTGCTCTCGTCCAGGAAATGTGCTCTAGAGTAGCAGAGAAAATATCTGGCGAGAAACATGAAGTAGGATTCTGCAGTCGCCCCAGCAGGTCACCTTTTAGAGAGATGGAAGAACAGTGTACATGGCAAAATATCCCATCCATCAGAGAAAAAACCTGGGGCCTGGGCTTTCTCTTTCTCTCTCTCCACCCTATCTCCCTCCATTTCCCTGTCTGCTAAGGACATACATGTATCTGTACTAGTCTGAGGTTTTGCTCTGATTTATGACTATGCGGATGGAGAAAGAGAGAGCGAATCAAACAGATAGCCACCATGTGTTCTTTATTTATAGCCAACGCGAATGAAAAGTGAGCTCATCCTCTCCCTCTCTTTTTCTCGGTGTGTCACCCTCCTTCCTCACTCTCCCTTCTTTGCCCCTGTACGCAACTCTCTAGCAGAGGAACATCTGGAAAGAGTTATGGCCATCGTTCGGTTGGACCACATGAAAGGCGAGCGGGTGCCCTTTAGGACCACGCTGATTTGGAGAAGACACTGTGAATGACGACCACAGTGGACGTCCATAAACGGATGCTGATTTGGCTGTTATTGCCCCATTGACAAAAGACTTGCATGTTACGCTGCGACAACAGTGTGTAAACGAAGGCCCGAATGCCCGGAGTGGACAGAACGGAGGGGGTTGGGAATGCTCACACCCACGGTTTTCTGAGCACATTTTGAGTGTAATGTTCTTTATGCTTTTTTACCCCTTTTTCTTTTCTTTCCCCACACACATTTCTGTGTGTTGTCAGTCACCATGCAGTGGTGGAAAAAGTACTCACATTTTTTACTTAAGTAAAACTTGAGTAAAAGTACAAAAGTATTGGCATGCATCAAAATATACTTAAGGTACCAAAAGTAAAAGTAGTCATTATGCAGTATGTCCCATTTCACAAGTTATCATTATGTCTTTTTGTATTAAAATCTTTTGAAAATAGCAGATCTACAAGCTCACAACGCGTCGCATCGCGACGCGTTGTGAGCTTGTAGATCGGCTATTTTTAAATAGCCAAAGTTTAAATAGGGCTTTGTAATGTGTGGTAAATAGGGCTGTGTAAGTGGTAATGTATGTTTTGTAATAATAATCAAAATCTACAAAGTAACTAAAGTTTTCAAATAATTGTAGTGTAGTAAAAGTACAATAATTTGCCTCTGAGATGTAGTGTAAAGTAGAAGTAAAAGTATAGAAAATTGGAAATACTCCAGTAAAGTACCTCAAAATTGCACAGTACTTGAGTACATGTACTTAGTTACTTTCCACCACTGTCAGTCACTGCTGTCGTATCCTACTGGCTCACCTGCCAGTGAGGAGTGCCCACCGGGAGGACGTAGAGAACTTCGTCCTACTCCTCCC
This sequence comes from Gymnoscopelus braueri, assembly GCF_963280865.1. Taxonomy (NCBI): domain Eukaryota; kingdom Metazoa; phylum Chordata; class Actinopteri; order Myctophiformes; family Myctophidae; genus Gymnoscopelus; species Gymnoscopelus braueri. The sequence continues at coordinate 47,179,054 of NC_137607.1, read as the reverse complement.
GCCCAACGTTCCCTGCTGACAGGTGCCGCCCCCAGCCCGTATAGGAGTATGTACAGTGACAACTATCAACATCCCCCCTCCCTCCCTTTGCTTCTGGGGTGTCCCTGGAACAAAATAGTTTACAAATGTTTCAAAAATATATATTCAAAGATTTGCACACATTTTCACGATTTTTCAAAAACAGCAGATCTACAAGCTCATAGCGCGGCACGCTATGAGCTTGTATATCTGCTATTTTTGAATAGCCAAAGAAATCTAAAATGACAGAGATGCATTCCTGGAATGAATGGGCTAAGAGAGCCTGTCACAGCATTAGGATTAGGTCAGACTGCAGTCTGGAGTTCCCCTTTTTACAGCAGGGAAGCCACTTGTTTCCACTTTGGAGAGATCTCCGCTGCGTGATAGGAGAAAACAAAATTACAAAATTAATTAAGATCCGGCAAAACGATTAGCGGGCTTAATCTGGTGTTAATTGAAAGAGCAGACACAAAAAGAGATGTTTAGGAGGGTGAATGAGGCTTCCCTATAACCATGGGTGGCATATTTGTATTCTGGGAATTCACTAGCGTGGTGGCATGGGCTACAGATCAGGTAAATTACTATATTCTAAAAGTTGCTATCTTCTATGCACCACGTTGTTGGATGATTAAAAAGCAATTTTCCTTGAAGGAGGGATATGTAAATGACCATGCTTATATAAATGCTTCTCACACTTGTTTGTTTGCACATTCACCACCACCATCACCACTATCATAGGACCACCATGGAAACAAGTCCCCAGGAGCCTTATATGTCATACTGTACCACGTGCTGTTTACATTTATTTTTCTTTTTTTTAAACATTTTATTTTTATTTTCCATGTGTAACAGACAATAAATCCGACATGTTATTTCCCCCACCAAGGTCATAACAACAATACAAAAAACAGGAAGACAAAAACAAAACAAGACAGCACAAATAAAAAAACAAAAACAAATAGTAAAAAGAATAGTAAAAATTAAATAAATAAATAGACAGACAAACCAAACGTTAATGAGTGCTGTTTATATTTCTGATTAATAAAGTTATCAATCAGTCAATCAAACCACCACCATGCACATGAAATGAACAGTCACCAGCTTCCATTAAAAAAAAGTATTTTTATTATATTATTTAGGGGGTTGTCGGGCAGAACGAGCCAAAGCAAACCACTTCAAATGCTTGCTCCATGGCGGGGCCCTTAAGCCAGGAACAGAGAGGAGAGCGAGACAGAGAGGAGGTGTGTATAGCAGCAGCAGTAGCATATCCTGGAGGTTATAGCCTGCTGCAGATCCTTTTATTTTTATTTTTTTCTCCCCCCCTTAAGCAACAAGCGGCTCTGATTCTTCCAGCCCCACCCCCTCACCTCCCACCCAAGCATCAGACATGTGGGGATCAGTGCCTTTGTTGCGAGACCGAAGGCGAAAGCTGCTATTAATAAGAAAGCTCCTCTCCCCGGGCAGGCAGGCAGGCAGGCAGGCAGGCAAGGAGGCAGGCCCAGGTTGTTTGTCTCTTTAGCCTTCAGGTCCTACGGGCCGAAGCAATGAAGGCAAAACCCTGTTTTTAAACAGCACACACACAGTGTTGCTGCGTCTAACACTAGCTTGTTGGCAGGTGTGGATGTTCGGGCTGACAGGAAGGTATGGATCGGATCCCGGGGATGAGGTCATTGTTTACCCCGGCGAAGTTAGAAGTGGTTTGTTGTTCTGCTGCAGGGGAGAGAGAGCGAGAGAGCGAGAGATGAGAGCTCGTTGAGTGAAAGAAGAGTTGGAAAGGAAAAAGTGTTGGTGGTGTGCGAGTCGTGGGTGTGTGCAGCAATGCAGTGTCTGTGTGCATGTACTGTATACTACTGTATGTTTATTATATATAAAAGTAGCACATCAAAAATAGCGAAAGTAGCAGATCTACAAGCTCGAAACCCGTCGCTTCACGCCGCGTTTCGAGCTTGTGGATCTGCTACTTTTGATGCTTTTGTGTGACGCTGTAGTATGATCAAGTAGGGCGTTTTTCGTTATTAACGAAAAAACACAAAAAATGTTTTAAAAATGGAGATAAGAGGTTTCTGCCCGACAGCAACGATATAGAAGTGCGCGTGGTCATATGAGCGTTTGCGTGTAGAAAGCACGTGTATACACATGCATGCATTTCAGTACAGCTGCGTTTTCTGCGTGTTTGTGTGTGTGTGTGTGTGCGTGTAAGTGGAAGGGCTGGGTCCTCTGCCAGATAGGCACCACCATCATTCACACACCGACAGTAAGTCTCCGGCTTTGCTGAGCTCCGGGCTCGGAGAGATAAGGCTCTGGAAGCGCTCTCCACACCACAGTTTGATCAATCTGCAGATTTACAGTCAGCACCACAGCAGGCACGGTGATGAAGCATAAGGGCTATAAATTCAGTTCCCCCCCTCATACGCAGCTCTTCTCTTCTCCATCTCATCCCAAATATTGATGTAACACCCCGTACCCATTCCCGAAATCTTTTCGCTTCTCAGATTGGGGGAGACGGGGGGCGGAGACGGGGGGACAAGTGGGACAGGTGCTCCGATATTGGCTCATCTTAGTCAGCAAAGGGCTTGTTTATACTGTCCGTCTATCTACTGTTGTTTTGCTAGTTTGTTGTGCAGTTAAACTTTAAACTCTAGGTCACGTGCCTAAAGATTCTAATTATCGGTTTATAAAAACCAACAGAAAGTGTTGATTTTGATGACAGATTGGTATTTGGTTTATCCGGTTAGTCATAGTTGACTCTTTACTGTCTTTCTGGACTGTAGGTCTGCATTTTATTTTCTTCAGTTTATCAGTCTATGAAACAGGAAAATGAGGAAAAATGCACTCTCTACTTCATGCAAGTCAAATCATGCATGCCACCAGTGGCATGTGGCTGAAAAATATGGTACTTCCCGGTTAATAAATTATTTTTCACACTTCGCATAGAGAGAGGGCAGAACATTTTTCATCATTTACTACTCCACTACTCATTTACCCCGTTTTGTATTTTCTCCCCGTCGTGTGCATTTTTTTGTGTTCCTGTCACCCAAGAGTCCTCAGGAATTGCACAACAATTCAGCTCATTTGCATGGTGGGGGGATGTCAATGCCGACCTGTCAGCCCAGCAGCACAGCGGGGCCCGGGCTTGTCTTCTGAAAGGCAAACCTGCGTAACTGAGATCTCATCGATGCGAACGGAATATTTCGCTGCTCATCAGGGACTTTGACTGGCAGGGCCTGTTCTTCCTGTGTTCTAGACCTCTCTGGTCGTCCCTCTCTCCAAGTGCCACTGCCACCGTCTCAGTCTCTCTCTCTCTCTCTCTCTCTCTCTCTCGCTCGCTCGCTCTCTCTCTCTGTCATGTCAAGGATCTCCAGAAGCAAAGATTTGAGTTAAAGATGTTCGCTTTAAAAAATATATATATTCAAAGATTTTTTCACAATTTTTCAAAAATAGCAGATCTACAAGCTCATAGTGCGGCACGAAGTGACGCGCTATGAGCTTGTTTATCTGCTATTTTTGAATAGCCAAAGTATAAAATACCGTATGGTTAAAGTGGTTAACATGATTCTGACTAATTTGGCCGGGGACCCCACTTAGAGAACCAATGCTCTTTATTCTCCAGGCTCTTTGGATCTTTGTTCTTTCTTTTACAGGGATTTCTCATTTTCTTCTTTTAGGCGTTTTCTTTTTCATTTTTTTTTCACCGCCAACATTTGTGACAAATTAGAACTACTGGAGGTAAGAAGTCTTTTGGCAGCGGCCATACAGCTGCTGCGGCTCTGGAAAGTAGTTTGGCTCACGGGTCCGTGACCTAATTTCCAAGAGTCACAATGACACTCATCAAGATGCATAGTTTCGCCACTGAGTCATCAGAATTACCACTCGGGCGAACGCTGATGCTTTGCTAAGCTTGATTCAGGCGCTGGCGGCAAGTACAAAAAAAGCCCTTCTTTTTTTTGCCTTTAGTATTTGTGATTCTGCTAGAACCTGGTGAACACACACACACACACACACACACACACACACACACACACACACACACACACCTGACTAGGCGTTTGAAAAATGCCTCTCTCCCTTGGGCTTGTTACTTGAGCCATGATAAAGTCTCCGTAGTCTCAGAGACATGAAGGTGATGAAGCCAAAGCACAAAGCCTGGATCCAAGAGCTCTGCATAGGTGTGGGGGTGGGAGGGGTGGTATGCTTGGCGAAGGGGGATAAAGGAAGGAGTCTTTAATGGCAACCTGCCTGACCTCCTGACCTTACGTTGTTGGAAAGGAGGAACTAAAGATCCCAGGCTGAGGTTCCATTCAAGATTAATAAAAGCACAAAAGCTTTGGATATCCGACATGTGGTTCGAATTCCACCCATCTTTTACAAGGGCTTGGCCACGGGCCCCCAGTCATTCCATTCACACAAAGCAGACACAACGTCTTTTTCTACTTGTTTTGCAACTTTTTTTTTGCAATCTCTCCAAGGCAACACATTCCACTATCGCGGTTTTTTGAATTGAAATCACATTCACAGAAATTCAATGCAGGTATTCGTTTTGACAGATGGTAACATTGCGGTGCAACAACTATTATGTTAGACCTTTATCACATTCTTAGTATCTTCATCATCCTCCTGTGTGTGTCTATAACTGTCTCTTTCTACTAGAATGCTGTGGTGGAAAAAGTACTCACATTTCTTACTTAAATAAAAGTATCAATACTGCAATGTAGAAATACTCCGGAATTCAACATTTACTTGAGTAAAAGTACAAAAGTATTGGTCTCAAAATGTACTTAAATTACCAAAAGTAGAAAGTACTCATTATGCAGAATGTCTCATTTCACAAGTTTTCAAATGTATAAAAATCTTTTGAAAATAGCAGATCTACAAGCTCACAATGTGTCGCGACGCATTGTGAGCTTGTAGATCTGCCATTTTCAAATGGCCGAAATATATATAGGGCTGAAGTGGTTCATGTATGTTTTGTAATAATAATCTAAATCTACAAAGTAACTAGTAACTAAAGTTTTCCAAAAAAAAATTGTGGAGTAAAAGTACAATATTTGCCTCTGAGATATAATGGAGTAGAAGTAAAAGTACTGAAAATTGGAAATACTCCAGTAGAGTAAAAAAATACCCCAAAATTGTACTTAAGTACAGTACTAGAGTAATTGTACTTAGTTACTTAACACCATGAACGTGGCGTGCTGCACGGCTACTAATAGAATGCAGTTGGGGGGCGTGAGAGGACCAGAGATCATCACTTCTCACCAGGATGGACATCTGTGGCCTGAAGCAGGCAAAAAAAAAACTCCTGGTCCCACGTACAAACTAAAGCCTGGAAACTTTCCCCCCGTGCTTAGCCAGATTCACAGAGACTCTGGATCAAACAACGCTCTCCTCCCCTCATCTCTCTCTCCCTGAGAACTCTAGTCTCTGCTCATTTGGGCAGAGCCCCCTGTCCAGGCCTATGGGTGTCAGTAACGTGTATCTCTCCTTCGATTTAGCTCCCAAAGGTCAGGGGAGAAACGCTCTTTCTAGTTACTTTTTATACATTTTCTCTTGTGAGCACTGCAGCAGCCTTCGACCATTATCGGTTGCCGATTTCTTTGCCCGTCTGGACTCGCCGCGGTGCACCGAGGGTCTTCACAGGGCTGCCTCTCTGAGTGTAAAAAAACAGACTGAGATGAGACAAGGCTTTGGTTTCATCTCATCCCCTATTATCAGCACAATGAGTTCAGTGCAGCTCTTGACCTACAGGGGGAGCCCTGACATCACGTTCTTGTGTATATATGGGGCCTCAACCTCATCCTCCCCATCAGCTATAGTCAACCCATTACTGTCTGTTTCAAATCCTCTCCGGTGGGTGGGTGGGTGTTGGTGTTGGATGCTTGCATGCATTGGGACCTGGCCCTCTGTGTGAATGCTTAATCGTACATAGAATAGACTTTGATCAGGCTCAATGGAGATCCTGCACAATCACACGTACGCCAGCCAGACAGACGGGACAGAATGTGCAGTATAGGTAATGACACATGACGTATGTTCTTCTGCCGCGCACAATAGGCCTTTAGCGGCGCGGGAGCAATTGGCAGAACTGTCAGTCAAATTCTACGCAGCTTCTACTGTAACTGAAAAGGAAAACCCTTGTCGTCACGGCTGTTGATGGATAGGAGAGTGTGGGGGGGACGGGGGGGGGACGTAGATGGTAGAGTATGATTTGTCGAACGGAAGCTTTGCCCAAAGCTGTGTAGCCAATTGTGCCATTCCTCCCAAAAAATAGGAGCTATAGTGCATTCTTGTTCTCTATGGCATGTAGTGGTTCTCAAAGTGGGGTCCGTGGGACTATAAGGGTCCTTGAGAGTGTTCCAGCGGGTCCCCAGCGAAATGATTGATAGTTTCAGGAACCAAATGGACACTCTGACAGTGTGCAAATGGAACCACATGGACACTGAGTGTCCATTTATCCATCAGAGTGTCCATTTATGGGGGTCCATACTAATATATATAATATATATTATATAATATAAATATATTAATTTATTATTCTTAAAACATTAAGACATTACAGAACTTGAGAACCTGAGTAATTGGAGCCAAACTTGCCTCAACATCATTGTGCAATTAATAAGTCTGAGGACGTTTGCATTTAGTTCATAAAGTAGTCTTTTATCCGGAGAATTGTTTTTGGCAAGACTTTAAAATCAATTCATTCTCAAAATGCATTAAAAGGCAACGATAATGTAACTTAGACAAAAAAATATCCTTGAAATGCTGATTATTGTGTTGGATTATTTATGTCAAGCAAGTCTCTGCATCTGTTTTTTCCTGCCTAAATGCAGTGGTTTTCAAACTTTTTGCGACCGAGGCAAACAATGGGTACGTCCAAATCTCATAGTGAAAGTAGCTGATCTTCAACCTCACAACGTGACGCGTCGTGAGCTTGTAGATCTGCAATATTTACTATTTTGGAAAGGTTGCGATACAATTAATAAATAATCGTCTAATAATGGCATACCAAAGTTAGGGACGCCCAGTTGAAAGTGGTTAAAATAAAATAAAAACAAGGGTATAGAATTTTGCCACTTGACACTTTTGCACCTGGTCCTTCCCAAATGAAAAGAAATATGTATGAAAAGAAAAAATATATAGAGAATTTGCCACTGAATTCGGAATTGAGTGAGCACAAAGTACTGATATTGTAATTAAAACATAATCCATAACCGTGTGTATAGTTGTACATTGTTGCTGACGGTTAGAAACCTCCTACTTGATCATACTACAGTGTCACACAAATGTATCCAAAGCAGCTGATATACAAGCTTGTAGATCTGCTACTTTTGCAATTTTTAGCGGTGCCAGCCGCTCTACATTTGACCGTGTGTGTTTGCGTGTCCGTCTGAGCACAGCCTCAACAGCTGCAGCTGATTGCAACACAAAGATGCAACCAGTTACACTAATTAAACACAAACAGGACACAGTGCAACACATGCGCCACTTAAAGACATGTACACACGCACACACACACAGGCTGGTGCGCACGTGTGCGCGCACACACACACACACACACACACACACACACACACACACACACACACACACACACACACACTCTCTAAAACGACGATCTACAATGTCAGTAAAAATGATTAAAAGTAAATAAAGTGAGTACAAATATTTAAAAGTAAATACCTTGAGTAAAAATACTGAAGAGTACTTCAATTGAGTAAAAATACGTAAAAGTACTCAAAGAGTAAAAATACTTAAACGTTGAAAACAAGAGTAAAAATACTTAAAAGTTGATAAAAAGAGTAAAAATACTTAAAGGTTGTTAAAATGAGTAAAGATACTTAAAAGTTGATAAAAAGTATACTCTTTTAGTACCGCCTCAATACCAGCACCCACACATCAAATAGAGTTGTACCGCCTGAATGCCAGCGCCCGTGCATCAAATAGATTTGTACCGGCTGAATGACAGCACACACTCGTCAAACAGAGTAGGCACCGCTTACTCACACTGGGTGGGATTTTTTTTTATTTGAATCCTAAAAAGTAACAGTTTTGGACATGCCCCTCCTGCCCCTCCAGTGGGCCCCGGCCCCGCAGGTTGAGAACCACAGTTGTAAATCAAACAAACCACTAGTATTGCTTTGGAAAACGCTTGGCAGTGATGTCAAGTGCATGGTTCAGTCCGTCGTATACAGTGATTGGGTTAAGCATGCCAGACCACTAGGGCTATGGTCCTTTTAACATCAGCCTATTGACTGGCTGGCTGGCTTTTGTGTGTGTGTGTGTGTGTGTGTGTGTGTGTGTGTGTGTGTGTGTGTGTGTGTGTGTGTGTGTGTGTGTGTGTGTGTGTGTGTGTGTGTGTGTGTGTGTGTGTGTGTGTGTGTGTGTGTGTGTGTGTGTGTGTGTGTGTGTGTGTGTGTGTGTGTGTGTGTGTGTGTCTCTAAGTGCATGAAGGCTATAGATGCTGTCAGCAGTGTGCAGGCAGCAGACCTCTGGCTAGCTTGGGAAGCCGCAGGGCAAATACATCTCCCTTATTCTCCTCAAGCCTTAGTGTAAACAACTGAACGAGCGGGCGGGCATTCACTGGATATCTGCTTTCCAAAGATAAAGTCTGGCTTGGGCACATAAAGCCATCGAATGTATGGATGGGGAGGGGGGGGGGGGGGATATAGGGCCATTTGGATGTTGTGTTTGTTTGCCTGGCTCAATACTTGACCCAGACATCATGTTGTGTCTGAGGAGTGACATTATGTAGCCTGTCTTTAAAGCACTACTTGACAGGATGTCGGGTTTGTTTGCTGACCTCTGTGGTGCAGAGAGGAGCTGTGGCCTCAGGCAATGTATGTACTTTGTATGTTTTACAGAATGCACATGTATTATGGTGTGCACAATTGTGGACAGTGTGAATGTATGCATGTATTATGGTATGCTATATGCATATGCACACTGGTGGACAGTAACAAAGTACATTTACTTGAGTACTGTGCATAAGTAAAAAAAAAAGAAAAAGAAAAAGGGGGGGGATACTTTCACTCCACTACATTGTAAAGACAAGCATTGTACTTTTGACGCCACTGCGTCTAGGAGGGAAAAAAGTTGGCTAAATCCTATATCAAAACTGGCTCAAGGGAGTGCCGGCCGGCCCTCTGACGTCACGCTCATGTCACCATGACTCAGCCATAACCATATAAGGAGTTCCCAATGCAGCTACGCCCAAATATGGAGTGTGTTGTCTAACCTCAATGTGTCGTCATGGCATCAGGCGCAAACAAATCAGTCAGCTCCATATATGTGCACAAAAGGTGGCATGGACTGACAGATAGAGATCTCCTTATATGGGTATATCAGCATGCCCTTATATGGGCATATACTGATGACATCAGATATCTCCATAAATGGGCATAAAAGGGACAAGGACTGACAGATACGGTGGCGGTGCGACGTAGATGTTCGGGCCGCGTAGCGGCCCGAACTCTAGATGTGAGCTCTAGTTATGAATAAACCACTTAATCCCTATTTCAAATGTAGTGAAAATAGCAGATCTACAAGCTCACAACGTGTCGCTAAACGGTTATGCAATACCCGTTGTCAGAGTACCCATCTGTCTCTGTCCCTTATGTGCCCATATATGGAGATCTCTGTATATGTCTGCCGTGTCCCTGTCTGTCTTGCCTGTGTCCCTTTTATGCCCATATATGGAGATCCCTGACGTCATCAGTGTATGCCCATATATGGGCATATCGGTTGGATCGGCAGTTCTGGACAACTGGATCTCCGATTGACGAAGTATAAAAATATTTATGAAAAACAAAATAGATAAAAATATGAAATATGGCGATATAAGGTTTGTGCCTGACAGTGACGTTATGTTACATTACATTGGATATGCTTTGCTTCCTATGTGGACCACAAGGTCATTATACAGATGTGCTGTATAACTGATGCATGAACATAATCAGCACACATACTGTAACGTTACACTCATGGCCACTAGGAATACCTAAAAATAGATAAAAACGAAAGTGCATGCATACGCAAAACAGTACAGCGCATGATGCAATTGACCGGGGCAAATATGGATGATTTGGCCCCATAATGCGTAAACATAATAATAATAATAATGTGAGCCTTGCCGATGTCTAATTGCCACGCCTGGGGTGCCAGCGTCTCTATGTACTCTTAATATCGCAAGCGGGGTCTGCGAGCTCATTAGTCTGGCAGAGGGGCCTCTGTATCTCTACTATCTGGCCCATTTTAAATGCTATAGCCTATTTTTAAATGCATTCCTACACATCGCCTTGTAAGCTGCAAAGAGCGTAATCTCTTGCTGGGCTTCCACACTCTTTGTAGCGTCCTCCCAGCCCTTTTCCTCCCATTCTCGTGCCTGGTTTTTGTTCCGTCGTGTGACGGTTGCCACGTGGCCCAATCTGGGAACCCATTCAGTAAAAAAAAGGAAACAAAAAAATATGTATTTCCAGTGGTGGTTTACTTAAGTAAAAGTATCAATACTGCAATGTAGAAATACTTTGTTACAAGTAAAAGTCCGGAGTTCAAAATGTGCTTGAAAATTGTACATTATGCAGAATGTCCCATTTCACAAGTTTTCAAATGCATAAAAATCTTTTGAAAATAGCAGATCTACAAGCTCACAATGCGTCGCATTGTGAGCTTGTAGATCGGCAATTTCAAATGGCCGAAATGTATACAGGGCTGAAGTGGTTAATATATGTTTTGTAATCATAATCAATATCTACAAAGTAACGAGTAACTCAAGTTTTCAAATAATTGTAGTGGAGTAAAAGTACAATATATGCCTCTGAGATGTAATGGAGTAGAAGTAAAAGTACTGAAAATTAGAAACACTCAAGTAAAGTACAAATACCTCAAAACTGTACTTAAGTACAGTACTTAAGTAAATGTACTTACAGTAGTTACTTTCCACCACTGTTTATTTCCCAATGTTTTTGCCTCTGAGGGCACCACCTCCTTTTATGCGTAAGAGACAGGAACTCGATTTGGCTCCTCCCTTTTCTTGGTCCACTTCCTCCCGGGTGCTTTTGCGTTTATTCCTACTAACAACAACACTGCATGTCTAGGGCAGTGGTGCTGCTGACAAATTCTGCTGTTTGCAGAATCTGTCTTAGAGAGATTGCCATACACGTGCCAAAAATAGCTGATCTGCAAGCTCACAGCTGAGCTTGTACATCTGCTATTTTTGGGCGCCAAAAGACGTTTTAAATCAGCCTTCAGCCGTCGCTCTCGTCTCACTGCCAGCACCTCCGGTGCCAAAGGAGTCGTGGCGACGAGAAGGAGATGGATGGGGTGTTGTTCAACACGTGCGCAGCACATTCTATGTTGCTGTTGTTTTGTGGTGTTGCTGCTCGCAAGACTTTGTTTGAGGATCGTGTGACGTGTGGACGTGGTGTATGTTTTTGTGGACGGCAGACAAGCGGTTGTTTTGGATCATCACGGATGGGGGGGGGGGCAGAGAAACATGTTTTATATTTCCTAGTTAAACACAGTGTGGCAACTTTGGTGAGCACAGTCACCTCATGGTATTCTACTGTAGCGCTGGTTGTCAACGTGCGGTCGTGGGGACACCCAGGGGTCCTTGAGGGGGGGTTCCAGGGGGTCCCCAGCTGCTAAATGATTGATGCTGTAGATACTAGATGGAGTACAGGTCTGCAACTCAGAGGGTGTGCAGATGGAATTGTTCCAATTGAACACTCTCAGAGTTAAATTAACACTGAGGAGTTTGCAGTCTGAAACGGGGTCCCACTCAGAGATAAAACTCGATGGCCTAATCATTAGGCCTTAGGCTGAATCACTGTACTATAGAACACTAAAAGCCAGTTGACAAACTAAAATAAATGTGTTAAATGACGTACAGTACAACAACACTTCTCTGTTGAAAATGGCAGCTCAGTGGCCTTGTGGTTAGAGTGTCCACCGCGAGACTGGTAGGTCAGGGTTCAATCCCGGGGCCAAGTCATACCAAAGACCAGGGTTATAGGCAACCTTAGGCAATGGTGTCAACATTGGCACATGGGAGGATAATCACTGGCATAAGTGTGAGAGAGAGAGGCCTTTTGGTTTAAAATTAAACATTAAAAAAAAATAAGTCAATTAAGTTCCCTCCCTGCATGCAAATTACAGCCTGCACATAATTCTACATTCATACAAACTCTGTAAACTCTGACTGGGGAGGGAGTCTGGGAGATAGGTGGGTTATTGCTCGGAGTATAATAATCATTACATCGATGTGAAAGAAAATATTTTAAAAGAACCCATGGACAAATCTGTTGGAAATATTTTAAATAGTTTATGTAGTGTAATGTTGTGTAATGTTGATACGACACACTGAGTATCAAGAAAGAAAAAACAACAACAACATTGCACCGACCCCTGCCGACAATACACAATGCCTCCCTGTTTGGCACTTAGCATCAAGGGTTAGATTGAGGGTAACCTAGTCCCATACTAGCGTCATATCCAGAGGCTGTAACTAACTGTACATCAAGCTACCTCATGCTATGGAAACAGGAGATTTGGGGCTACACACCTATGAGCCATATGGCTCACTAACCGTTGGTTCCCTAAGGCTACTTTTACCCACTTACTGTCCTACAGTGTAGAAAGTATACATTGACCTTAACCCTGCATGTGGCAGCTGGTTTTACAGTGCTGGGGGGTCACCACTGTAGCGGCCTCATCACTTAAACAGTTTCCCCCTCAACACTGAAGACTTGGGAGAATGTTTCACCATCCATAAGAAATGATCTACGGTCGAATTTCACCACACTGGTTCCCTCTGGAGTGTCTAGATAGCAAGTTACTTGGAATGATTTAGGGCTTTTTTTCCTTATTTTTTGGTCCATCTCTCTCTTTCTCTCTCTCTCTCTCTCTCTCTCTCTCTCTCTCTATCTATTGGACCCCCTCTTCTTTCCCATCTCCATCTGTTTCTCTTTGTTCTCTGTTACAAGGGCTTTGCTCAGTGCCCTCTCACGCGCGCGCACACACACACACACACACACACACACACACACACACACACACACACACACACACACACACACACACACACACACACACACACACACACACACACACACACACTGTTGTGCAGGGGGGATTGTTGGCTAGCACCCAGTTTGCAGGCACTGGGTTGTAATTGCTTTTTTGGTGGTGGTGGGAAAAAAACAGAAAAGAAAAAACAGTGAAAAATAAATCTGTTCCATCCCTTTAAAAAGAGATGGAAGTGTGTGTGTGTGTGTGTGTGTGTTGTGCTACGTTCAGACATCTGATTGTGCAACATGCAAGCGTTTATCTTTGGGTTTTGTGTACCCGCGTGCGTGCGCATGCGTGCGTGCGCGTCATGCTTTGCCTCTGTATGAACATCTCCAAGCTGCTCGCAGTAGACAAGTTCCGTTCTTTTGTGAGCCTGAGATGTTTGCATGACGCCACACTTCCATGTTCTGTGTTCTGTTTTAATGCCGGGATACTGACCGTGTGTGTACCTGTAATTACTATACGTGTGATGTCTCCAGAATTTGAGAATGAGACATTATTTTGCTGGTTCTCACAAGAGAAATGGTGGTGGTTGTTTTTTTTGTGATGGTTAAAAAAATATGTTTTGAGTTGGCTGGGGTTGGGCTTAGGATAAGGTTTTAAGATGTTAGGTTTAAGATTCAGGTTGGGGTTAGGATACGGTATTTTTAGAGGTTAGGTTTAAGATTCAGGTTGGGGTTGGCCTTATAGGATAAGGTTTTTTTAGAGGTTAGGTTTAAGATTCAGGTTGGGGTTGGCCTTATAGGATAAGGTTTTTTTAGAGGTTAGGTTTAAGATTCAGGTTGGGGTTGGCCTTATAGGATAAGGTATTTTTAGAGGTTAGGTTTAAGATTCAGGTTGGGGTTGGCCTTATAGGATAAGGTATTTTTAGAGGTTAGGACCAAAATGTTTTTCAAATAAGTACTGCTTGACTCCCAAGGGGTGTGTACTGCAGAAGAAAATAAATCCAAAGCACTCTGCCTTTGATGAAAAAATATTTTGTGATTTGTTTTGAGCAAGCCAACAATAGGCCTATATGACCAACGCGTGTCGACCTAATATGTCTTCATCAGCGTCTGATTTAGAGGTTAGGTTAGAGGTTTAGGGGTTAGAGTTTTAGGGGTTTGGATTAGGGTGATGCCTGATTTATAATTACAGTAGTTACGTGCCGGTGTCGCACACCGAAAATAGCGGATCTTCAAGTGTTGTGAGCTTGTAAATCCGCTATTTCTGGCTTTAGGGTTAATAAATAATACATAATAATAATACAATATTTTTGCTTTCATAACATTACCTAAAATGTTTATGTCCACACAAGTATAGTAATACAAACGTGTGTGTGTGTGTGTGTGTGTGTGTGTGTGTGTGGTGAAAGCTGCTCTCTTTGTCTTTGGAAGGGAACTCATTAAGGGTGCAGACATTTGCCCCATCCTCTTTAGTGCTCACTCCGTCAACACCGTTTGTGTTCTTCATTTTTCACGCCTTCTCTCCCCTCCCTCCCTGTCTGCTTTTCCCTTCCCAGCCCGTTCCCTTAATCCCCCTCTCTCTCTCTCTCTCTCTCTCTCACACCCATCTTAGCCCAGTCAGTGCCACGAGACACAGGACATTTACTCGAAGTCAAGTAACGCATAACGTTTACGTTCCGAGCGTCCATGACTGTGACGGAACACGTATGCAATGTTATCAGCCTCCATCACGCACGCACGCACGCACGCACGCACGCACATTCACATACACATACACATACACATACACATACACATACACATACACATACACATACACATACACATACACATACACACACCAACTCTCTGCTGTTGTTCATTTGAAAGCTATTAAATGTGTCAGTATAGTATGAGTGCTGGAGTTACTGCGTTTGGCCTCTGTCCTGACGATGACTCCCTAGTCCTTGACCTCACAGGTGTTCACCACTATGTTGTGTCCGGGTAGCTCAGTCGGTACCGCTCTCGCCTTTGGGTTCGATCCCAGCAACCGCCAACTCAGCGTATGAGTAGCACGGCAAGTTGTGCTGTATAAGTACTGGGAGCTGATGGTAAGTGTGGCGCTACACCTCAGCATTCCATCTCCCAGGGGTCTAGTAGTGCATTGTAACGGGGATAGACTCCCACGTTCTCGGCTGATACCAACGATAAGCCTCTTCGACCTACTTACTTATCACATTGGGTGCCAGAGGTTTATTAAAATATTATACGTTGAGTGCCTGCATTTCTTCCATCCACTTGCGTTATACGTTTCGTGCTGTGGAAGCCCCGACGCGGAAGTGCATGTAAACAAAGCGTGCGTGCGAGACGGCGGAGGGTCCCGACTAACGCCTGGAACAATAATATTTCCAACGCGATCCTCCATTGCAGCGTGATCGCCGATCGAAAACGGCTCGTTTCCACCACGTTAAAAAGAAATGGAGATATTAAGCTTTTAGTCAAGGAGATAACATTGAAAACGCCGACCGGAAGGATTTTTGACATGGAGCCACATCCAGCCTCTTCTTCTCAGAAACTCCTTGGGTGATGTCAAAGTTTCGTTTTAGCGCCCCACGTGGACCACTCGTATAAAAATAGAATTGGGTCAAAAACGGTCCGGACCGTTTTCGGCACTTCTCGTTTGGATCCTCAAAAACGGTCCGGACCGTTTATGGCACTCGATGTGTTAAGTGCGCCCGCCGCCACAGAGGCCCCATGGGCTTGACTTCTTCCTGGCAGCAGTGCTGCCATTGTGTCCTTGTCGCTGCACTACAGTGACTCCTACAGGTTGGAGTCAGATAGCAGCCATACCTCCTCCGTGCACGTTTGGCTCTCCAGGTGAAAAGAGGTGGCTGGTGTCTCCATGTGTATGATGGGTTGCATGTGGTTGTCAGACGGGTGGGCTGGAAACGCTTTTCGAGATTTTCAAGTGGGCCCTGATCCAGAAATGGTGAATGACAAAGACCACAACAAATAAAGTGCAAACATTTATCAATATATGTCTCAGAAGAATCCTGAATATACACTGGCCGGACAAGATCAGCAATAACGATCTATGGAAGAAGACCAAACAGCTCCCAGCAGCAGACAAAATTGGACGAAGAAGATGGAGATGAATCGGGCAAATCGGACACTGCGCAAAACAGCGTCAAACACCACCAGACAGACTCTGACTTGGAACCCTCAAGGGAAGAGAAACAGAGGCCGGCCCAAAAACACCTGGCGGCGGGATCTCCAGGCAGACACCAAGAGACTGGGAAACACCTGGTCGCAGATAGTAAAGAACGCCAGTTACCGAGAACCCTCCCTTGTTGACGGCCTATACCCTGGTAAGGGTGTCAGGCATAAGAAAAGTAAGTACCTGATCCAGAAAAGGTGGAGAACCATTGGTCTAGACCAGTTATTTTCAAAGGGTTTTTGCCCAAGGCACAATACCAAAGGCCAAGACACAATCTCAAGGCATACATGTAATCATAGTTCAAAACAATGGGTTGCGCACATCCAGTTTGTTGTTGGTGCTGGACACAAAATGACAGTTTAAAAGATTAAAAGTCCACACAACAGCATTGCTCCTCAGTGTTTTGTTTACTTAAAACACAGAAATTACATGGTATACACAACGTTACGGCCACAGTTGGCCTTCATCAGGTGACATCATTTGTGACCCACCTCCCTTATATAGTAGTGGGTCACAAGTTACAACACCTGACCACAGTGACTTACTTAAGGCAGGAGTAGATTACTTTGTGTGTGTGTGTGTGTGTGTGTGTGTGTGTGTGTGTGTGTGTGTGCGTGTGTGTGTGTGTGTGTGTGTGTGTGTGTGCGTGTGCGTGCGTGTGCGTGTGAATAAATAATTACTATTGTGGATATCCCACCATATGACATCTGCTAAATGCCTAAACTGAAATACATCTGTAATCATATCCATGCAAAATAGCTTAATATATAACACAAGTTAAGGTTATACTCTTATAACTCTTATAACTGCATGTGTGCGAGTGTGCCGATCGACTTCAAACTCGATACGCGTATCACAGAGACCCCGAGGGAGTGAATATTAGTGGGCACCGATATAGTATTTACACTAATGCTAAATAAAACGTGTACGAATATTTTTCAAGGTGTAGAATTTGCCTCTGTAATGGGAAATGAGTGTGCACAAAGTGCTGATATAGTAAAATATAAGGAATTCATAACTTTTTGTATGGTTGTATTGCAATAATAATAATGTGTGGTTGTTACAAAATCACAAAGGCACACGTGGACTGTCTCATGGCACACCGTTTGGGAACCACTTCCTCCCCAGACCAAACTGTGGAGGTTGTCAGCGACAGACAGGATATTGGCAACAATGAAAAATTGGTGGAGAATGAAAAACAACAAAAATAGTTGCAATGTAAATGACGGTATTATTCACCTAAGGTGCTCTGCCAAAGGTCTTATTTATTTAGTGCATGCTGGCGAGACTCATGGCAGTTACAGGGACCCAGACCTGTGACATTTTAGTTAAAGGATGGGCTTCTCTGCAGCCTTAATGGGCCTCCCTGCTGCCTGAACTGGGCATATGTGACCCAAATTAGAAGTTATAGACGAGCAGCGGCTTGGCCTATAGTGGCACAAGAACAAACTTGAGCGAGACGTTGAATCCCATAGGGTTTAGGCCTTATTGGGTTTGTTGGACTTTTTTTCAGACTGAGCTTTAGAAGTTTGAGTTTCTCAACTCCGTGGGGGGGGTTGGACATCTGTCCTTATATCTGATAACGAGCCTCCTATCTTTAGACAAAGACTAAGACACCCTGGGAGACTTGGGATCTCATTACTGGGCTAGCTATCATTTTAACTACAATCTGTAAAGCTCCCTCCGCTCCACCATTTCATGATCTGTTGTTTTGTCCTTGTTTCATTCACGTCTGTTTTCGGGGAGAGATGTTTTGATAAGCACCTTGGACTATATTTAGTTTTTATTGGCAATATGATAATAATATGATAAATAGCAGATCTACAGGCTCATAACCCTTCGCACCGGAATGCTAAAAATATGTATTTATAGGGATGCCACTTGAACCTTTATACTTCATTGACTGGCGTCCCCCTGTCCCCCTCTACTCCACATCTCCTCACCGTAAATAGCCGATCTACAAGTTCACAACCCATCGCAACGTGCACATGTGCACAATAAGGACGCTAGGGTTCATTCAAGTGGTTAAAAACAAAAGATGTATCACTATTTTAGCCCTATTTAATCATCATGCTGTTAAAACTAAAACAAATGAAATCTGTGATGCCCCATATTATAGTCTGGGTGGTTGTGGGTGTGAATGCCTTGCATTAACTCTTGCCCTATAGGGGAGCAGGGTGGGGCTGATTGCTCATTGGAGAGCACCTGGGCCCGGTGCCTCCAGGAGGCTATAAAAGCCCCGCCCTGGCCAGTCTCGAGGAGAAGCCTGAGAAGAGCAGACCTGTCTCCAACCCGCATTGCTCCATGCGGTTATAGTTATTATCTTCTTACTGTTCATCCACACACCTCGCACCACACCATGCTCCACACATCCACATCTACACTACTGATGTAGAATCTTTGTGTGAGCAGTGCGTCTATGTCTGATTGGCTTCAAACTCGGCGTTGCGTATTGCCGAGGACCCAAGGGGGAATGATTTGCAGAGTGGGAAGTCGGTAAGATCGGCGGTTGTCCAGACCCGCCATTGCAGCAATGGATTTTCCATATATGGAGATCCATGCAGCATTGGATTTCCATATATGGAGATCCATGCAGCAACAGATTTCCATATATGGAGATCCATGCAGCAATGGATTTCTATATGGAGATTCATGCAGCAACGGATTTCCATATATGGAGATCAATGCAAAAATTGATTTCCATATATGGAGATCCCTGAGGAATGCAACCAATCTCTGTGTTGAATCGATGTGAGTACTATGATGTCATATTGGTGACATCACTGATATCCATATATGGACAATTGGGCATAAAAGAACACAGACAGACAGACAGACATATCTCCATATATGAGCATAAAAGGAACACTGGCAACGGGTACAACGGGTATTGCATAACCAGATGGGCATCATTACCAATATCGGTCTAGTATGGGCCTGAAAGGGACAAAGGCAGATGTTGATTCTGCATCTGGTACAGTGCCTGGCAAACACAAGTACATCCATGTTGGCGAAAATAAAACTTTTTTAAATTCACAAAAGTAATATATATTTTTTACCATTATACAAATCCTTGGTGAGATCTCATCTAGAAGTTGCCAAGCTCAGTCTGGTGTCCTTATAAAATCAATCAGAGAAAATTGAGAAGGTTCAGAGAAGGGCTACTAAATGAGTTCCATTTCCGAAAGGACTGTCATATGAAGATAGGTTAAGACATTTACAGTTACCATCTCTAGTATAGGAGACACAGAGGAGATATGATTGAGGTCTATAAGCTTGTTCACCAAATATATGATTTCACAGCCGAGTAGGTCATCCACTTTTGGGATGATAGGTATGAGTTGAGAGGGAATTCCATCAAACTATTCCCACTAAATTGTCACTCTGAAAAGAGAAAACACTTCTTTCAGAGGAAGTGGTGCAGGCTCCTTCAGTCATTACCTTTAAAATAGATTGGACAAATTATGGTCAACAAAAGATTTGTTTTACAATTACAGTATAGGGCTTGCTTGTGATTCCATAATCGTAAATCAAGGGATTACAAATGTGGAATTATGTGTGTATATATATGTATTGGATATTTAGGATTGTATATGGGTTGTGGCTGTATTTGTGGGGTGTGTGATGAGCAGTGTTGGGCAAGTTACTTTATTTTAGTAATATCTTACTATTACTTATTACCTTCCTTTTAAAGTAATACATTTTGTTACATATTACTGTCTGAGCAATCTGGGAACCCATAGCCAAATGAGAAGGAAAAACAGCGCCCTCTGCTGTTTGTACTATCTCACTTGGCTCTGGGACAATGACGACGGAGCACCCGTGCGCAAGGAAACCAGGGTTTTGGTCTGCCTTCAGCGTTTCACTTTCGGTGGTGCGACTATGTTTTCATTCCCACTAACAATATTTCTACACGGAACACTAACACCACTTCTCCCAGAGAACATGGATCGTTTTGGTTATAAGCCCACTTGTTTCTATGATAAAAGAGCAAGTTAAAATGTGAATATATTTTCGTGGTTTTGTCGGCTCCGCGGACGCTATTGTTAAATTAGTTTTAGTTGGTTTCGAGTGGGGAAGGATCGGCGGACACGTAAATCCCGCCCACTACATTTGATTGGGTAAAGCGCGGCCTGCTTCCTGATCTGAAGGCACGCCCACTTGTAGCCCAGTGTGTATACGTTACGACGAACCTTCACGACAGATTCCAACGCAGAGCAGAATCTGTTCTTGAGAGATTACTGTCTGAGCAACAGTAATATATTAATATTACATATTACTTTTTAGTTACTTGCTAAAATTGAACAATTAAATAATATAGATTTTGTATTATTATCATTAGCCCAAAATTATTTTTGGGACACAGAGATGGGCAAACATTTAAATTATAAGATAGGATTATAAATTACATTAATGAATCAATTTATTTACTTAAATTAATCAATTCATAAATAGACATATACCTTCTATAATGTAGCCTATAATGACATGACAAGACACAAGCCTCTTTCTATACCTTTTTTAAATCAAAGTCACAGAACAAGGACTGCATGAGCAGCATAGAATGCAAATGAAAGTGCTTGTAGATCTGCTATTTTCAAATGGCTGAAATGTAGGGCTGAAGTGGTTAATGTATGTTCTGTAATAATAATCCAAATCTACAAGCTAACTTGTAACCAGGCCTGGAATTTCGTCATTTTAGGGGCAAGGCCACTTGGCCTTTGGTGTTGCCATTTTTTTAGGGCACAAAGGCCAAATGCCAGGGCAGGAAGGCCATAAAAAAAATGAAGTCCACAGAAAGAATTTAACTTGAAGGTTAAGGATGATTTTCTTTTAATGTAGTACAAGAATAACTATCTGTGAAATCTAACCCATTTATTTCACAAAATAATGTGTTGGCAAATAACCAATATGTGTACAAAGTTATACTGGTCTCAATATCACTTTCAGCCCAGGTCTTCACTGACTGAAGTAGGGGTCACATGACATTAGATTCACAAATTAGAGATTTTATGTATTTTCCCCACAAGTTATTTTCATTCAAATGCAATGTGATTGAACTTGCACTAATAATGACTTAAGTTGATTTTTCACTATTTAAAATATAATATTTCTTAATTATTAATAATTATAGCTTGCAGATAGGCTATTCTCACAATTAAAATTTGTTTTAAAATAATAATTAAAAAAGAACATACAAGGTTTCCATCCGACAGTGACAATATATAGCCTATATATGGTTCTGTATCAGTATATGAGTCAGTTTTAGCAGATTTCATTCTAATTGGCTAATTGGCTGCCTATGAATTTCATGGCCTGGGTAGGTAAACCTGGCCTGGCGGAGATATGCCCTGTTGCGCACAGCAGGCAGAACAACAGGTGAAAGCAATGAACTTAAACGAGGACTGGCCTGCGCAGCAAAAACGTCTCAAACTATGTCAAACTGTTACATTCTAGCTGCTGAAATACATTTTCCATTTAGATCATTGTCATCAAACGAACAGAACATGGATGTTGTTTGCAAAAGACCATTTGTTTGTTTGTGAGGTGAGATAACAGCTTCTCTCTACTTTTGTGTGATATTGATAGCATATAACTTTGAATTTGTTTGCAGTTAATTTCTATTGCTTACTGTACTGGATATTAAGAATTTTGGGATTTCGCTGTATTTTGTCAAATGTACTGCTGTTGATCAAGACAAAATAAGCGTCGGGTTTTTGCGATTAGATGTGCACACTGCGCTGCCAGCCACTGACAACCAATTTAATACCTTTACTAGGCTAGACACTGCGGCTTTGTGGGTGGATAAAAAAAACACCTTCACTTTGGTGGGTAACGCACAAAGTAACGTAGTAACGTAGTGTCATTTTAATAATATTTTACAGCTTCTCCTTGTAGTAATGCGTTATATTACCCGTTACCGCAATTCGGTAATATATTACGTAACGGCGTTACGTTACTAACGCACGTTACCCAACACTGGTGATGAGTGGGTGGGTTGTAGGGTAGTAAGTTTGTGTATTGTGAATATGAATATCGCAATTTAAAAAAAAGAATGTTTATTTTTGTGTTGAGTCTGGCGTAGAGGATGGCCAGAAATTTCCAATAAATAAAATACAAATTAAATAATTTAATTACTTAGCATGATTATTTGAAATAAAACAAAACTAATATTTTAAAAAAAAATTCCCTCTTTTTCTTTCTCTTTTTCTTTTGTTTCTTTTTACAAAAAGTACAGACATTTTTACTTTTACAAATGTTTTGTTTGTGCACACTATCAAACGGGATCAGTCGGTAGGTTTGGGGTGTGCATGTAGCGTTTAGACCTATCTGCAGGGTTGGCGGCGGTCTGCCACTTTGACAGGTAACTGGTACATTTGCCTGCTTTATACTAAAGGTCCTAGAAGGATAGAAGAAACGGTAGCGTTTTAGAGGACCAGGGTAGGGCAGAGGGGCGCATTGGGTTTATATTCTGGAGCGTTTGGAAGGTGGCTTACAAGACCGAGAGCCGTCAGTGGCTGCTCTCTTCCGGGAGTCTCGAACCCCAGCGCGGGGAGGTCTGCCCTTGGACACCGGGGTCCCCTTCGACGAGGAGAAGGGCGTGGCCTTTTTGCCTGAAGACTTGGAAGCTGAAGAGTTCTTTCCAGCAGAGCTGCTGTTTCTGGATGGCACCTGTTGACCTTTAGGTCCCCGTTTGACCAACTTTGAGGACGGGGGCAACTTCGCTGCTAAAGACCTCTTCCTGCTGCTCACTGGCTCCTCTTCCTCAGCTGACGATTCTTCCTCTGAGGAGGACGAATCGGAGGAAGATTCCTCCTCCTCGTCTTCATCCACCTCCTCATCAGTAGTGGAGAGCTTACGGGAGGACACGGGACGGACAGAGCGCTGCTTGGGACGACAGTTTGGACAGAACCAGTCTCCTTCCGGGACAGACTTCAGTCTGGGTCTCAAACACTGCAAATGATGTCCTCGGTCACATCCGTCACACAGTAACATAGTCTCTGCGTCTCCTTTCCGTCTGCACAGTTTACAGCGAGCGTTGAGGAGAGACTTTGCCCAAATGATGCTCTTGTCCAAAGTGGACAGGTGGACAAACACTTGGGAAAGACTGGAGCAGGACTGCAGAGATTCTCTCCAACGTTCCAAAACCATCTTACCACTGGCACTGCCATTGTCACTGTCACTGGACGGGTCGTCATTTTTCTTCCTGTTTTTACCGTTCTTCTTGTCTTTCTTGGACTCCTCGCCGCCCAGAGGAACTTGGAGGAACCTGCGTTCGATTCCCTGTTCTATCTTAAATAGGGCATGAGCAAGGCAGTGGACGGTACTGTTCACTGGCTGAGAGTCATCCACCTCCATCTCCTCTCCACCATTCATCTCTCCGTTCTTTCTGCCGTCAGCAGCCAGCAGTTCATATTGTCCTCTCTCCAATGCTGATCTCCATGTCTCTCTCTCCGTTATCTTCAGCGTTCCCAGATTTCCTTCGTAGATTCTTTCCTCAATGTCCAACAGCATATCTCTGAGTCGGCTCTCCACGAAACTCTCAGCTGTAGCAAGGGATTCTGGGGCCTTGGTTGTATAATTATATTTGACAGCAGCAGTGTTGTTCAGTATCTGTGTGATTCTGTCTTTCTCCTGGTGTAGCGCCTGCTTGAGGCTGCTCTCTCTGTGACCTCGCGGGTTCAATGCCTCCATCAGCTGCTCCACCTCCTCCACCGAGCTGTAGAAGGCCCATTGGTTGGGGCGTATGACTGGCAGGCCACTGGCAGGGATACAGGTGGGGCTATGTATGGTGTCTATCTGTGTGTCCTGCTGTCCTTCATCCTCCATCTGTTCATCCTGTAGAGATGCAGGGTGGGGTTCCAGCATGTCCTCCGTCAGCCCAAAGTAATCATCCTCCACAAACAGAGCACAGGTGGAAGGGAAAAGCCAGTATTGTTTGTAGATTCTGTCTCTGCCCAGAGGAACGAGCGACGTACGACGGGAAGCCTTCTGGATACGATTCTGCAGCTCTTGAACCTTCTGCTGTTCCTCCTCCAGCTCTTCAGCTGTGAGGCTGACAGGGACAACTGTGGAGGAGACTGCCTGATGTTTCTCCTTCTGGTCGGAACCATCTGCCTTATGGTTAGAGTTGTGTTTATCCTCATCTTCAGTGTTCTGCTCTGAAAGACTCTCTGGATGCTCAGTACTGTTTCTGTCTTCTTTCAGTTTTTCTTTCAACTCTTTCTTTCTGAGCTCAGCTTGTTGTCTCAGTTTGTGTGCAGCCTCTCGGTCTCTACGATGCTGTTCTGCTCGGATTTCTCTCAGCTCCTGTTTGGCAATTCTTTGTTTCTCTTTGTTGTCTTCAATAAAGTCTCTGGTTTTGACCAAAGTCAACAGTTTCCCACACAAAGCCTGAAGGATGGTTATCTTCTCTCCTGGCGTCAGGTCATACACAACGGTACGGGCAAGTCGTTCCAGGAGGGCAGGATTAGCCATTCGGAGTTCGACACATGGGTCGTCAGTTGACACAAACCCTCCCTGCTTCTGGTAACGGAACTTGGCGTTTCCATGGTCACAGTCAGCCCCCGAGGACAGGATATGGAGACGGAGTATCTCAGACACAGTATTACTGTCTAGGTCCAACTTTTTAATGTTGCAACCCTGGTGTAGTTGAGACCAGGCAGCAGCCAGTGAGGCGACAGTGCTGATGGCTGAGTCATTGGGCTTAGTCTTACCGTCACGAGCCTCTTGCAGCTCTGCAGCCAGGGCGTCCTCCAGTTCCTCCGTCTGAGCCTGGAAGATGGCCGATAGAAAGAAGAACAACAACTCACACATAGGGCCTTCTGGGTCAGAACCAACCAACGCCTCCTCCAGAACCTCCAGTGAGACTCCATCAGGGAACTCGTCTTTGAGTTCGAAGAATTCTCCAAATGCGCAGAGAAACTCTAGAACCATCAGAACTTCTCCAAACAGCTCAGCTGGAACTCGGATGTGAACGGGAACTGGACACGGCAACTCCTTAAGGTCGTCGCACTCCATGTCCTCTCTGGATTTACTCCATAGCTTCATTTGTTCTGCATGTCTCTTCTTTTCCTCCCTCAACTTCTCTCGTTCCACCTCCTTCTCTTCCATCTTCCTCTGTTTCTCCTCTTCAAGCCTCCTCCTTAACTCCTCCTTCTGACGATCCTTGTCCTCTTTCTCTCTCCTCCTGGCCTCTTGCAGGTCCTCTTTCTCTGTCCTAACTTTACTTTTGTCAGAGGACACAATCTTCTGCTTCAACTTATTTTGTTCCATCTCCTTCTTCATTCTCTCCTGCTCCTTTCTCTTCCTCAGTTTCTCGTTGGCCAAGGATATCATCTTCTCCTTCTTCAACTTCTCACGTTCCAGCTCCTTCTCCAGCTTGATTCTCTGCTGTTCCTCCTTTTTCCTCTGTTTCTCGTCCTCCTTCAACTTATTTCGTTCCACCTCCTTCTCCAGCTTGATTCTTTCCAGCTCCTCCTTTTTCCTCTGTTTTTCTTTGGCCAAGGACATAATCTTCTCCTCCTTCAACTTCTCTTTCTCCAGCTTAACTCTTTCCAGCTCCTCATTTTTCCTCTGTTTTTCTTTGGCCAAGGACATCTCCTTCTCCTCCTTCAACTTCTCTTTCTCCAGCTTGATTCTTTCCAGTTCCTCCTTTTTCCTCAGTTTTTCTTTGGCCAAGGACATCATCTTCTCCTCCGTCAACTTCTCTTTCTCCAGCTTAACTCTTTCCAGCTCCTCCTTTTTCTTCTGTTTCTCGTTAGCCAAGGACCTCATCTTCTCCTCCTTCAACTCCTCCTTCTCCAGCTTAATTATCTCCTGCTCTACGTTCTTTCTCTCCTTCTCGTCCTCCTTCAACCTCTTTTGTTCCATCTCATTCGCCAGCTTCATTCTCTCCTGCTCCTTCTTCATCCTTTCTTTCTTGTTGGCAGGGGACGTCATCTTCTCCATCAACTTATCTTGTTTCGTCTTCCTTTTAAGCTTCATTCTCTTCTTTTTATCCTTTTTCCTCTGTTTCTCATAGGCAGAGGGCATCTTCTCCATCATCTTCTCTTGTTCTATCTCCTCTAGTTTCATCCTCTTCTTTCCCCCCTTCTCCCTCAGCTTCTCCTCTTCAAACCTCCTCTTGAACACCCCCCTCTGACGCTCCTCCTTTCCCTTGTCCTTCTTCTCTCTCCTGGCCTCTTGTTCGTCCACTTTCTCTCTCTTCTCCTTGTGTTTGTCGTCAACAGAGGAGATCCTTTTTGCCTTCAACACCTTTCGTTCCATCTTCTTGGCAGAGGACATTGTGTCATCCCTCTTCTTGGCAGAGGACATTGTGTCGTCCCTCTTCATGGCTGAGGACATGGTTTCGTCCCTCTTCATGGTTGAGGACATTGTTTCGTCCCTCTTCTTGACAGAGGACATTGTGTCGTCCCTCTTCTTGGCAGAGGACATTGTTTCGTCCCTCTTCTTGACAGAGGGCATTGTGTCGTGCCTCTTCTTGACAGAGGACATTGTGTCGTCCCTCTTCTTGGCAGAGGACATTGTGTCATCCCTCTTCTTGGCAGAGGACATTGTGTCGTCCCTCTTCATGGCTGAGGACATGGTTTCGTCCCTCTTCATGGTTGAGGACATTGTTTCGTCCCTCTTCTTGACAGAGGACATTGTGTCGTCCCTCTTCTTGGCAGAGGACATTGTTTCGTCCCTCTTCTTGACAGAGGGCATTGTGTCGTGCCTCTTCTTGACAGAGGACATTGTGTCGTCCCTCTTCTTGGCAGAGGACATTGTTTCGTCCCTCTTCATGGCTGAGGACATTGTTTCGTCCCTCTTCTTGACAGAGGGCATTGTGTCGTGCCTCTTCTTGACAGAGGACATTGTGTCGTCCCTCTTCTTGGCAGAGGACATTGTTTCGTCCCTCTTCATGGCTGAGGACATTGTGTCGTCCCTCTTCTTGGCAGAGGACATTGTGTCGTCCCTCTTCTTGGCAGAGGACATTGTGTCGTCCCTCTTCTTGGCAGAGGACATTGTGTCGTCCCTCTTCTTGGCAGAGGACATTGTGTCGTCCCTCTTCTTGGCAGCGGACTTTGTGTCGTCCCTCTTCTTGGCAGCGGACATTGTGTCGTCCCTCTTCTTGACAGAGGGCATTGTGTCGTCCCTCTTCTTGGCAGAGGGCATTGTGTCGTCCCTCTTCTTGGCAGAGGACATTGTGTCGTCCCTTTTCTTGGCAGAGGACATTGTTTCGTCCCTCTTCTTGGCAGAGGACATTGTGTCGTCCCTTTTCTTGGCAGAGGACATTGTTTCGTCCCTCTTCTCTGGTCCAGGTGAGCTGAGTCCAGGGCGTTGACCCCGTCCCTTGGCTTGGAGGCTGCAGGGGAAGTGAGGCAGCTCGTCAGGAAAGAACTGAGAGAATGTCTGGTCTGATAGCTTGAACTTAGACTCAGTGGATGGCTTAAGTCTTAGGATTCCACTGTGTTTCTCACAGTATTGTTTTAACAACAGCTTCAGTATCTCCCTGGACAGGCGGAGGTTCTTCTTACGTTTGATCTGTTTGCCTATAGTGACAAAGGGAGGGCCATCATCTGCCTTAACAAGCTTCACCTTGTACCTGAACACAGCAGGAGTCAGAGACTTCCTTTTCTTCCTGTTAACTTGTAGGCTGGGTGTATCTTCATCACTGTAGCTAATGACGGCAGTGTCTCCATTAGGCGGTTGTTTACCGTTGCCATTAGCAACCGTTGTCAATGACGCCAGGCCGTTACAACACAATGACGGAGACTGAACCTCCAATATCTCGCACAAACACTTGGCTCCATTGCGTCCAGTAACGTCCACAATCTCTCCGGGGAAGTATCTCTTCTTGGCAAAGTCGTACACATCTTCACAGAGCTCACTGAGGTGGCTCCGTCGAGTCAGAGATGCCAGGTGGAGCAGAGGAAGGACCAGCGCAGAGGGGAAACTCAGGAGGTTCTGTCTGGCACGCTTCTCACTGTCCACAGCCTCCTGGTAGGTCAGACCAGGCCTCTTGGTCAGAGAACAGCTCCACACCAGACTGTTACACAGAATGGTTCTCTCAAAGAACTCATCGTATGTTCTGAAGATCTCGTGAGTTGTCTTACAGAGGAAGACTTCTTCATCTGGTCTGAGATCAGCTGGAGGTTTCTGTCTCATAAAAGGTTTTCTGTTAAGAAGAGGCATGTTGTCTGAGTTCAAGTCTTCTCTCTAAAACAAGCCCCAGTCATGTACTGTCAAAGTCACTAGTAACGATGAATTCCACTGTCAAAGCCACAAGTAACTATGAATTCCACTGTCAAAGCCACAAGTAACTATGAATTCCACTGTCAAAGTCTCAAGTAACTATGAATTCCACTGTCAAAGTCACAAGTGATTCTAGTCACTATAGTCTAGCCAGCTATAAGAGGGGTCTGTGTTAGAAATGGGTTCTGACGTCACAAATTAATCGTTCATCTGCCATCACGGCGATCCACCCACCTTAATTATATTCACAGACTTTGAAAAAAAAAGTACTAAGTGACCGTGACATCACCCTTCGGTTTGTTGACTATTTTTGAAGCCAATAGTTTAGCGAATTGTTCGTGGCCACCATGGACTGACCATATTTGGACCAAGGGTGGTGGTGGGGTGGGGAGCGAGGGATGGGTCTTCACTTAATAGAACCGGCTTGGCTTTTGATCTGACCCTACGACAGCCCAGACGATTAAGTGCCAGATCTATCCCGTTGTGGGCTGCATTGTTCCCTCCAAAGACTCAGTTATCCAGATCCTCTCCAAATACCCGGTCATCCAGACCCGGTACTCCAAAGACATTTAGAGACAACTGATAAGGAGGCCTGCCTCCTTGGGGTTTGTACAGTATCAATCTGGCTTTTATCATATTATTTTTCTACAATGTGCTTCACCACTATTCCTACTCTTTCCTCTTCTCGTTATCCTACGTTTTCTCCTCACTCTAACCTTATCTATCCATCTCGGTCTTCTGGTCAACACATCCTTGTGGAAGGAGTCTCTAAAACTGGCAAGCAGAAGCCCACAAGGATTAATTAATTCACCCTCTAGTCTCTGTAATTCCTTGCTCTTACAGAGACCTTGATTACCCTAGATAACACTGCTACTCCTGCTGCTCGCTTGGGTCCCTATAATGTCACCCACATCCCTCTGTCCTCCGGCTGAGACGGTTTAATTTTCAAATAGCTTGTCTACTGCAGTTTTAAACACCTACGACAGTTCTACCAGTAGAGAGCAGCAAATCGACACATTGATTACCTCGCTGACTCGCTCGCACCCCTCCCAAACAGGCCTACGTCACATCCGGTCAAAAACGGATGTGATGTTTTCGACAATCTGTGATCGGGGTAAAATACGATGTGATACACGACTACGATGACTGATCGTCACCCAGACCAAAGAGAGTAGACGTGGACCTCTCCGTTCGTTTTTTATACCGTGTGAAAAACCGTGACTTTCCCTATTCTGGACGAAAATGTCCGCGGGAAAAAAATGAGAACCGGAAACGGAATCTGCGTCATGAAACCGGAACCCAATGAGTCTGAAGGAGTCAGGAAGCGAAAGTGATCATGAAAAATAAACAGAATAGCGCGACCACAGTCAAAAGTAAAAACTGAGAGAGTTAAGTCTCTCCCCCCAATGGTAGGGTGACTTCATGATATGTGGGACATATAAGTGGAACAGCTCTACTTTGTAATAATTATTTACTGTAATATCTGCAATATCAATACATTTCCTCCTGTTATCTTGAATTGTTGCTACAACACGTCTTGCCACTAAACAATGCTTTGGATTCAGTTCAGCAGCATATCCTTAAATCTCTAGGCAGTGCTTTTTGTCTTTTTGTCCTAAAACATGTACTTTTCCTTAACATGGAGAATGCAAAGAAAACTGGACATCTGGTTTGCTACAAAACATACTTACAGTTATCCAGTACAGGCATGTTAGCTTCTTTTTTTAATTGAATACTTTATTAACAGTTTGCACAATGCTGCACAATGGTGCTAAAAGGATAAGGGCTCGTTTCCATTGTGGTCCTTATCTGCAATCAATGATTTCAGAATAGTTACTTTATCATATAATATGAGATGTCTTTGTCTCCATACATTTAGCATATTCTCTATATTCTTGATTTTCCCTCACTTGACTGTTTGTTGTACCCAAAGTATACATCAAGTGATTTTACAGGGCCAGTTGGCCACCTTATTCCACCAATCTTTTGGTGTAATATTCTCTTTTTGCCAAATGTTCCAGCAACCAACACAGATTGCTTCCGTTTTCTTTCAATTCAGTTCAGGGCCTGTACATTTGCCCCAAATATATCATTTCTAATGCTGTAGTTAATGACTTTTCATCACCAAACAGCAGAGCAGTATCATCTGTTACTTGTGAGGTTTTAACTTAACGGATAGAACTTCCATCTGATACATTGATACGTGTAGTGTTTTCATTTTGATTAATATACAGTGCTATAATTTCCATTAAAAAAATGTATTGGATTCTAGACAAAGGGCAACCCTGCCTGCAGTAATTTCACCACTAAGATAGAAGATATAATTCTGTTGTCCATAGTTACTGCACTACTACAGTTTGTATGAATGTGTTTACCCATCTAAGAAACATGTTCCCACAATTAAATTGTTATAATACTTTAAATAAGAACACCTAGTCTATACTGTCACATGCCTTTTTGAAGTGTTAAAAAGCACCATGCCAGGCATTTTCCTTCCCTCTGTGTAATCAATCAATAACATCTGAACAAAAAAAGGCATTTATGTTCTGATCAGTGAACCAGTGTTGCCAAGTCCGCCTATTATAAGCGACTTTAGGCTTTTTTCTCTGTGAAGTCGTTTGTAAATATTGGTAGTTGCGGTAGTTGTGTGTTTTAGGGCTTGTTTCTAAAGTGTAGTTGCTTATTTGGGTTTGCTTCTTAAATATTGTTTAAACCAGTGGTTCTCAAACATTTTCATGTCAAAGACCCCCAAATTAATATGTATTTGTTGAATATCACCAATCGTCTCCAGGGACTGCATATGGATGACTGCCACCAGGCACCAGGTTTCCAAGATTTCAAGCATGAAATATTTAAAAAGTCTTAATTAACCAGGTCTGAACCGTTTGTGAATATTAATTTAAAAACATTTAATGACAATTTAGTCATTATATGATAGTTGATTCCTCCCCACACACATGTGTGTGTTGTCACTGCTGTTGTGTCCTACTGACTCACCTGCCAGTCAGGAGCCCCCACCGGGTGAACGTAGAGCCTTCGTCCTACTCCTCCCGCCCAACACTCCCTGCTGACAGTTGCCGCCCCAGCCCGTAGGAATATGTGCAGTAACAGATATCACCCGCCCCGCCCGGCTTCTCTCCCCCGAACTCAATTGTGTTCACGTGGACGCTCGACAAAGCTGCACCACAGCTGGACAGTGGATTCAAACCCACAACCTCCGCGGTGGTTGCTCTAACTCTAACTCTAACCCCCTGCACCACCCGAGGGCCCATGCAGGAGCATATTTCTAGCAGTGACTTTAGCCTATTGGCTAAACACGTGGGCAAGGATTTAAAAATCTTTAGAAAAGATAATTCGTTCTCTCCTTTAAAAAATAAAAGTAATTTCAAGATATCTCTTCTATGGGAGTTGGCCAGTTGATCATGTGATTGAATTAATGTCAAACACTCTTACAATGTCCCAGTAGCACTGATACAATTCTGATGTATTGATTGATTGATTGATTGATTGATTGATTGATTGATTGATTGAATACTTAGTACAGAGGTATGTACACATATACAATAATACTAAAAGGATAACACAAAAAGCCCAGAGGGGTTGTTTCCGTTGTAGTCCGGTATATTCAATTCATCAAGACATACAGACATACAATACTATACAAGAATAGTAAAAGGAGTAGTAAAAGTATATTTACAGAAAAACAGTGGGGGGCCATTTCTTTTGGCAAGCTAGAAGACTTGTCTAGGTCCAGTTGCAAACTGCAGACAGGTCATTTAGAGTGGTTTTGAAGGAAGGTAGGGAGTCACACGTTTTGATGGTTGTTGGTAGGGCATTACACATTTTATTGGCATATAATAGTAGAATTAATTCATCCCCATGTTTGTGTAATTCTGTAATTCATGTAATTTTGTCAGTACCTGGAGTTTTGCCAGTTTTCAGCTTTTTTACAGCCTTATGAAACACTTCATCCACCATTAACCTCTATGTCACAGAGAATCCGTTTTCTACGGTAGTTCAAACATTCTGATTGAGCATTTAAAGAAATTTACACAAAATGTTTACAACCAAATGATTTGATTGATTTTACTGGGATTTAATTGCTAATTTTTTTTTACTCAAATCTTTGCTTCTGGGGATTCAACAAATGTCTGTTTTTTTTTAAGTATGTTGCTATAACATCAGTGGTTCTCAAACTTTTTCATGTCAAGGACCACCCAAAATATTTTGTTCCATGGACCCTCAGAAGCAAAGATTTGAGTAAAAAATGTATACATATTCAAAGATTTGCACACATTTTCATGATCTTCTTTTAAAAAATTGTAGATCTTTGAATAGACAAAGAAATCTAAAGTGACACAGATGCGTTCCCTGTCTTCATGGGTTAAAGTGTTGGAGACACGCTCTTTTTGACTGATAAGCCAGTGGTTGTGAAACATTTTCATGTGCGGGTGTCTCTGTGCGGGTGTCTCTGTGCGTTCGTTGTGCGTGCACGGTTGTGTCTGCAGTGGACTGGCCTGGAGCACAAAACTGGCTGATAAACAGGGTCAGGACTCGGGGGGGCATAATGATATTATGCTTATAGGTCACCCAAATGCCCAGCAACAATGGCCAGCAACAATGGCCAGCAGCAAATGGCCAGCAGCATGGCTGTCACAGGTCAAGCGATAAAAACTTCACGACTTCTGATGGAATCTTCTAGATCCATGTTTTCTATAGTTTACAGTTTACAGTTTAGGCATTTAGCAGACACTCTTAATCCAGAGTGATTTACAGTAAGCAAGGACACAAGATAATACATCATAATACATCATAATAAATCAATAATACATCAAATGCATTGATTGATTGAATATTGTATTAGGCAAAAAAATGTAAAACAGCACAGTTACATTTAAAATACTTTGTACAGGTCCGTTCATGAAAGTCCTTGCGGTCTTGTTTCCAATGAGGGCCTTGGTATTCAATTCATAGACATATATAGTGGCACCACAGTTCGAATATCAATAAAAAAATGTTTTTAAAAAAACTGAAAAAGATAACACTATGTACAGCAAAATAATACAAATGGGGAAAAAACGATATGTACAAGAACAGGGGGGGGGGGGTCGTCTGTCTAACGGGAAAATGGTTCCAACTCCTCTTTTGGCCTCCTGAAAGGTGAGTTTTTAAGGCTGTTTTAAATGAGCCCAGCGAACTGCATTTTTTGAGGGATGGGCTTAGACTATTCTAGTCCTGGGTGGCAGTGCTGTAGAAATAGTAATCTAATAATAAAGTAATACATAAGTAAACCAATAATCTAATAACTAATACATACGTAAACCAAGAACCTATCATCAGCCCACATTGAAACTATACACACTATAGGATGCCAGGTCAACAATGACCTGGCATAACATGCTATCTAAGTTACATTTTAGCCTTTATAGTTATGCCGTTATAATCATTATTAGCTTAGTCATTTCAAATACTGACCGACTGCATCATACATTTAGATATTCAATCTGATTGTTACATAATACAACTGTCCGTAACAAGGTATGTTGTCAATCAAGTCAAATTATTCATCTCACCGTAATAACAATAATAAATAATATAATATGATGTCGTGGACATGACTTCAGAGATCCACAGGGAATCCGCGGCATTGTCACACCCCCTCTCGTTTTCACTTGAACTTTTTTCTTTCTTTCATTTCACTCTCTGAGGTCCCACCCAGGTTCCCTCGCACAAACGGGAGGGAGGGAGGGTGGGGTGTGTGGGGGGGGGGGGGGGGTAGTAGGGGGACAAAGGTGGATTAGCAGACATACCATCGCACCCGTCTCGTCTGGCCGTCCCATCAGGACCAGAGAGTCCCCGGGCCGGGGTCCACAGATCCCACCAATTAACATGTCACTCAACTCGCCTCCTTTTTTTTCCAGACTCCATGGCTCCATTGGGTGAAATGGCTTAAGCTAAGCCCCCCCTCTCCTCCTCCTCCAAACACAGTCCACCGCAAATATTATACTTTTACTCCACTACAATTATTTGAAAACTTTAGTTAATATTTACTAGATTTTGATTATTATTACAAAACATACATTATCCACTTCAGCCCTATATACATTTCGGCCATTTGATAATAGCCGATCTACAAGCTCACAATGGGTCGCGATGTGACGCATTGTGAGCTTGTAGATCTGCTATTTTCAAAAGATTTTTACAAAATATTATAATATGTATAAATGAAAACTTGTGAAATGGGACATTCTGCATAATGAGTATGAGCGGTGGAGAGAAGCCCCTCTGTTATGTCTCTACCTTCTCTCCCATCAGTGGAAAGTTCCTATAAAAAGAAAGAAAGAAAGAAAGGGCAAAGAGTGCCTGCCGACTGTTGCGTTTGGCTCTATCAGCCGGGAAGAACTGCTGAAAAGAGGAGAGAGTTCAGTGGAATATGTCGTCGTGCATAGCTTAACATCAATTGACACTTGTATGGCTATTTGGGAAAAATTGAGCTGTAATTGTAAATTGGAATGGCATGTTTCCATTGAGACCTTGGAGGTCAACTGCTGCTCATCTTCAGTATGGTCGCTGTCAGGCAGAGACCTCGTATCTCCATATTTCAACTTTTTTATGTTAGCTTGCTTTTTCGTAAATGAATGCCCTACTTCTGCAAAAGTAGTAAAAGTAGCTGATCTACAAGCTAACAAAGTGTCACATTGCGGCAGGTTGTGAGCTCACAGATGCAATTTTAGATTTTAGCCACAGCCATTAGTTGATACTTTGGCTATTCAAAAATAGCAGATATACAAGCTCATTGCCGTGCTATGAGCTTGTAGATCTGCTATTTAAAAAAAAAAAAAAACATTTGTAACTCAAATCTTTGCTTCTGGGGGGTCCCTGGAACAAAATATTTTGAGATGGGGGTCCGTGATCAAATACATATCATTTTGGGGGTCCTTGACATTTGTAGATGCGTTCCCGGATTGAATGGGTTAAGAGAACGTTAAAGTGTGTCTGTAGGTTTCATACATATTGAACCAACGAAAAGTATTACCCAGAGCTCGTGACGAAATAATAACTACATTGGATCCATTGGAACACAGGTTACTTTTTTCCCTTTTTCCTGAAAAAGTAACACTTTTTGGACATACAAGGTTTCCACCCGACAGTGACGACATGTGCTTTGGAGTAGTTTAACACGTATGGATAATATCCATACATATAGGACACGGTGTAGAGCTTGGGAAGCTGTATAAGTGGAGGCCTATTCGGTTCCACTGACTGCTTCCAAGTCGTTTGATAATAATCAGACTGTAATTAGCTCACAATTACTTCACACTGTAATTCATCTTTCATCACAGATTAGATCGTCGTCTGATTGCAACTCCGTGTTAGAGCTATCGAAAAATGTATGAGCAAAAAAATATGAACCATCTGGCAGTGGTGTAAAGTAACTAAGTACATGTACTCAAGTATTTTACTTAAGTACAATTTTGAGGTATTTTTACTTTACTGGAGTATTTCCAATTTTCAGTACTTTTACTTCTACTCCACTACTTCTCGGAGGCAAATATTATACTTTTACTCCACAACAATTATTTGAAAACTTAAGTAACTTTGTAGATTTTGATTATTATTACAAAACATACAGTAACCACTTCAGCCCTATATACATTGCGGCCATTTGAAAATAGCCGATCTACAAGCTCACAATGCGTTGCATCAGCTTGCAGATCTGCTATTTTTCAAACGATTTGTATACATTTTGTACATTTGAAAACCTTTGAAATGTGACATTCTGCATAATGAGTTTTACTTTTGCACTTAAAGTATATTTTGATACCAATACTTTTGTACTTTTACTCAAGTACACATGATGTAACTCCAAAGGTGAACTAAATCTACTAAAGTGGTCTTGCCCTTTAAGTAAACAATTTGAGTACGTTTTCCACCACTGCAGATTAGATCGTCGTCTGATTGCAACTCCATGTTAGAGATATCGAAAAAATGTATGAGCAAAAAACATGAACCATCTGGTGCTGGGAGGAGGTGGCAGGAGGTGGGATCTCCCTGAAGCTCCGGTTGGTTCCTCAGAAATGTCAAAAAGACGCCACAGTGTCTCCCATGGCTACGCTGTCAGCTCTGACAGATCTCATTAACCCCTGCCGCTCGTCTGCATAATGTCACGGATTAGTTGGGAGGTCTTCTGTGACGCGGGTTCTCAACGGTCCGTCCGGGGACCACCAGAGGGGTCCAAATGGACCCTTACGGGGTCTGTAACTCTTTAAGAGTGTACAAATGGAACCGGATGTTCGGTTCCATTTGTTAACTCTCAGTTAAATTAACACACTGAGGATTTTTCAGTGTAAATTAGGGCGCTATGTATCAAATGGGGTTCCGTGGTGAAATACATATCAAGCTGGGTGGTTCTTGAAATTAACCACTAAACCCTCTATTAGTAAAACTGACCTGAGTTGCAACTGTTGTTGGACCACTTTTTCCCCTCTACACCAAATGTATTCGTCAAAAATTGCAGATCTACAAGCTCACGGTTGCGTCGCAATGCAATTGTTTGTGAGCTTATAGATAGGCTATTTTCGGCCAATGTGCCCCCCAGAATATGGATGCTGGGGTTAAAAATGACAAGGACCACTGTTGTCCCACAACGCTATGTGGTGGCGACCCACCGAAGAGCCATTTGTGCCTTCCTGAAGTATGAGCTGGTCTAAAAAAAAATAGACAGAGCAACTAGTCAACACCTATGCAAGACCTTTTTTGACTTTTTCATCATTGGCTGTCCTTTAAGCCAATGGGGAGACGTCCCATACTCTGAACGGCAGTCGTCCTCCCATGCTATGGCATCATAAACCTACATCATAACCCTACCAGACACGCCGGCCCTGGTGACCGCTCACAAGTTGTCGCAACATAACTATCAATTCCAGCGGTTTGGGCTGTTTTGGGTGTGTTTTGAATTGCTACTCATAAAAATGCATGGAACCAAATGGACCCGTAAGGGTCTTATCACGTGACTCCCACGCGCATGTGAGTGGCCGCGCATACACTCCCCTGGAGCCCCAGCGAACACAAACACACACGCACACGGTCACAGAGAGAAGCAGCTGGTCGCGTTGTTTCTCAACCAAACACACACACCTTCATCATCATCATAATCTTTACGGCCGTGGAGCCCCAGCGAACACAAACACACACACACACACACA
>NC_137607.1:47061393-47138893 GCF_963280865.1 Gymnoscopelus braueri | reverse complement strand
GAAATCGATACGAAATTATATTAGAAGCTGGAGCCGGGCTGTGGGGGCTGTGTGGGGCGAGGCCAGCCCACCGCTTGCAACGTGGGGCCTGGAAAATAAGGGAAAGATTTATTCCTGCGGGATATTCAGGGAGGCGGGGGACTAGAACTGAAAAAGCCATGGGAGAGGGAGAAATGAATTAGGGATTAACCATGGCCTTGTCTGTCAGTTCTGGACTAAAGGAGAGAGAACCTGGAGTAGACATAAAGACCACAGAGGGGGCTTATCCTCAGTTGTTCTCCCTTACCCCCCTCCCTCTCTTCCCCCCTCAGCTGGGGTCCGAAATATATAAGCCCCCCTGGCTGTTTTGTCTTGCTGCCACGTCAGCCATGACACTCAGTCACAGCCACAGAGCCTGGTCCACCCTTCATACAATTAACAATTGAAGCCTTGAGTTGTGCTTCGTAGCGCCGTTGGTGTCGCTCACCGAAAATACCTGACAAGAACCGATATTCAAGCTAACACCGGGGCTGTGATGCAGGGCATTGTTAGCTTGAAGATTTTCTCCCGGTCGACAACGCCAATGCGTCGGTGCATAAATTGAGTTTTAGTGCCATGAGCCTTATAGTCAGCCAACAACAGGTTGTGTGGATGGATCTAAATATACATACTTAAGTTGTGTGTCTCTGTACGCAAACCGCTGGACCGATCAGTGCCAAACTTTGTATGCACTGCCAGTAGGCCACAGAGCTATCTATCTCCACAATATTTTTTTTCACACATAGTTAATACTTTCATAACATTTATGAAAGTAATACAGTATCCACATTTGGAGGTTTCAGTGCGATCACAGTCCCCCTGGTCTTCCATTATAAATTGAAAGCTGTGGAAAAAACGATAAGAGTAGTGGTATTTCAATGGCGGGCGCCCCATGCGCGAGGCTGAATTTTTTTGGTGCAATAAAGCATCTGTTAGCATTGGATCCCTCAGTGTGCGAGCGTTTATTTATATTTCTCTGCTGATGTCAGAGGCTGGCCACATGAAGTCTGAGATACACATTGGACCCAGGCCGTTTCTATGTGGATCCAAAGATCCACATACTTTCCTAGATCTTCTACTACTGCTGCTGCTACTACTGTACTACTGTGTATCAGTGCTTCTCAACCTTTTGAATTTCAAAGACCCACAGTTTAATATGTTTGACTGCGGAAACACATTTGATGCTAATTTACTATTTAGGCATTTAGCAGACGCTCTTATCCAGAGCGACTTACAATAAGCAAGGTAAACACATACATCAAATGCAGAGAGCCAGTGTAGTGCCTCAGTAATTTAGGATCACGAGTAAGCCAATAACATAATAGTAAACATGACCTTTCACTTTTTTCCCCTCTACACCAAACCTCTTTGCCAAAAATAGCAGATCTACAAGCCTCCAAATTTGCGCTCCGAGGTGTTGTGAGCTTGTATCAAGCGTGGATTGTATCAAGCTTGTATCAAGCGTTGGATTTGAAATGACTTCTAGGACGTCAATGGCAGTCAATGTGTTAAGGCTTGGGTTTGGTGTGGTTAAATTAATTAACTGTTGGCATGGTTAAGTGTAGGCATGGTAACAGTGTTTCTTTTAACAATACCATCCGACGGCAGAATATCCACTGTCTTCTTATCACGTCTTCACACTGTGGCTCACAAGGTTAGAAGAACTGCATGCATTCTGTGAAAGTTATCAATGAGGGCAGGGTATTGGAGATGAATAACTCATTTTCCATCAGGCAGGGAAATGGTGCCATAATGAATTAAAACCATCATTGCACCATTTATTGTTCACACACAGAGAAAACTATGCTTTTTATACATAGTACATACAGTATAGAATCAGATCAACCACACACACGCACTGAGTTGATATAACGTGCTGATATTGCCCCTGGCTGTATGTGATTACAGGCTAAAGTAAGTGGCCTGTCGTTGTTCTGTTTTCTTTGTTTACCTGCTCTCTCTCCCTGAACGAACGTCCTCTGGACAGCGTGCCACGTCCTTTAACACGCTTAGCGCCCGCCGTCCACTTGGATGACATCGGCGTCGCTAACAATGACAGTGTGTGTGTGTGTCGCGTGCGGGAAGCTGTCAAGGTGACTTTCGCACATCCAGCCCAATTTGCCAGCGATGGCAGCAGCGACTATAAGCCAATGTTGACTGTGGGGCTTTTCCACAGTGTGATTGTGAAGAGGCCTCTTTGGCCCTGTACCAACATGATGCACGCACACACACACACACACACACACACACACACACACACACACACACACACACACACACACACACACACACACACACACACACACACACACACACACACACACACACATACCATGCACAGCCACCCTCACAATCTCAAGAGCTACATACAGTATAGCTTGGTATACTTTCAAAGGTGGGTTAAAAGGTGGTGTATATAAGTCAGTGGTTCTCCACCTTTTCTCCCACTAGAAAATCTCAAAAGCGTTTGCGGTCCAACAAACCGACCACTGAACGTGCATTTTCAGAGCATGTTATGATTGCTCAATCAATCAATCAATCAATCAATCAATCAATCAATCCATCAATCCATCAATCAATGGATTGTGTTCTGGCTTGAATAAATGGAACTAATATAGTATACTTTAAGTTATTTAGCAGTATCACAATGAAAATTCACTTGTTTTTGAATACTTGTGACTTTCAGTCCACTACTTTTCAAAGACAAATACTGTACTTTTGACTCCACTACAATTGCATTATGAATTAACCACATAAGCCCTTTTTCAAATATAATGAAAATAGCCGATCTACAAGCTAACAATGCAACCTATTGTGAGCTTGGAGATCAGCTATTTTCACTATTATTGACATTTTTTTAAAAAGGTTTGGAAAATATTTAACATCTGAATACAGCAATGCATTGGTATTGATAAGAAAATGTACTCCAACACTTTAACTCCAGTACAAATTTGACAGAGCAACTTTCACTTGTAGTTGAGCAATATTTGACTCAGTACTGGGGTTGAGTAATATTTGACCCAAGCACTGGGGTTGAGTAATATTTGACCCAAGTACTTGGGTTGAGTACAGCTACTTTGTCTCATATTTTTATATTTAGCACCCAGACCAGTCATGATGACCTCTTCCCGAAGACCTGATTTACACAGTGCTATAAAAATGTTGCCATTGCAAATTCAATAATTAATTTCATAATTCTACATATTTCAGAAACATGGATTATTCTATTGACAAGATCATAAACTCTCCTGAACGCAGAGGCCATGAGGCTAATTACTCATGACGTATGTACTGTATGTCATTGGTTCTCAAAGTGGGGTCCCAGGACCCCCAGGGTCAAAATACTTTTGCTGGGTCCCCAGCAAAAGTTGTTTACATGCCACATGAACCTACTGTGGGGGCAAACATTTTGGGGGAAATAGCAGATCCTGCTATTTTCGGCAAAGACATTTAATGTAGAGAGAAAACAGGAGGAGGCCAGGTATAGAGCCCTGGGGAACCCCCCTGTTAGTTCAGGGTATCTTAGAGGGATCATAGCAGTCTTATCTTTTTCATGGGGTGGAGGATATGTAATGTTTTGGGGCGGTTTGGTTGCTGGATAAAGGAAGTTATTGGGAGATGAAGTGGAGACTGCTTTGGAAGGAGGTTTAGGAGGTGTCTTCTCCTGTCATATAGCTTAGAAACCCCCCAACTCAGCCCTCCTCATTTTTGTAAAGACTGTGTGTGTGTGTGTGTGTGTGTGTGTGTGTGTGTGTGGGGGGGGGGGGGTCAGTGTCACGGGGGCATGTGATGACAAACGATGGCAAATTGGAGTGAAGGCCCCCCGCTGTGCTCTCACCATGCCAACAGGGGATCAGAGGCGAATCGAGTGGGCGGCTGAGAAAATGGCTGTCAAAAACACACACACACACACACACGCACACAGGCGCACACACACACATACACGCACGCACGTGCACACTTACACGTTTGTGTTACTATACTTTTTTATTTTTCGGACAGCGATTCTATGAATGCCATTTTTAAAGTTAAATCTTTCAAGTACATTCAGCTACTGTGCGTGCGTGTGTGCGTGTGTGTGTGATATATCTGTATATTCATAAATGTATTTACATTTTAACAAGGTGGTGCAAAGTTCTGACTGAAACGAGTGCTTGCTTCCTCCCCTCTGTCGACTCTCACTCATTCATTCAGCATCAGTTCTTATTGACAACATGTTTCACACAGAAATCAAGGGCACTGCAGTCTGAGTCTTCATACATGATATAAATATCTCCAAATCACAGAAACAACGTTGTGTAATGAGTGTCGACGAATCATTAAAAAAATACATAGCAAAGCTTATCTTTTACAAGAGGTTAATTCAGTTATGAATAAATCATCTCTCATTCCGCTGAAAGCAATTAAAGAT
This sequence comes from Gymnoscopelus braueri, assembly GCF_963280865.1. Taxonomy (NCBI): domain Eukaryota; kingdom Metazoa; phylum Chordata; class Actinopteri; order Myctophiformes; family Myctophidae; genus Gymnoscopelus; species Gymnoscopelus braueri. The sequence goes on along the minus strand of NC_137607.1, from coordinate 47,134,464 downwards.
ACTAGTTAGGTAAAGCCCGTGATGTCATTACAATAAATATTCCATCTACGACTGTCAAAGGGAAGATAAGTATCTTTCTCCTCAGGTTTAATCTATTTTTTGTTCCTTTTGTACTCACTACAGTACTTACACATCATGAGGAAATGAATATGAATCACAGGGAACACATCAGTGCTGCCAGGACAAAGTGTTTTAGAATTACATGGTACACTTGAGGGAAAAAAATAAGATCTGCTTATTTTGTTTCTAATATACTGTGTTTCATGGTGGTATGATTTGAGCGAGTAATGAGCCGGTTTACATCTCCACGTCTTCACTTTGGGAATATGGATCACTTTACAGTACGTCTGCTCTGCCGTGTGCTTCACCGCGCCACTGGCTCTAAACTGAAATTGAATTCTGATACGGTTTGTCTCTGAAAAGTTCATTTCCTCACGCATACGCTCGCACACAGACACGCACGCACACACACACACACACACACACACACACACACACACACACACACACACACACTCACACTCACACACTCCCACACACACACACACACACACACACACACACACACACACACACACACACACACACACACACACACTGTTTTTCTGTGTGTTTATTCTCGCGAGGACCAGGAAAATGGTCCTCACAACGTCTATTCCTCAAATTCTACTATATTTGTGAGGACCTCACAAGCAAAAGAAAAATAAGACTTGTGAGAAAAATAAGACTTGTGAGGACCTCACAAGTATAGTAATACAAACACACACACACACACACACACACACACACACACACACACACACACACACACACACACACACACACCTCTCCCTTCTCAAGATTCCCCACCGAGGAAAGGATGGGGAGTGGGGGGGGGGGGGTCTATGATTTCGAGGTGAAATATTGTTGAGCTGTAAGACTCCTGGAGGCCATAAATACAACATCCCCCCCAGCTGAAATATGAATCTTTAATCTCCAAAGCGGGCAGCCTATGTGTCACATCGGATATGCTGGAGTGTCAGTCTGAGTTGAATGTGTTGTGCACCAAGAGGACGTTATGCTGAGAGGCCGGGGCGTCCAGGTGTGGAATATGGGGCTAAGTACCTAAATGGTGATGAATGGGTCTACAAGTTCTCTTTGCAATTGTTTCTTCTTATTTTTTTATGGCCCAAAACAGGAGTGGGTCTCTGCTCTGTCTCTCTCTCTCTCTCTCTCTCGCTCTCGCTCTCTCTCTCTCTCTCTCTCTCTCTCTCTCTCTCTCTCTCTCTCTCTCTCTCTCTTGTTCCCACAGGCATTTAGTTTGCTATGCAAACACTTCCTCCTCAGAAGAGGCACATGATTAACACATTGAATGCCAAAAACGGTCCGGACCGTTTTTGAGGGTCCAAACGAGAAGTGCCGAAAACGGTCCGGACCGTTTTTGACCCAATTCTATTTTTATACGAGTGGCCCACGTGGGGCGCTAAAACGAAACTTTGACATCACCCAAGGAGTTTCTGAGAAGAAGAGGCTGGATGTGGCTCCATGTCAAAAATCCTTCCGGTCGGCGTTTTCAATGTTATCTCCTTGACTAAAAGCTTAATATCTCCATTTCTTTTTAACGTGGTGGAAACGAGCCGTTTTCGATCGGCGATCACTCTGCAATGGAGGGTCGCGTTGGAAATATTATTGTTCCAGGCGTTAGTCGGGACCCTCCGCCGTCTCGCACGCACGCTTTGTTTACATGCACTTCCGCGTCGGGGCTTCTCACAGCACGAAACGTATAACGCAAGTGGATGGAAGAAATGCTGGCACTCAACGTATAATATTTTAATAAACCTCTGGCACCCAATGTGTTAAAAGGCACATTTGAAAATCAACTTGCAGACTTGCTCGCAATAAGTCCCTGCTTACATAGGGGCTAGACCACTGTTTCCCAAACAATGGGTCGAGACCCATGTTTGGGTCGCGGACAACTTTTTATGGGTCGCGAGTAAATATCCCCATTTTTTGTTTCCTACATTTAATATATATTATTTCAAAAGATTTAAAGTTTAAAAAAAACAATCACAAATTTTCATCAACTAAGAACAATTCCAAAAAAAATCTAAAGTATTCCATAAATATATATCTTTTTTTTTTTTATCGATAAAATACAAATAAAAACGTTTAAGAGGTAGTGAAAATAGCAGATCTACAAGCTCAGAACGCAACGCGACGTGTTGTGAGCTTGTAGATCTGCTATTTTCACTAGTTTGGGTACCGGGCAAATGTCTAATTTCTCTTTTGGGTCTTGAGCTAAAAGGTTTGGGAACCACTGGGCTACAGAGTGGTTCCCAAACCAGTGTCAAGCTGCATGAATCTGAGCTCTTTTTAGGCAGCAGACTAAAGCTTGGCTATTAGAAAGGGTTCCCCTGTAAAAGGTTGATATCCTAGGGATAGATACAGTATAGTTCATTGCTTGTTTTCTTATGTATGTCACTGTCATTTATTTTATGTTTTTAACCTATTCATTGTTGGGAATAAGTCTTTGGACTTATTCCGTTATTTGTACCCGCAAACTGCTAAGTCAGTGGTTCTCACACTTTTTAATTTCAAGGACCCCTATAACTCCGAGAGGTCCATTTTGTACACTCTCAGAGTTACAGTTCCATTTGGAACCCCCTCAAAGGAACACTGACCCCATCATCATCATCAGAATCACACGCCATATATCATTGCACAATATTTCTTTTGTCATCATAGCCATGTTAAGAGCATTTAAAACAGGCAGGTCAAATTTGACAGGGAACACTGCAGGACGGTTAAGTACAGTAAAAAATATGACTATAAATATGACTTCAAGGTATTGCTGATTATAGAGGGATTCTCCAGAAGATCATTGAATATACATGATCCAGTGAATTTCAGCACTGATTCCCCCCCCTTTGACAGTGTTGCTCACAGGCTGCAGGCATCAATATGCGCAGTATGTAGCACCAAGCCTTGTTGAAAATCCACCAAATAATGGATTCTTGAGGCAGACATACCTTCCTTTGACAGCCTGGTAAGCAGGGCTGAGAGAGACAGATTCCTCTGACCTGCTAAATCGCCCGCCGCGACCCCCCTGAATCTATTTCGTTTGCAATTCTAAAAAAAAGATGACAAGATCAAAGATGAACTTGTGTCAGCGGTGACAATGTCTTGGCTCTTCTTCCTCCCTTTGTCCTGAGCATCATCCCCATAACAGGATTATCCCCCCCCCTACACACACACACACACACACACACACACACGCACGCACACGCACACGCACACGCACACACACCCTCGCCAGTGTTGCCAAGTCCGCTTATTATAAGCAACTTTTTCTCTGAAGTCTTTGTTAATTTTGGTAGTTGCGTCTTGCGTTTTCTTTGGGCTTGTTTGTTAAGTGTAGTTGCTTAATTATTTGGACTTGCTTCCTGATTGTTTAAACCAGTGGACAACTTTTTCATGTCAAGGACCCCCCACATGTATTTGTCCGTGGACCCTTACCTGAAAATATTTTGTGTCATGGACCCTCACATAATATTAGTGTTTTTTTTTTTATATTTCAAAAACATAATGTATTTCAAGATTATTTTGAAAAGAGTATCGCGACGCGTTGTGAGCTTGTATAGTAGACCTGCTATTTTCAAATAACTGTATGTGTGTGTGTGTGTGTGTGCATGCTCATGTGGTCTAGTTGCTTCTTTTGGGCTTGTTTTTGTGTAGACCTGGTTGCTTGTTTTCCTCTCGCAAAATCTGGCAACTGCACACACTGGGAAATACAGGCCACTGTCTGCACCCGGCTCTCCATCTCGCAGCGGGAGCCCGGAGAGAGATGGAGAATCCTAACAAAGATGTGTGAGTGGGTGTTTAAGCTGGAGAATGTAATGAAGCCACAACTCAGCTGTTGTTGTTTTGTTTTGTTTTGTTAACGATGAATCAAGGCGCCGGCGGAATGAGAGTGTCACTCCATGAGCCGTTTCTATGACATAAGCGGTGAACTTCCGCTGATAACGGCAGACTCTCATTCTTTCAAGACAAACAAAAAAGCTGAATACATTATTTTCCATAAATGGAAATCCCCACCAAGTTGATCACGATGCAAGTTGGGAATGCAACTGTCTGGGTGTGTCCCTTTTATGCCCATATGGAGATCTCTATCTGTCTTTCTGTCTGCCGATGACCCTTTTATACATGTAGCCATGTATGGAGATCTCTGTATGTCTGTCCTTCTCCCTTTCATGCCCAATACTGTATATGGAGTTCTGTGTTAGCCATGCCCAAATATGGAGTCCAGGCCAGTCTATGACGTCAGTACTATGACATCATGATGTACATCACTACTCCCGTGGGCCTGTAAAGCAATGTCAGAGTGTGACATCATCAGTGACACTAGCAGGGTTTATATAACTGCCTGCGTGCCGGATTAGCCTCCATACATGGGCATGTTACGTTTGAGATGCCACCATCCTCCGTCCACCGTGTTTGTGACAGCACCTTCTCCATATATGGGCATAGTACGTTTGTGACGCCTACGTCTCATATATGGGCATGTTATGTTTGTGACACCCATATCTCCATAAATGGGCATGTTATTATTGTGATGCCAACTTCTCCATATATGGGCATGTTAAGTTTGTGACGCCAACTTCTCCATATATGGGTATGTTACGTTTGTGACGCCTACGTCTCCATATATGGGCATAGTACGTTTGTGATGCCTACGTCTCATATATGGGCATGTTACGTTTGTGACACCCATATCTCCATAAATGGGCATGTTATTATTGTGATGCCAACTTCTCCATATATGGGCATGTTACGTTTGTGACGCTTACGTCTCCATATATGGGCATTTTACGTTTGTGATGCCCATATCCCCATATGGGCATGTTATTATTGTGATGCCCACTTCTCCATATATGGGCATGTTATTATTGTGATGCCCACTTCTCCATATATGGGCATGTTATTATTGTGACTGCCCATCGTCCACGGTCCACCCAAAAGGTCATTTTAATATGATTTAGGATGGGGGTTCTCAACGTCGAGTCCGGGGACCACCAGGGGGTCAAAATGGACCCTTACAGGTCTGTAACTCTGAACCAAATGGAACCAAATGGACTCTTATGGCTCCATTTGTACACTCCCAGAGTTAAATTAACACTGAGAATTTTACAGTGTAGATTGGGGTCCCAATTATTTTTTTTTTAAAACCAAGTGCTTCCATTTGTACACTCTCAGAGTTACAGGCCCACAAGGGTCCATTTGGACCCCTGGTGGGCCCCGGACCAGAGAAAAAAAAGATTGAATATCAATGCATAAAGCACTTGGCATAAGTATGATCACTCTGAATGTCCATGTTTTCACATGGGATCATACTGTTCTGTACTTTGTTTTCACATAGACGATTATCCCGCCATCACTGGAAGATTCCCGGGCATTTCAAAATGTTATCTACCCCAGAGTCTATCGATTGAAGTCATGTCGCAGTGTCCCACCAATCTATGTAGCCTACTGTATGCATGGCAGTAATTGAATCAACAGCATGAGCACTGGAGCACTATCTGAGCTTTCTGTAGTGCCTTCCTCAGAGAGCCGCTACTCAATACGGTTGTCGGCCGCTACCTCGCACAGCTCTCATTGGCTTAATCCATTAAGACCGGGAACGCATCTGTGTCATTTTAAGATTTATTTGGCTAATCAAAATATAGCAGATATACAAGCTCATAGATCTGCTACGAGCTTGTAGATCTGCATTTATCTTTTGAAAAATCATGATTTTTTCTTTCTTGGGGGGTCATTGGAACAACATATTTTGAGATGGGGGTCCGCGGCCAAATACATGGGTGGTCCTTGACATGAAAAAGTTTGAGAAGACATTTGTAGAATCCCCAGAAGCATTTGAGTTAAAAATGTTCGCTTTAAAAAGCGTATATATTCAAATATTTGCAAAAAAATCTTGATTAGCAAAACATTTCAAATGCCGCGCTATGAGCTTGTAGATCTGCTATTTTTGAATAGCCAAAAGTATGAGATAATGGTTAAAGTGGTTCAAATCTAAAGTGACAGATGCTTTCCCGGTCTTAATGTGTTAATGAGAGATGGCGTTTCTAAAGCACTAATTGAGAGGATGGGCGAGGCTTCCTTGAGTGAAGCCCCCTTGCACCCTCTTCCTGTTCTTGGCTGAGATGAAGTTCATCATGCAATTTAACGCCCAGCACTTCCCCCTATTTCAAGGGTACGTGGCTATAAATGGAGCCCATAGCATTGTTAATTAGAGAGAAAATGGGCCTGCTGCTACAGTATGATTAAAATAGTTGAACACGGATCTCATCTCATGTGGTTCATTTTTGGTTTGTGTGTGTGCGTTTATTAGCGTCTCTTTTGCATAGAAACAGAGATATTTTGAAAGTCGTCTTCATTTGAAAACAACGTTCTCTATTCTTTTGAGCACTTAATTGAAAATGAAAAAGGATAAAAGCACAAAAATGCCTGAATGCTTGTTTCCATTGTGGTCCTATATATATATATATATATATATATATATATATATATATATATATATATATATATATATATATATATATATATATATATATATATATATATATATATATATATATTCTTATATTTTAGGCACTTTCACTCAGAGTTAAGGACGTTTCAGCATGACATGGCTTTTGATGGAATCAATGGATCGCTGAGATTGAACACACTCTCCAAACACGATGATATTCAGCTCCAGGCAGCCAAACAAGACATTCAGCTCCAGGCAGCCAAACAAGACACGACAGCTGCTCTTGAGCCCGGACGCTTTGAGATTTCAAGGTAAGCTCAAGGCTATATCGACGGAGAGTTGACCTACTCTGGACGTTCTTACACACTTAACTGGCCACGAGGGAACCGTGAATCTATCTTCGCTTAATGGATATAGGAATCTCACTTCCCGCCTGTATGATGAATGGCTTTGAATGGGCAGCTAAAGTATCACTCTCAGTGGGATCCTCCCCCCCCCATTCATTCTGATAAGAATCATCAAGCTGGCCTGGGTGGACGCGCTCCGGCTTGGGTCAATATTCTGCTCCAGCGGCCATTAAAACTGCATGCGACAATGGTCGCTAATATCATCAAGGTGTGCCGCTTCCCTCTTCTATCATTGCGTTTCCTCTCAAGGTGAATTATAAATGGTCCTTGGGCTTTTCCCGCTTCCGCTCTCGTTCGTGCGAGCGTACTTAGGGAGATACCAAGGACTGACTGAACCAAGCCATCCGTCAGTGACCAAGATGAGCGAATAGAGTCAATCTGTCACTGACGGCCACAGCATTAGACATCGCCCTCTGACAGATGCAAGAACCGAAGCCCTTTTCAAGTTCTGTGCTCAGCCTGTAATAACACTATCTCCTCCTTCAGCCAAAGGAGCTGTCAATGTGATTAAACACCGCCTGCCGCGAGGCTTCAAGGAAATTGCGATATGGATTTTGCCGATACGGCGCGTTGTTGTCCTTTGGTGCTAAACCGTGCTGAACGAGCTATTTGCCGCAGCTAAAGAGCTGTACGGTCCTGACTTGACAAGTAGGTGGTGTGTGTGTGTGTGTGTGTGTGTGTGTGTGTGTGTGTGTGTGTGTGTGTGTGTGTGTGTGTGTGTGTGTGTGTGTGTGTGTGTGTGTGTGTGTGTGTGTGTGTGTGTGTGTGTGTGTGTGAGAAAGTATGTTTGTGCGTGTCTTATTGTGAGATTTCAGAAGAGAAAAAACTTGACGTGAGTCCTAGAATGCAGAAGGATGAAGGCTCAATTGAACGTGTCTCTCACTTCTGATGAATGGATCGGCTTGACTTTCCGGCGCCTCTCAGAAAGTCACGCCACGCCGACAAAACTCAAAAGCTGCGTGGCTTCTTTCTTTTCATGGTTTGTTCCCTTTGTGAGTGGCTGAGCTCGCTTGCAAGTAACCCGAGTGACAGATGTTTTGATATGTAACCTGGATTTGCGCGCAAGTGACAGATGTTTTGACATGGCGCGGCTTACCAGTAATCTGGACTTGTTAGGTGGCACTGTCTAGCGGAGATAAGGATCAGCTGCACCTGGCTCATGGGTCAGTGCACCTGTGTGGGGGAGAGGCAGTGCACCGAAACAGGCCAGTGTTTGTACCTGTCTGACTGATCCGGTTGGCTTTGATGGGCAGCCTTTGCACGGCAGCAGGTCTGGTGTTAACCAAGGCCTTCAGCATGCAGGCCTCTGGACTGGACTATAGGGTTGGGATCCTTTAGGATTTAACGATTCTGGTTCCTTAACAGTTCCCTCTTAACGGTCCGTTTCCTTAACGGTTCCCTTTAACGATTTCTATATATTTAAATAAATGCGTATATCATTTTGGCCTTCGTTAAAATTTTGGACGAACACAAATTCAATATTATTGTAGTGGTTCTCAAGGTTACTTGGGGGGACCAAATGGACCCTTACAGGTCTATAACTCTGAGAGTGTACAAATGGAACCAAATGGACGCGCATTTGTACACTCTCAAGGTCCTTACACACCGGGGCGATTTTTTCATGCGAATAAATAATATATATATATATTTTTTTTTAAACCTTATAAAGTCAATGCAAGCGTACATGGAGCGAAAAAGCGAAGCGAAAAAGCGTCTTTTAATTATTCGGAACGAGTCCGAATTTTGCGTATATTCGCATATTCGCCGGTGTGTAACCGCCTTCAGAGTTATGGTGGCCCTTGAAATGAAAATGTTTGAGAACCACTGGCATTGTAATTGCATAGCAGACATAAAGTCCACATACCAGCTCTGACAGTGTGATAAAACTTGCTCCGGTTCCAAATGTGATGGAAGCGATTTCGGATCCCAACCCCACCCCAGACAGGACGCCTGTACTGGTCAGCACTGGGAATAAATAATACTCTGTGACAAAAGTGAGTGAAGGTGACTCGCTCACTCTGTCAGATGCTTTTGAACTCGCATGCACACGCGTGCGCGCACACACACACACACACACACACACACACACACACACACACACACACACACACACACACACACACACACACACACACACACACACACACACACACACACACACAGAGCTTATACTTTGCCTTTTATTCTCTGCAAATAGTTGGCTCTTCAGACTCACTGAATGTCTCTGAGACGATGCACCTCATGCTTGCCCTTACTCAGCAAGTCACACTGTGAAATCCTTAAGCGCTAATGTAACTCTGGACAAACAGAGCCAAGCGGGTCCATTTGTCCATTTTGGACCGCGAACGGTTCCAGTCGTACAAGCGCTAATTTAACACTCAGGATATTATGTGGCACCTTTCGGGTGGCCAGATCCCAAGGAACCCAACATTGTTAACTGTATTGCTTTCATCCTGCAATGCATTGTGGGTAGAATCCGCTCTGTCATTTGAATGCTCCGTCTTTTGGCTCTTGTCCCTTTCTCGACTCTTAAGGTGAAGTGATTTGCCAGCCATGACTTTGTGTTTGCCGTGGCGAAGGCGTTTAGCCGCCAAAGCCTCCCTCCCCGGTCGGTCCTACACATCCGTGTTCAAAGAAGGATGCTGACTCCGTATCCGTGCAAATCCTTACAGATGTGTGCCCACACAGGAAAACACAATGTGCCCTGTGTACACAGAGCACGCAATATTTACATACGGAAACAAAAAGCATGAATGCATATTCCCTCCGTCTGTGTGTCTTTTTCGCCCACTCTCTGTCTCTTTATCCCATTAAAACCGGAAAAGCATCGGTGTCATCTTTGATTTTAGCGTTGGCTATTCAAAAATAGCAGATCTACAAGCTCACAGCACAGTACATTTGCTATTTTTGAACAATTTTTAAACATCTTGAAAGTGTTTAAAAAATGTTGAATCGTCTTGAATTTTTAAACACATATCTTCTCTTCTGGTTGTCCCTGCTGGCACAAAACATTCTCAGACGGGGGGTCCAAATACATATCAATTTGGGGGTCCTTGGCCCAAAAAAGTTTGAGAACTACTGATTTAGAAGGCATTCTTAATCCCTCGGGTCTTAACTCATTGGCCGCCATTATCGCATTAACGCGATCTAATAAATAGCGCGCTTGGCCGCCAGGATCGCATTAATGCGATCTAACGTCTTTATTGATCTTTATGCTCTGATCACGCTATTCTGTTATGAATCAGGCTAAGTTTCGGGTTCCACTTACTTCAACCACCACTGCATCCGGTTCCATGACTTGGGTTCCGTTTTCGGTTTTACATTTTTCCCCCCAGTCATTTTCGACCATAATAGGGAAACAAACGGTTTTTCACACGCTATGAAAAGCGATCGGAGACCTCCCCTCCTATAATCTATGGTCTGGGTGACGAACAGTCATCCCCGTTGTGCATCACAAAGTAATTTTCGCCGAAAACAGAATCTGAGACATTTCACTTCCGGTTCATGTGTTTCACTGTGTGAGTGGGTCTGGGAGGGGGCGAGTGTGATCGAGAGGCGATCAAGCTTGGTATGTGCTGCTCTCTGGTGGTGGAACGATCAAAACGATTCAAGTGTCAAGGTAGACTTTCTAGATGTGAATTAAATAACAAAATAACGAAACAAAAAAACACGAAAATCGCTGGCAAGGGCTGCTATGAACGAGGTTTTAACTCTGGCAGTCAATGAGTTAATGGGTTATCTCACAAACACAGACACACAGTCTCACACGCACGCACGCACGTACGCGCACACACACACACACACACACACACACACACACACACACACACACACACACACACACACACACACACACACACACACACACACGCACGCACACTCTTTATTTCGCGTTTTATTTCAAGTTCGCAGAGTACAACATAAACCTTTTCAGAGCGACATCTTGCGATGCATGCGAATGAACACTCAGCTGTGCCACACAGAAATCAACAAATGTCTCCAACCACCTCCTCAAACGGCATGAGTCTCGAGGCCACATCTTAATTGAAAAGCTAGTATATGGGGGCCGTTACATTGTGTGTGCGGGCGGGCGTCTGCAAAACAAAACATTTGAATCCACGTGCTGCTGCTCTGCTGAAAGTGATGACTCAGATGCTCAGACTAATGGCATTTACTTGGCAGTGAAGTTGGGGGAAACAGCTTTATTAGTAAATCACGTGGACTGCTTTATCGTTGTAATGATTTCTCGATTAACTAGAAATGGGTGTACTCAGATTAGGGCCTCCACGTCGGTACCACAGGTCTTTATGCACTCTTAATTGGGAGAGTACATTCTTGGAACGAGGGAAACGTTTTCCGGCAATTTGTCATTCAAATGCCAGGGAGCAAATGAGAGACACGTAAACGCGGCAGATTGAAAGAAAACAACCAGATTCCAAAAGGTCATGGTGTGCAAAGTGTGCATCGATTTCACAGCCATTTCCCTCATGTTTCGTTTTGCTTTTTTCTAGCTTTCAACATGCAATTCTTTTTCATCACAATAATCACATTAATATTGATGAATCTTAAGAGTGAAAGAATAGGCCGGATGGTGGAAGCAGCTTTTTTTTTTTATCTATCTAGGGCAGGTAAAGAGTAACCGGAAATAACAGAGAAAGAAGGGAGAGTGAGTGAGTGATGGGCAGAAAAGAGATGGGTGGGTTCCATTTGCTGGTGGGGTGTTAGGGGGATACAGAATCCATGCTTCTGCTTTGGATACCCCTCCACCCGTCTGATGTGTGTAATTTGTGTTTGGTTAGGGTTCCCTATATGGACGCATTTTTGACACGTGGCCCGAACACCTACGTCGTACCACCGACACGGCCCGTCTAGCCATTAACCAATTTGAATAAAGGATTGTTAAAATCCTAATGGGAGGCAGGCCGGCTGGCCACAGACCACATATAAGTATGAATGTAGTTCAGTACAGTACTCAAGTAAATGTAAATATCCACCTCTGCTGATATGCCAGCCAAGCAGAGAGGACTTAGGGCCTCTCTGCTTGTGGGTTGTGCTGTGCTGCTATTTCCAGACTCTCATACAGATAAGACAGACAGGGATGAGTGTTGCCAGATTTTGTGACAGAAACAGGCAGACAGGTCAACAAAAAGAAGCATCTACAGTATACAGTAGGCCGCATGATCTCACACACACGCACGCACACACGCACGCACGCACACACCGGGGGTATAATTTATACCATGAAAATCAGTAGAACCACTTTAACTATTTGAAAAATCAGCCAAAGTTACTGTTTTCAAACAAATCTTGAAAGCAATATTTAAAATGTATAATGTTTTTTAAACATCTTAACAACACAAATATTGTATGGGGGGTCCCTGCACCAGTCCACGGAAAGAAATCATAAACAACATTAATAAGCAACTACGGGCTTAGAAAAAAGCCCCAAAAACTGCAACCCGCAACTGTCAATATTTACGAGCGACTTTGCAGAAAAACTAGCCCAAGGTTGCTTATATTATATAAGCAGACATGGCAACACTGAGAGGGTCTCCACTTGGCTGAATCTTGACGACAGACTGTGTGGAGTCTTCCCAGAGACTGCAATGAACTGGAATGTGGTTGGCTTTTGAAATTTGCTTATACGTAAATTCAGAAAAAAATATTAAAGCTTCAGTTGAAAATAGGAAAAGCTACTTGTGTGTTAACCCAAAAAAAAGAGAAGGAGGATACCTACTTTTGAAGAGTGAATGGTAGCACATAAAATTGAAATGACAGACCTATTTAGAATTATTCAAAGGATAATTGCCACATCCGTAGCTGACAGAAACTTGGCACTTTTCAGACGGAATCCTCTCATTTAAGAGATATTGAATCATGAACTGCAAGTCGTCGTCGTCGTCCCCCCCCCGCCACAGACACACACACACACACACACGCACACACACACACACACACACACACACACACACACACACACACACACACACACACACACACACACACACACACACTCAAATAGATATATAGGCTTTTTCACTTAGAGAATTATCAGTTTCTTCTCCAAAAAGCTTTTTCTCCCAGCCACAATTATCTCGTCGGCGGTTCTCAGCTATACTGCTGCTAATATTCTATTTGATCAGTCGCTGAATTTCTTTCATTTGATATCTCTGGCCTCCAGTTTTGCCTGAATGTTTAAACTGAGCCAGAATGAATAGCAGTGCCACTATACAGTATGTTCCCAGGACTGTGGTTGAGAACTTGGGTTGAATAATTGCTGTATAGGGCGGAAAGGGCTTTTGCCTCCTGGTGTTACTTACTACAGTCTCTCTTCCATAGTCTCCTGTCAGACCGTTCAGGGTCACCTGTGACCCAGGTGTGCCTCTCTAAAATGGATTAAAGGCAGAGGGACCATTCATTCTCATGCATTTTGTATCCATCAACCAGCCTTCTCAGGCACCCAGCAGCATTGAGGCTTTTATTGGTGGTTCTTTCCAGACCTCATCAGCCTTGACCATGTGAACTCCCTTCACTGGTTCAATCCTGTCAGCCTCTCTACTTGTTGACTGAATGTAGCTGTTTTGCATTAGGCCTACTTACGTTCTCTCTTTGCCCTTCTTGGTTGTAGAAAACAACCAATGTGCAAACTGCATGACAGTATATCTCTGCTGTCTGTGTCCAAAATAGAAACTTTTCAGAAAATGAAAAAACATCACAATACTGCCTCAGCAAAGTTGTTAACACATTGTATGCCAGAGGTTTATTAAAATATTGTACGTTCAGTGCCTGCATATCTTCCACCCACTTAAGTTGATACGTTTCGTGCTGTAGAAGCCCCGACGCGGAAGTGCATGTAAACTAAGCGTGCGTGCGAGACGGCGGAGGGTCCCGACTAAGGCCTGGAACAATAATATTTCTAACGCGATCCTCCATTGCAGAGTGATCGCCGATCGAAAACGGCTCGCTTCCACCACGTTAAAAAGAAATGGAGATATTAAGCTTTTAGTCAAGGAGTTAACATTGGAGCGGCCGACCGGAAGGATTTTTGACATGGATCCACATCCGGCCTCTCCTTCTTAGAGACTCCTTGGATGATCCCAAAGTTTCGTTAGAGCGCCCCACGTGGGCCCCACGTATAAAAAAAAATAAAGGGTCAAAAATGGTCCGGACCGTTTATGGCACATGACGCATGGATTCTCAAAAACAGTCCGGACCGTTTTTGGCACACAATGTGTTAATCAGATACTTGCATGTGTCTTTTATTTATATTTGCATCACTTTACCCAAATCCAGCTCAAGTGGAGTTCTTTGTCGTTTGAGTCGTGAGGCACTCACTATGGGAAACAGCGCCATCTGGTGATGCAACAGAGCTACACAATACGCTCCCGGGGCCCAGTATTGGGCAAGAGGGTATGTCACGTGACCGGCCGTCCTTCCCCTTTCCGGAAGGCCCGGTCGTGACGTACTACCGCCTTCTTCAGTTCCTCTGTTTGACAGATGCACAAGGCTACACGCTAACTCCCCGAATAGAGCTGTTAGCTTAGCCTCCACCACCACACAATGGCCTCTTACAAGGGCGTCTCTCACTACGAGGGCCCTCTGCCAGCGAGACAGTGCGGACTCCCCGACTGCTCCGCCACCATTGCCGGGGATGACCCACACCGTATATGCATTGGCTGTCTCGGTATAGCTCATGCGTTTAACGCGCTCTCCGACCCTGCTTCTTTCTGCGGAGCCTGCTCTCGCTACTCGGAGAGGTTCCTGAGAGCTCGATACGGCCAGGCCAGGGCCTGTGCAGGGAATGCTGGCAGGACTAGCGTTGTTCTGTTAGCCCCGCAGCAACCCTCACGCACCCCCACCCCAACCTCAGCTGCCGCGAGCGGTGGACCTCAACGCTCACGGCGCTCCGCTGATACTAGCATGCCACCTCCTACCGCCTCGGGCCCTGCGGAGAGCGGAGCTAGCTTCTCACAGGGCCGCGGAAAACAACAAGCAGCCATTGCCGCCATGGGGACTGGACCTCAGCCCCCACAGCACCAGGCTCTCTCCCCCTCTCCCCCCCCACCCCAACTGTTCCTCTCCAGATGCCAGCTGGAGGACGACCACTACTCCATGGAGGGGGACTACAACGAGGAGGAAGAGTACGAGGAAGGCGAGTACAACGAGGAGGAATACGGCGATGAGGAGCTCCCATCTGCACAGGACTCCTCGGACGTCGCCATGCTTAGCCCGGGACGGGCTGCTTCCACCGCCACCAAAAAATTTCGCACATTTATGTGAGGTCTGTAATGCAATACCCTGTAATTGTTCCAATAAATTTGTTGCAAGTTACAAAACCTTAACCTTAATCTTATTCCAACCCTGCATGTAGACCAGGGAGAGCGGGAGCCACCTACATGGCGGCCTCCCGTTCTCGGTGGTCCCCCTATGAGCCCACAGTGCTTGGTAAACCCGTTTATCGGTTTTCCGAACACTTGTGGGACAAAACTACTGAATGTATCTACACCAATGCAGAAAATAAAATCACCAATGCAGGTAATAAAATCAGTATCACCCCTGTCCGCCAGAGGGCGCCTTTGCACCTTGGTACAGAGGTCACGCCGGTTTTGCCTCCCAATCCTCCCATCCGAGAGAGGGCGCCAAAACGCCACTTTAGTGAGAGTTTTCCGCAAGATGGCCGCACGGAAGGTAGGCAGAATGACTACAATGACTACAACCCGTCCAGACCGGATGTTGACGTCAGGGAGACATCGCGTGCGGGGTCACGTGACTTCCTTGAATCTCCCAGTCAGTCATTTAACGCCTATACCGTCTCTAGTGGGCACCACACGTATGGTCCCACCGGAGCGATCGGCCACGTCACTAGTTTCCAACAAGATGGCCGCATGGAAGGTAGGCAGAATGACTACAATGACTACAACCCGTCCAGACCGGATGTTGACGTCAGGGAGACATCGCGTGCGGGGTCACGTGACTTCCTTGAATCTCCCAGTCAGTCATTTAACGCCTATACCGTCTCTAGTGGGCACCACACGTATGGTCCCACCGGAGCGATCGGCCACGTCACAAGTTTCCATGACAACGACCGGCCGGTCTGTGGGACAAGTGACAGCAGCACCCCTCCCCCACCCTCTAGCTCGCTGCTTGGCGCAATGGAAAGCTTGTCACCCGTCGCCTTGGGTGCTTCGCACCGTACAGAAGGGTTAAGATACAATTCTCCGCGAAACCTCCTATGTCAGACAAGGTGTTGTTTTCACAGGCGAAGGGCGGAGCGGCGATAACCTTACGAGAGGAGGTTCTCTCCCTCCTAAGAAAAGGCGCCATCAGAGAATTATCTCCGGATCAGAAACGACTGGGTTTCTACTCGAAATATTTTCTGGTCAAGAAAAAGGGGGGGGGTGTACGATCCATCCTGGATCTGAGGGGTCTCAACACATTTCTAATGAAATTCAAGTTTCGCATGCTGACGACGTTATTACGCACGGTGCGTCAGGGCGACTGGTGGACCAGTGTGTTCGTGAAATGCACACAGGTGGCTATAGCTCCGTTAAGGAGACAGGGGATACGTCTGTCGACTTACATCGACGACTGGCTCTTGGCAGGAGTCTCCAGTCAAGAGGTGGCGAGACACACAGTATAGCTATCTCGCATCTGACGTCGTTGGGTTTCACCGTCAATTTTCAGAAGAGCGTGCTGATTCCATGTCAACAAACCTCTTTCATAGGGATTTCACTGGATTCAACTACGCTGGTGGCACGCCTATCCAAGGAGAGGATAGACAGTTTCCTAGCCTGTGTGAGGTATTTTCGAGTAGGAAAGAAAGTCACATACAGGCTGTGCATGCAGGCAGCGGGTCTCATGGCTTCGGCCATACACCTGGTCCGCCTAGGCAGGCTCCTCATGAGACCTTTTCAGAGGTGGGTGCGGGATCTCAACATCCCGCCCACCATGGGGTCTCGAGGGGTCGTGGTGTCTCCACGTTGCATGGAGGCACTCGAACCGTGGTCACACGCACTTTTTCTGTCAGAGGGTGTCAGTGTGGGTGCGGTGATTTCACGGAAGGTTGTCACGACGGACGCCAGCCTAACAGGCTGGGGCGCCGTTCACGAGGGCCATGCAGCCAGGGGAGTGTGGGACTCCAGTCTACAACTGGCCCACATCAACTACCTGGAGCTGATGGCGGTGCTTCTCGCTCTCAAGTGGTTCGAGGCGCGCATCAGCGGTTGTCATGTCCTGGTCAGGATGGACAACACGACGACCATGTGCTACATCAACAAGCAGGGAGGCTTAGGCTCCCGAGTGTTGGACAACCTGGCGCGCGAGCTGACAATGTGGTGCAACTCGCGCCTGCTGTCGATCAGGGCGGTCCATGTCCCAGGCCTCCTGAACAGCGGGGCAGATCTGCTGTCCAGGGGCAGATATTGGTACACGGATTGGTCACTCAATCCGAAAGTGGCGGACATGATTTGGACCAGGTTCGGCCGGCCACAGGTCTATTTGTTTTCCTTAGCAGAGAACGCGAGGTGCTCTCGCTTTTTCTCAGTGAAGGCGACGGACCTCTCGTTGGGGCTGGATGCGTTGGCTCACAGCTGGCCGAGGGAACTGCTGTATGCATTCCCACCGCTGGAACTGATCCGCCCAACGTTAGAGAGGGTCAGACTTCAGGGTCTGTCTGTGCTGCTGGTAGCTCCAGCATGGGGCGTTTGTAGATCAGAGATAACTCCTCTCCTTTACGCAGAGCCGTGGCGCCTCCCTCCGATCGAGGACCTGCTGCGACAAGCAGGGAACGAGATCAAGCACCCCAGCCCCCGGGACCTGTACCTGTGGGTCTGGCCCGTGAGAGGGCCAACTTAGACTCGTGTGGTTTGCCCCCTGACGTGGTAGCTACCATTCAGGGGGCCAGGGCCGGATCTACGAGGGCTGCCTATGACATTAAATGGAATGTTTTTGTGTCATGGTGCCGGGAACAGTCATCGGTGGTGGTGGCTTTTCAGGCTCCGGTGCGCAGCATTCTTATTTTCCTGCAAAGCAGGTTAAATCAGGGCTTGGCTTTCTCGACGGTCAAGGTGTACCTGGGGGCCATTTCCGCCTGCCACGAAGGTTTCGATGTCGGGACGGTTGGCAAACATCCCATGGTGCTACGTTTCATGGGCGGCGCCAGACGGGCCAGGCCGACTAACAGGCCTCTGTTTCCGGCCTGGGATTTGGCGGTGGTGCTGAATGCACTTTCCCTCTCTCCTTTTGAGCCTCTCGAGACTGCGAGCCTGAAAATAGTGAGTCTTAAGACGATCCTTCTCTTGGCCCTGTCTACTGCCAAGAGGGTTAGTGACCTGCATGCACTCTCGGTAAGTTCGGAGTGCTTGAGGTTCTCTGGTGATGACAGGAGGGTTCTGTTGAAACCAAACCTGGCATTTGTTACCAAGACCGGGGTGGTAGCACCGGCTCCGGTCGAGTTGGTAGCTTTTCATCCACCTCCTTTTGCTTCGGCGGAGGATGAGCGGTTGCATTGTCTTTGTCCAGTGAGGGCCCTGAGGCTCTACTGTCGGGAGACGGCGGCCAGCAGGTCGTCTACGCAGCTGTTTGTCTCCTATGGCCGCGTTGACCAGCGGAAGGCGGTTGCCAAGCCAACGCTTTCCAGGTGGATAGTTGAGGCTATAAGGCTCGCCTATACTAGTGGTGGGACCCCAGTACCTGATGGACTGAAGGCTCACTCGACTAGGGGGGTGGCTGCATCCTGGGCCCTCTCTAGGGGGGTTTCGGTCCAGGAGATTTGCACGGCCGCTAACTGGTCGTCACCTTCGACCTTTGCGGCCTTTTACAGCCTGGACGTGGCGGCCTCCTCAGTGGCGCACGCAGTCCTGGGCGTGGCAGCCTCATCTATTTGAGGTGCCTTCTCCTCCTGATGTGCTCCTGGGGGCTGACGATCTGTCGGTCTCGGGAGCAGGGGGCCCTGTTCCCTTGTTGAAGGTTTGGTAGGTGACGGACCTTGTTGTCTATTAGCTGAATAAGGCAGACTTCGGTCTGTCAGGGCCTCCTTTATTTTATCCCTAATGATTCATTCATGGACGCGGGTCCATGAATGAATCTGATTCATGCTTTGCATTGAAGCATTGGTCTTCAAGGTTTACATACACCAGTGGTTGTCAAAGTGGGGTCCGTGTACCCCCAGGGGTCATTGAGAGGGTTAGGGGGTCCCCCGCTAAATTAGTTAATATAGCATAAAAATCATTTTATCCACTTTAACCCTATTTTATACTTTCGATATTCAAAAATAGCCGATCTATGAGCTCACAAGGTGCCACGATGCAACGTGATGATGTGAGCTTGTAGATCTGCTATTTTTGAAGCATTTTAAAAGAAACTTTTTAATAATTTTGACATTGTTTAACACAAATTTCCTCTTATGGTGGTACCTGGCACAAAACCTTTTGATTGGGGTCCGCGGCGAAAAATCTATGTGGGGGTCCTTGACATGAAAAAGTTTGAGAACCACTGGTATAGACATGTGTCTGTCCTGTAACTCAGTGGTTTCCAAACTCTTTCAGGCCGCGACCCCCCCAAAATAATCATATTTGAACTGGGGACCCCCACCCCAAGCACTTGGAATTGTAGGAGTAAAGTCATTAAATTGTCACTTTAGAAATGTGCAGATACCCTGTATACACTTATACTGCATGTTGGTTTGTTTACTGTTGAGTGAGAAAACACTGCTGTAACTAATAGATTGGAGCTTCAACCCCACGGCCTCATCAAATACGTCCGGAGCCACGTGTGTGTTTATGTTGTTTATGTTTATTAAAGCCTCTAATCACGAGCCTCTAGTCTTCCTGGAGCCACGTGTATGAGCTTGTTGTTGGAGGTTGGTCACGGTGGTCCTGTGATTAGAATAAACTGTCCTGGGACCGAGACCCTCACCTTTTGATTCCCACAAAAGCTGATTCATCACTAAAGTGCCCTTGAGTTAAGGCACAGCACCTCTTCTCGCTTCTTGCCTCTTGTAAACAACTCCAAATAAAAGCATCCCTTAAATGCAAATGTGAAATGGTCACTTGAGTCAACTCAATCCTTTGTTTGTTTCTTTCGTCTGTGGGGATGAATCCACAAAGTAGCGTGGCCAGATGAGCCACTTGGGCCAATCACACCTTTTGTGCGACCACTTGGCAACGGGGGAAAGTTGCCATAGAACGAGCCTTTTCCTCTTCACAAGCTTAATGGGGCAGCCATACGGAGCCGAATGGGGAGGTGCGGTGTGTAGTGAGTGACCAATCTCTGAAGTGAATGGTTTGGTTCGTGTTCGCCTGGGAGAAAAGCACAGAAAAGTACAAGAACAGTTTGTGCAACAGCACATTGTTGAGTAGAAAGAAGGCCCATCGATCTGTCCAAACACAAGGAACAGATGTGCAACAAAACCACACTCCTCTTGAAGCATGAATTCCCTGCTGCTCGGCGACAGCCCAGATGCTGTAAGTGACCTAGAGATGTCATGCGTTGCATGACTGATGCACTGTGTGTATGTATATGTGCAGCGCATGCCGCCTGATGTGTGTACGCATCTGTGAAATCTTTGCAGTGGCGTAAAGTAACTAAGTACATGTACTCAAGTACTGTGCTTAAGTAAAATGTGGAGGTATTTCTTTTTTTTACTTTACTGGAGTATTTCCAATTTTCAATACTTGTACTTGTACTCCACTACATTTCAGAGAGAAATATTGTACTTTTTACTCCACTACAATTTGAAAGCGTGTGAAGTGGGACCTTCTGCATAATGAGTACTTTTACTTTTGGCACTTTAAGTACATTTTGATGCCAATACTTTTGTACGTTTACTCAAGTATACTGATACTTTTACTTAAGTAACACATGTGAGTACTTAACCCATCACTGGGTTTGTGTACGCATCTGTGAAATATTTGCCTGCGTGTTTGTTTGTGTGACTGCGTGCACATCATACGGGTCACAGCTCCCCTCGCACATGCGTGTGCCACAGGGACACGGATGCATGACTCTGTGTAAAAGGAGGTCAGCAGAAGGGCAACTCTATGTGAATGCAATGTTTGTGTTTGTTTGTGTGTGTGTGTGTGCAGCAGCAGCTTGATGTGCGGCGTGCTTCCATGTGCATGCACAATCTCTGCATGCACCAAAGCTGCCTCTTTTACCATATCAAGTCAAGCTTCTTTCTGCCTGACCTCTCCTAGTCCTATACCTGCCTGTGTTTCCACATGCCGTTGCCAAAGGGAGGGGGGGACTAATCCTGCCAAATTTCACACTGTCACACCAATGTTGTGTTTTAAATCCAGCTTTGATGAAGCACACCATAAACACGGAGCCGAGACATGCCTTAGACAGACTTTAAGTAAGCCAGACAGCCTCTCCACAGACACAGACGAACTCGCACTGAACCTTGGACAAAAACAATTCCCAATACCTCCATCTCACCGTTCCGTAAACGGTGTAAATAACATCAACATTGTGCGGGGGGCTGAAGTCACTCTCTTTCTCTCCCCCTCATCATGCACCTGTTCTCCATCTATCCATCTACCGTAGCTAGCCTTATCCCGCAGGGTCTTCCAAGGTTTTCTTTTACCTCTATTTTAATACCGTCAGGTCCGTTAGGGGTGACAAGAGAATTTTTAGGGAGCTAAAAAGGGCCCCCCTCTGGCCCCCACGCACTTCCACCAGCCCCCCCCCCCTCCCATCCCCATCTCTCTTTCACTCTTGCTTGCAAATCCAGCCTTGCATACTTTACTTCTCCTCTCGACAGAAAAGGCAGGAAGCCAAGTCCAATTGTGTTTCCACGATTCAAATTCCTTACGACAATTGCGACAAAGCCAATCGCTCTCAGGTAACAAAATCCACACGCTGCGTTTATTTTTTTTCCACGTGGGCTTTCACACCTGCGTTCCATTACAATGAGCAGATTTATGAATCCTCCACCAATACGCACACAGATTATACAGTGCCATTCAAAAACCACAAAGGAGACAAATTGGAAAGGCCCTCGCGTCGTCTCACTCTCAATGAGGCCCAAACTCGGTCAGCTGGGGGCTGAAAGAGGATTAGACAGCATCCTTACGTGTGTGTGTGTGTGTGTGTGTGTGTGTGTGTGTGTGTGTGTGTGTGTGTGTGTGTGTGTGTGTGTGTGTGTGTGTGTGTGTGTGTGTGTGTGTGTGTGTGTGTGTGTGTGTGTGTGTGTGTGTGTGTGTGTGTGTGTGACTCAGGCATAAGCTTGACTACTATACTATACTAAGGGCGGCAGTGGCTCAGGAGGTAGAGCGGCCGCTCGGGAAACGAGTTTGATCCCGGTCTCCCCCAGAGTTAGTGTCGAAGTGTCCTTGAGCAAGACAATGAACCCCTAATTGCTCCTGAAGAGCAGGTTGGTGCCTCACATGACGTTGGTGTGTGAATGGGTGAATATAATGCACATGGTAAAATGCGCCTTGGATAAAAGGCGCTGCATTTACATGTGAGGGCCAAATGTCCCCATTAATAGAATTTCAGAAATAGAAATTTCCCGGTCCTCACAAAATAAATGGTTGTTATGGTTTAAAAAAAGATGCTAAGATTTAGGATTACAATTACGAAAAGATAACGGTTTGGGTTAGGAATATGGGCATCTAGAGGTTAGGTTTAGGTTTTACAGTAATATCGTCTCTGTCGGGTGGAAACCATGTGTCCAAAACTGTTACTTTTCAGGATTCAAATACAAAAATTGCAAAAGTAGCAGATCTACAAGCTCAAAACGTTTTGAGCTTGTGGATGTGCTACTTTTGATGCTTGTGTGTGTCTCTGTAGTATGATCAAATTTACGAAAAAACACAAAAAGTAAAATTACGGAGATGAGAGGTTTCTGCCCGACAGCAGCGATATGAAACGTGGACCTCTACGAGGGCCTCCTGCGGGTCATCATGGACAAGGTCAGAGAGAGAAGGATGAGGCTGCTGGCTGGGCGCTGTGTCAGACACCCGCATATACTGATAGCGAGCCCATTGATACTTTGGGAGCCAAACCAAGGCACAGCTAGGAGGGGAAGGCGGCCCACCACCTCCACCCACCCTACAGTATGTGGACACACTGCGGTGCGACAGCGCAGCCAGCAACACTCCGGACCCGGATGCTGATTAGGGCATGTGGAGGGCAGCCATCCAGGAGTCCTGAGTTGGTGTCGGCTATAGTCCACCACACCCCTGCATCACATGCCTGGTTTATACTTGGTGTCACACACACCGAAAATAGCCGTTCGACACAATCTTCAACCGTTCTGTGGAACAGCAAAATTTCTCTACGCCTCACACCGCTTGTAGTTTGGCTATTTTTGGTGTTGCGCGCGACACCCACACACATAAAGTATAAATCAGGCTTCAGGGTTAAAACAGGCTATACAACCAAAACAAAAAGGATGAAAATGGCTTTGTGTGTGTGTGTGTGTGTGTGTGTGTGTGTGTGTGTGTGTGTGTGTGTGTGTGTGTGTGTGTGTGTGTGTGTGTGTGTGTGTGTGTGTGTGTGTGTGTGTGTGTGTGTGTGTGTGTGTGTGTGTGTGTGTGTGCGTGCGTGCGTGCGTGCGTGCGCGCGCGCGCGTGTGTCTATGTACATGGTAGATATATGCAGAGGGCAAGACAATGGGGGCAAGATGAATGCAACCTCCAGGGAGGTGAGGAGTGAGAGCTGAGGAGGGCTTGGACAAGACAAGACACAAGAGACAACCAGAGAAGGATATAAAAAAAGAAAAACGCTCTGGGGCATGGAGAGGATAAGGCGGCTGAAAGAAAGGCAGGCAGAGAGAGGGAAGGAGACGGTGAAAGAGAAAATGAAAGGGAAAGCGAGGGGGCCTATCGGTGACCCCATCCCCAGACACTTCCACGGGGCAGGGAGTGGTATCTGACTGTCAGTCGCCTGGAGAGAGAGAGAGGTGAGGGTGGCTGGGTGCTGCCTGCACTGCCAGAGAGGAGAGGAAGAGCCATTAACATTCCACACATGCTAGCATGATGTGGAGAGACTAGCAAGGACTATCTGTCTGTCTGTGGTGCTTTTTTTTCGGTGGGGGTGTTTTTGTAAGGCACTTGTCTTTTATTTACTGTTCTGTTCGGTTTGTCTGTACACACTGTTCCTATTATTTATGGGGGGTTTATTTACGCACAATTGTTATCTTTATCTCTGAGTTCTTACAATATGTTCTATCCTGGGTTGTACATGTAACGCAATGAAAGGCTCGTAGGATGTGTCACACTGGGCGAGAAGATACCCCAAAAATTACATGACGACATGTTGTCGTGGGGCGTCGCAGAGGCTGAATGCTGGTCTTCTGATATGTCTCACTACAAGAGGAAAAGTTGCACGTTAATTTGTCGCGGAGCTCATAATCGGCCCGACCCCGGAATTTTGTCGGGATGACAAAATCGGGCTAAAAACGGGGTAAGATCGTGTATAGTGAGTGTGGGCCTTAAGCTGAACTAAACATACTGTATCTAAGCACATGCATGAACCCTAGTGTCCCTATTCTGAAGGCCAACATTTAGGCAAAAATAGCAGATCTACAAGTTCACAATTGTTTTGATGCGTTGTGAGTTTGTAGATCGTCTATTCTCAGCAAAGATATTTAGTGTAGAGGGGGGGGGGGATGCTGGGGTCTAGTGAAGTGTAGGCTATTGTTGCTTTTGGGCAGAAACCTCTTATCTCCTATTTTTTATGCAAATTAATGACCTACTTCATCATACAAGAGTGCTGCACAAAAGTAGTGAAAATAGCATATCTACAAGCTCACAACGCCTCGCAATGCAAGGCGTTGTGAGGTTGTAGATCTACTTTTCATCTTTTAAATAATACTAAAAAAGGAACTGTTTTTGGACTTACAAGGTTTCCAACCGACAGCAACTACTGTATGTAGGTTTTAAAGCAGCACTATGTACCATTTTTGTATGAATACATTTTTATTTTGTCCAATCTAGAGTATGTTAATACAATATAACTACGATATACGATCGGAGGGGTTGTATTTTGTCTCCCTGCTCTTACACTAGCCTGGCATGGCCAGACTAATATCACTGCGTAGATATTAGTCTGGAATCTCTGTGTGGAACCTGCATTTCCAAGGGGCGGATACAAAAAATGCCTCTATTGATAAACCCGCCCCATATCTGCATACTGGGCCCTGATTGGTGCCCCACAACTTCGGGAGTAGCGAATCCAATCTAATCTAATCTAGCAAGGGTATTTTTTTTTCACTGGCAGATTCGTCTGGTTTCCAGGCTACTCTGTACTCTTACACAGGATCCAATCTGGTAGCCCATCGTCAAATATAAAGGAAAAACAGCCCCCCCTCTGCTGTTTTTCACTTGTTCATTTGACTCTGGGCGGAGCTGTACGGAGGACCCATGCTCAGGGAAACCGGGGTTTTGGTCTGCCTTCAGCCTTCCACTTCCGGTGGTGCGACTATGTTTTCATTTCCACTAACAATGTTTCTCCACGGAACACTAACACCATTTCTCCCATGGATCGTTTTGGTTATAAGCCCACTTGTTTCTATGATGAAAGAGCAAGTTAAAATGTTACTAACTTTCCGTGGTTTTGTCGGCTCCGAGGACGCTATTATTAAATGAGTTTCGGTTTGTTTCCAGTGGGGAACGAGCCGCACACATGTAAATCCCGCCCACTACATTTGATTGGGTAAAGCGCGGCCTGCTTCCTGATCTGATGGCACGCCCACTTGTAGCCAATGTGCATGGGTTGTCAACACGGCTACCGACAGATTCAAGCGCAGCGCTGAATCTGTTTTTGAGAGATTACACAGGATCTGACACGAATTCTGACCTGATGGTCACGATTAAATTTATCCCATGAGCAAGCAGGCAGGCTCTATTAGCTCGAAATGTCAGCACTTGTGCAGGAAACCGGGTTCGAGTTACATAGTTCTACATAGAGGTTAAAGAGGTGGTTTTGGACTTTATACTGGTTCATTCATGAATGTTTATTCACCTTTTTACTAGTATATTTATGAACCTTGTTACTTAACTACTGTATACATCATAAACTGAAGTAGTAGGCACAGTACGGTACGGTAGGTAAAGCGTGTATAAGACATTTAAACTAACCACAAATGAAACAACAAAGTTTAATTCAGTCCAAATAAACCGAACATTGACCTTTAATTTGGTTTTAATGTGAACTTTATTTCAAGTTTATAAAATGCCCTCTTCCCGTGTTCCCCCTGAATATGGTTTATTTTATTTCCAAACGTTCTCCAGGCTGGCCGGGGGAATAAAGTGAAGCGTTGTAGGGAGGGATAGGGCTGCTCTGGGTCTGGCTGTCATAGACGCTGAAATATGACAGTTTAAAGGGAAAGAGTTGCGACATAACACTGCACAGAGGATCCACTGTGTGTGTGTGTGTGTGTGTGTGTGTGTGTGTGTGTGTGTGTGTGTGTGTGTGTGTGTGTGTGTGTGTGTGTGTGTGTGTGTGTGTGTGTGTGTGTGTGTGTGTGTGTGTGTGTGTGTGTGTGTGTGTGTGTGTGTGTGTGTGTGTGTGTGCGCGTGTGTGTGTGTGTGTGTTCATGTACACTATGAACATTATGTCTACAAACAGAGTGTGTGTATGTGCTGTGCGCACATACTTGCTTGGTCACTGAATGTGAGTGTCTGTGCATGTGTTCTAGTGCATGTGTGTACTGCATTTCTGCAGTGTTGTTTGTATGATGTGTGTGCGTGTGCGTGTGTGTTTGTGTGTGGAGCACACAGAAAACCCAGAGTTAATGTAACTCTGTGAGTGTACACATGGACCCATAACTTTGTGAGTGTACAAATCTCCATATTTGATGTGTTTTTTCGTAAATGAATGTCCTATTGATCATGCAGTGTCACACAAAAGCATCAGAGGAACTTTTGCTGCTTTTGATTTTGAATCCTGAAAAGTAACCGTTTCGGACATATGAGGTTTCCACCCGACAGAGACGATAACGTTAAAATAAACCGGTTAGATTACGAGAATGAAACTAAAGTGCAGAGCCCTGCAGTGTGCAAAACCCTCAATAAAAGGAAGCTGCAAACAGAAAGCTCTTCAGCTTTGAGTTCAAAGAACTAAGAGTTGTATAGCAGACCTGCAGTTTTCTGTGGGGTTTATTCCAGCTATGTGGTTCATAAAAAACGGAATGCTAGCTTCTCCACGTTTTGAGTTCTGACTCTGGGGACGGAATGCAGACCTGTCCCAGACGACCTGAGAGGTCTGGATCACACATGATAGATGAAGATCAAATGTATATTGGCCCTAAACCATTCAGTGCTTTATGAATCAAAATGAGTGGTTTGAAATCAATTCTTTGACAGACAGGGAGACGGTGTATAAAAGTTCTGAGGACTGGAGGGAGTGATATATGCGCCACTTTTCTTGGTATTAGTAAGGACTCGAGCAGCAGCGTTCTGAATCAACTTCAACTCTCTCCTAGATTGTTTTTAAGGAGGCCTTTAATCCATTAAGACCGGGAACGCATCTGTGTCATTTTTTTATTTCTTTGGCTATTCAAAAATAGCAGATATAGGGGAGAACGGGGTAAGATGAACCACTTTTTACTTATGTTGACCTCTAGGCAAGGAAAAATGAGATGGAAGTAAAATCTAAGCATCTACTAAAACTTCAAGATGTCTTCCATCAATTGAAATAATGAGTGTGCATCTATGACAAATGGTTGTAAAAATATGGGTTCTCAAAGAAAAGTGGTCATGTGGTTCAATTTGCCCCAGGTAAGGGGTAAGTTGATCCTAGTCAAGGGGTAAATTTACCCATATGATATTTTGCATTTTCAAGTTTAAACTTGAACAAATAATGTATTCACGTATCAACAATAATTTAATAACACATTTCCCTTTTGCAAATGGTCTTATTTATGTTCTTAATGGTATGTAAACAATATAAAACGAATTAAATAATGTTTGTTATTCAGAACCTTTTAATATTTGCAATTGTTAATACAATATTGAAAACTTCTCTTAAATGAGTGTATTCATCCAAATGAAAGGTCATATAGCATAATTTGAGAAGAAAAGACATAATAAAAAATATGAATGGTGATTCATATTAGGATAAT
Organism: Gymnoscopelus braueri; assembly: GCF_963280865.1. Classification (NCBI taxonomy): domain Eukaryota; kingdom Metazoa; phylum Chordata; class Actinopteri; order Myctophiformes; family Myctophidae; genus Gymnoscopelus; species Gymnoscopelus braueri. Next base: position 47,106,479 of record NC_137607.1, on the reverse strand, counting down.
TGGCTCAATTTACCCCAAGGCATTTGGTTCATCTTGCCCCATGGCCACCATTTTGACAAATCTGGCTAGCTTAATGCTTCAGGCTAAGCTTTAGTTAAATGATTCACATGGTTTCATACATAAGAATATCACCAACATGCATGATATATAAGTTTAGGCCTGGGTACATTTGCTTTAAAATAAACATCATTATACCAGAAAAGTAAAAATTTAACTTTGACCAGCACAAAACACTTTTTTATGTAAAAATATGCTTACCACAGTGCCCATGTGTGTCTCCCCTTCACTGCCAGGTAGAAATGATGGGTGTGTCCTGATTTTAAGGTCACATGACCACTCATGTGTATAGTTTTAAAGATACAGGGGGTGGTTCAACTTACCCGGCGGCTCATCTTACCCCGTTCTCCCCTACAAGCTCATAGCGCGGCTTGTAGATCTGCTAGTTTTGACAAATCTTGAAAATGTGTGCAAATCTTTGAATATATATATATTTTAAAGCGAATATTTGTAACTCACATCTTTGCTTCTGGGGGTCCCTCAGACAAAACATTTTGAGATGCGGGACCACGGCCAAATACATATCTAAAAATGTTTGGTTTGGTTGCTATATCAGTGGTGCTCCAACTTTTCCATGTCAAGGACCCCCAAAATGATATGTATTTTTCCGTGGACCCCCCATCTCAAAATATTTTGTTCCGGGGACCCCTAGAAGCACAGATCGGAGTTAAAAATGTTCGCTTCAAATATTCACAGATTTGCACACATTTTCCAAAAAAAAAATCAGATCTACAAGCTCTGTATATCTGCTATTTTTTGAATAGCCAAATAAATCTTAAAATGACACATAAGTTCCCGGTCTTAATGGATTAAAGACAGTGTTACAGTATAGTCCAATACTGATGATGAATGTGGGGACAAGTTTGAATTGTTTTGTTCCAAATCCTGCTCAGACATAATTCCTTTAATACATTCTTACGCTGATAGTAGGCTGACTTTGTAATTGTCTTATAGATGTGGCTGTTGAAATTCAGGTCTGATGGGCACCGCAGGTGGTAAAGTGCCTGAGGTTGTGGGTTCGAATCCACCGTGGTGCCTCTGGCTTTGTCGAGCGTCTACACAAACTCAATTGGCCGGGCGGGGAGGGTGATATTTGTCACAGTACGTACTATTACGGGCTGGGGGCGGGCGGGAGGAGTAGGACGAAGGCTCTACGTCCTCCCGGTGGGGGCTCCTCGCTGGTATAGGTGAGCCAGTAGGATACGACAGCAGTGACAACACAGTAATGTGTGTGGGAAGGAATCAATTGGCATAACGACTAAATTGGGGAGAAAAAAAGGAGTAAAAATAAGGGGGAGACAAGAAATAAATTCGGGTCTGAGTCCATGACTACGGGTCCATTTGTACACTTCTTACAGAGTTAATTGGAGAGGATTGTGTCTAAATGGCAGAGGATGGTCAGTGTGTGTCTGTTTGCTCTGGTCACGGGACAAAGAGCTCCTTCTGCTGCTGGTCCCTGGAGCAGCACGGCTGTGTGTGTGTGTGTGTGTGTGTGTGTGTGTGTGTGTGTGTGTGTGTGTGTGTGTGTGTGTGTGTGTGTGTGTGTGTGTGTGTGTGCGTGTGCGCATGGCTGTGTGCAAACCCATTTGTATTCGTTGAGCTTAATTCCAGTATTTCTTGTTTTGTGTGTGTGAGTGCGTGCGTGCGAGTGCGCATGTGTGTTACTCAAGAATGTGGGGTTATGTCTGTGAGTGTATACAGTACATACATGTATGACACATGTGTGTGTGCGTGCGTGTATGTGTGTGCACACATGTGTGTGGTGTGTAGATGACACAGATCTGGCAGACAGTAAAGCACAGAGAAGGTTCTCTCCCTGACCTCTACTAATCATAAATCTACTAATTCCTTCATTCCTTTATGTCAAACGGAGTGGGAATCCCCCCTAGCTGCTCCTCAGTATAAACTCTACAGTGGTGGGACCCTCAATGCACATCCTCTGTGGCTCTGCTGCTAGGATCTGAAGGGGCCCCCCTTCCCTCGCAAATCACCCGACTCTCAAACAATGATCGTCCACAGATTTGCCGGCAGTCGTGGAAAGTATCTAACTGTACACTTAAGTACAGTTTTGAGTAAAATATATGTTATACTTCTAAGTAGTAAGCCTTGCCGAGCCATGTGGCCAATAGGTCAGGAGCCTATCTCCTGTGTCTGTAGTGTGAGGCAGCTTGATGTACAAGTACACCCGCTGGACATGACGCTAGTATTTCACATGGACTTAATCCAACCCTTGATGCTGAGCGCACAGCAAGGAGGCATTGGGTGCCATATTTATAGTCTTTGTTATGACCCGGCCGGGGGATCAAACCCCAACCTCCCAGTCTCAGGGAGGACGCTCTAACCACAAGGCCACTGAGATGGCCAATTTATACTTCTATGCTCCACTACATCTCAGTGGCAAATATTGTATTTTTTACTCGTGTACTTTTTACTTGTGGGGGGGCAGTGGCTCAGGGGTAGAGTGGCCGGGTAGAGTGAACTGGAAACAGCAAGCTTCCCAGTTCGATCCCGGGCTGGGGTGCTCCCCCAGAGTTAGTGTCGAAGTGTCCTTGAGCAAGACGCTGAACCCCTAATTGCTCCCGATGAGCAGGTTGGTGCCTTGCATGGTTTCCTCCGCCACCGGTGTATGAATGTGTGTGTGAATGGGTGAATGTAATGCACAATCTACTGTATGTGAAGCGCTTTGGATAAAAGCGCTATATAAATGCACCATTTACCATTACTCCACTGCAATTATTTGACAGCTTTATTTACTTTTCAGATTATTATTATTACAGCACATACATTGACCACTGAAGCACTATTTCTATACTTGGGCTATTTGAAAATTGCAGATCTACAGTACTCACAACGCGTTGTGAGGCATTGTGAGCTTGTACAACAGCTATTTTTGAAATAAGTTTACATGATAGATTTGAGTACATTTTGACTTTGGTACTTTAAGTATATATTGATGCCAATACTTTTTTACTTTACATACAGGCCTTTTACTTGTAGGGTGTTTTTATATTGTGGTATTGCTACTTTTCATGAAGTGAAAGAAATCGGATTACTTCTTCCTCCACACATTTGTCGGGGTCCTGATTCGTCCATTTGGGCTGAGGGTCCGTCATCACCACTGAAGCCCCTCCGACGTGTTGCATTCCAACTTCAGTGGCCAGGGGTTGCCTTTGCCAGACCCCCCCCCCTTCACACACACACACACACACACACACACACACACACACACACACACACACACACACACACACACACACACACACACACACACACACACACACACACACACACACACACACACACAGGTCCCTGGTAGCGGCACAACTGGGGCATTGGAAGACAGTGAGGTCATCTGACTGACTCCCCCACATAACATCTGAATGTTGGCTGCTCCTGCACAGCACCATGGTCTATTGTTCAAGGTACGGTGTGCATTTCAACTGGTGTGTCTTACTTTTGGGTGCGTTCGGTTATAAGGCACTGGGCGCGCTGGTCCAATGCAAACCGATACGTGAGTGCGCTCCCGGTGCGCATATCCGAATGCACCCTTTGTGTATTGCACGTGTATCTGTAATAATACTACTGCTAATAATAATAATAATAACAGTGATTATTATTATCATTATTATAAACGTTATTTATAGCAGAAACAAAGTTTCAAAGTGCTTTACAAAATACAGAAGAACAATCGAATAAAAAAACCTGAACAGAAATAATATTTCTACTTGTAAATTATGGACAGATCCTCCCGACAAAACCAAACAATAAACAAAGATGAATAAAGATCAAGAAAACCAAATAGAAGGAGCCTGTACGTATGTGTTTTTACTTCCCCCAAGGACCATATTGCTCTGTACCAACCCGTGAGCGTGCACGTGTGCGTGCGTGCGTGCATGGCCGTCGTCCATGAGCGATGAGCTTATGACCTGAGAATGTGTGAAGTGGCGTTGTGGCGTAGGGCGGTTCATTGTAGTGTGTCTCAATCAGTCAGCGCCGGTCTCTCTCTGCTCATTAAAGTCAATGAAAGGCCTGCGACGCTTCTGAAAAGACCAGCTGAAAGAGCAGCAGTTATAGGCCACTGTTTCCCCAGCAATGGGTCCCGACCTCCTTTATGGGTCAGGGAACCATTTTGTTATGGGTCACCCATATTAATCATCATAATTAATCATAGCAAATATCCAGTTTTTTTTGTTTTGTTTTTTTCATCCCACAATTTTACACATTTGTTTCTTCAAAAGATTACATTTTAAAAAGTAAAATATTTCCCAAGGCGTCATGATGCATTCTGAGCTTGTAGCTTGGCTATTTTTGCTACTTTATATCGTTTAATTAATAGGTTATTTTGTTATGTATTTTTGTTTGGGTTTCTCAGGGCTCTCGAGCTGAAAAGTTTCAAAAGTTTCAAAGTTTCAGAAAATAGTGAAAACAGCAGATATGCAATCTCACAACGTGTCATCAAATGACATGCGAGCTTCTAGATATTTTCACTATTTTCATGTTTAAATAGCAATTTCACTCATAGGGGGCCGCAAGATAGAAACTATAGCTATTTGGGGGTCCTCTGCATGCATGGAACAGTTTGGGAACGCTTGATCTGCTTCCCCTGACGAAAAGTAAGAATGCTTCAACCAAAGACGCAGGAAACCATGCACAGAGAGAGAGAGAGAGAGAGAGAGAGAGAGAGAGAGAGAGAGAAAGGCCGACCCAATCGAAACCGACATCTTACGGATCATGTTCAGACAAAGATTTGCCGCTTTAATAAAGAAACAATTAATTTCCCTTTAAGGGGAACAACACGTTGCAGCATCTGGTAGTAATGGTGGGCTTTATAAAAAGCTCATATACCTGTTGGCAACGATCAACATCATCACGGCCAGTGATCAGATATGCCGTATCTTGTGGCCCTCTGGGACCCCCGGGTGGGGGTGGGGGTGGGGGGGAGGCACCACAGGGGAGCCAACTTCAACTGTGTGCGTTTATTAGCCTTATTCATGGGGACTTCTGTTGGAGATTTAGTGCTCGCTTCATCTTGAAAGCTTTTTTACTGTTGTAATGTTAACCCCAGAAGAGCACGTGAAAGTCCCCCATGCAATGCATGCCGGAGTATATCGTCTCTGTTAGGGTGGAAACCTCACATGTCCAAAACTGTTACTTTTCAGGATTCAAATTCAAATATATCAAAAGTAGCAGATCTACAAGCTCGAAACGCGTCTGCATCTGCTACTTTTGATACTTTTGTGTGACGCGTGGGTATGATCAAGTAGGGCTTAACTTACGAAAAATCACAAAAAGTTGGGATATGGAGATACGAGGTTTCTACCCGACAGAGACAATATTATGTAGGAGCTCTGTCAGTGTGTCTGACTGCTGCCCTGTGCTTTGTGATATGCACACGAATATGAAAGAAATGTGAATTATACATGCATATAAAGTATACTGCACACACACACACACGGACACATAAACACATACGCGCATGCACACGCACGCACGCACGCACACACACGCCAGCTGCATTCCCCAGCTGGCCTTGAGGCCAAGATACCGTGGTCTCTTCAGGACTGCAGGATTAAAAAATGATTTTTTTTTAATCAACACGTTACTTTTGTTGCTCGAAGATTAGCCCTCGTTCCGGCCTTCATTACACACGCACGCACGCACGCACGCACGCACGCACGCACGCACGCACGCACGCACGCACGCACGCGCGCGCATGCACGCACTGAGACACATAATTGAAGTGGAATAGTGAACCAGAGGAGCACGTGGACACATGACACATTCACCAGGACCAATTCATGCTAATTCAGCGTTAACTCACATGTACATGTAAAATAACACACACACACACACACACACACACACACACACACACACACACACACACGTGCACGCACACATGCACACATGCACACAACACAAAATCCCATCTAACGCCAATGCATTCTAATATGAAATGAAACCCAATTTCATACGTATACGTAAACAATCCAACGCCAGTGCCTGCCAATGCACAGTGAAATGCATGCGCACGCACGCGCGCACACACACACACACACACACACACACACACACACACACACACACACACACACACACACACACACTCTCACTCTCACTCTCACTCTCACTCTCTCTCTCTGTTCCGGCCCTGGGCTCCACATCTCTTTGAGCTGCAGTGGAATGTGCCGTGTAATGGCGTTAGACTGGCTAATGGAGGAGTAGGCTACCAGAGGAGGCTGAGAGGGAGGGTGGGTGAGATGAGGGATAGAGGGGTGGGGGGGGGGGGGGGGTTGCGAGGGGTGTCAAGACACATTCAGGAAAAAAATATATGGGGGCGGGGGGCTGTAGCATGAAAGCCTATGGTATTAATGCCCTACTACGATCATACTACAACTACATCGTCACACAAAAGTATCAAAACGTGTCACTTCGTGTTTCGAGCGTGCTGATCTGCTACTTTTGCAATTTGTGAATATTAATTCTGAAAAGTAACAGTTTTGGACAGGTTTCCACCCGACAGAGACCATATAGAGAAATATTATAGCTGAATGGGTAGAGAGCCCACCTGGGAAACAGAAGGTTCCAGCTCGATTCCCGGCGATGCGTCGAGGTGTCCCCGAGCAAGACATCTAATCAGCTGGGTGAAGCTGAAAGCTGAATTTCCCCTACTGGATCAAATAGGTCTAAATTATTATTAGTATTAATTAATAAGAGCCAAGTCATTAATTAACTTGGCTCACAAAGGCCTGCATGTATCTGCCCCAAGCCCCCAGAACCCAGAGGTTGCATTGAAGCGCATTGGACATGCTGGCCATTCATAGGTACTGCAGCTTGGGGCCACTGTCACGAACGAGCGAAAACGGTTTCGACTAATGGGCTCGACTCACGAGCTTGCGCACGACCTTTCGCACAGGGTTGCGCAGAACGCGTTGGTCTAAACTACTGTAGGCTGAACACGTTGTTTGGGTTGACAGGGTGCATACATTTGGTGATGGCATTCATAAGGCAGAATTATTAACTGTAAGGAGATAGATGTCAGGGTGTCTAATTTGTAACGGTGTGTGTGTGTGTGTGTGTGTGTGTGTGTGTGTGTGTGTGTGTGTGTGTGTGTGTGTGTGTGAGTGTGAGGGGGGGGGGGGGTCACAGCTCCGATGTGCCTCTGAGCGCTGCCTCTGAGCACTGTGGGGCGTCTGGTTCCACCCAACCCTGATCCCTGCACTGAGTCTAATCCTCAGCATCTATTGAGCAAAACCGTTGCTGTCGGGCAGAAACCTTGTATGTCCAAAAAAAACGTACACTTTTCAGGAAACGGAATGAAAATGTTCTTAAATACTGAAAATAGCCGTTGTGACCTTGTAGAGCGGCTATTTTCACTACTTTTTGCTTGACACTCTTGTACGACGAAGTAGGGCATTAAATTACGGGAAAGTTGAAATTCGGATATACAATGTTTCTGCCCGACAACTGTGTACGACTGCAGTATCTCTGCTCCAGACAGCCTGTGGCAGTGAGTCAGTGACACTATGACACTAGCTCTATCAGACTAGAGGCGAGTGGGTACATGTGTACTTAATGTGGAGGTGGACAGCATGTCTACCAATTCTGACTTCCATGCTGCTTGCTCACAGTTGGACACAGAGTTTAGTATGCAATGGAGCAGATCAGGTCAGGGCTATAATTTTGTATTTTTATTTTATTTTATTTTATTTTATTTTATTTTATTTTATTTTATTTTATTTTATTTTATTTTATTTTATTTTATTTTATTTTATTTATTTATAGGCAAGGCAGTTTTATTTGTATAGCACATTTCAACAACAAGGCAATTCAATGTGCTTTACACAGAACATCAAGCAAAGGAAACACAATTATACAATGACATTAGGATACAATAAAACAAAGTAAAAAAAAGAAGAGGTAAATAACAGATACAGTGCAGAAGAGAAAATAAAAGATGGTAGCACTTGCTATGCATCCTATGTGTATAACACATCATGAACATACTTATAAGGCATTATAATCTGCTCATAACCCTGTATAATCAGATGTATAAGAGCTCATAAATACTCATAATGCTTTATAACCATAACCATAACACATTATAAAGCTTGTTATAATGACTTATAAGTTCAAGTATAAATGAATCGTATTAAGCTTATAACACGTGATGATTACAGTTATAGATATTCATAACAACGTATAATGCAATCATATAATATTATACAGCATGTTATAATTACTTATAATGTCAAGTATTATAATACTTCATAATTGCTAGATTATAATGCCTTATAAGTATGTTAATGATGCGTTATACACATAGGATGCATAGCAAGTGCTACCGAAAAGATAAAAAGGAAAGTAACTCAATCAAAGGCACCGACAAACAGAAAGGTCTTCAGTTTTGTTTTAAAAGAGATAAGAGTGGCAGCAGACCTGCAGTTTTCTGGGAGTTTGTTCCCAGAAAAAAAGTTTTGGGAGTTTGCTCCCGGTGGTGCAAAAAAAACTAAATGCTGCTTCCCCACATTTATTTTTGGTTTTAGGGACAGAAAGCAGACCTTTCCCCAGATGACCTGAGAAGTCTGGATGGTTCATGATATCACACAAGATTAGAAATGTGTTTTGGCCCTAAACCATTCAAATCTTTATAGACCGAGTAGTATTTTGAAATCAATTATTTGACACACAGGGAGCCAGTTTATGGATTTAAGAACTGGAGTGATATGCTCCACTTGGTATTATATATGGCCCTGACCTTATCTGCCCATTCCATATACTGTAGGTTGAATTAGAAAAGTATTTTTTTTCAGGCCTGAATGATACCGTGTCAGTCAGCACTCAGCAGCAAAAAGTGACACCTATTCCACCAAAGGAATCGGAATCATCTTTATTGTCACATCAAAGGTTTACAGGCGCATTTCTCAATTTTCTCAATAGGCAATAGACAGTGAAAGAACGACGCAGAATGCCTTACTTACCATCTTTGATCAGACTGTTTCTGCAGTGTGTGTCGCTCAATTTGGAGGAGGCGTTGTTTCCTTTATACATGATTTATGTCCGCTGTGTCTGACAAGAATGTCAACTATATTGTAAGTAACAATGTTCTGCCGTCTAGGCACTTTGTAACTGGCTGTTTTCCTATTGTGCACTGGCTGTGTGTGTGTGTGTGTGTGTGTGTGTGTGTGTGTGTGTGTGTGTGTGTGTGTGTGTGTGTGTGTGTGTGTGTGTGTGTGTGTGTGTGTGTGTGTGTGTGTGTGTGTGTGTGTGTGTGTGTGTGTGGAGCTCGATTAAAGTCATTACTACAAACAAACTCCTCGACTCCGTGTATATTAACACGTGATCGTGTGACCGCGTGGCCATGCACGCGCTCACGCGCGCGCGCGCATGACCGCGCCGTGTTCTCGCGTCACCCTATTAACTCAATGGGGAAACTACACGGCGCGTCCATGCGGTCAGTGACGCGCGCGCGCACCAGATACTCGTCGGCCAGTGTTTTGACATTGTTGGGGCAGTGTGTGTGTGTGTTGTGTCTCGCATGCCCGTGTCATGTAATTTCCCATTGGGTTAAAGTGGTGACACATGCGTGCGTTCTTGGCTGCGCAAACATAGCCAGCAGATGCTCCATTAGAGTCAGCTCTCCAATAAATGTACACGTGAACATGTAATGGCACACGAGAACATGTAAAGTTGATGCGTGGCGTGTAACCTTCAAACGAAAACGCGTACCTTTAGACCTTCACGTGTAATTTCATTGGAGAGGTGACACAAACCGAGCATCTAGCCACTTTGAGTGGGTTTTGCACTCATTGACGCACGCACGCTCGTGTGAAGTACTTTGTGCAGTTTCGCTTGTTGTTCCCTCAAGATCCTTATACTCACCTTTACGCACGGTGATTTACTTGGATTATGCGATACAATAGCCTGTGCGACAGTGTGCGTCCATCCTATTCTTTATTATGGTGAACGAATTGATGCTATTATTATAATACTAATAATTATTATTATCGTTTTGTCCTTGTTGGTGTACAGTTGGTTCTGGTTGCAATGGATACAGTATGTTGGGCCGGGCGCGCAACGGCGCAGAATGGCAACATCAGACTCGCTCTCTCTCTCTCTCTCTCTCTCTCTCTGCTAATTCTCAACGACAATCTGTGATTCTAATTTTCCTATGATCACCAGAAGTGAGTGTCAATTCCTTGATCAAATATGGTTTTATTCAAAGGAAATCAAAGGCTACAGCTTATGGAGCCAACATCGGTATAGTGTCCAAGCGTCTCAGAAAGATTTTTCACCGCAACATGATTCCATTGCTCAGGAAATAAACAACGGATCACAATAATATAACATTCCCTATAATCAGTAACATGTAGGTGATACCTATGTCTATCAAATATGGTTTTATTGAAAGGCAATCAAAGGCTAGATCAAGCTTAGAAAGCAAACATCGGGTAATATCCGACGCTACGGCGGTTCCTCGGTGCGGCTGCAGAGTGAGACTATAGGACACTCATTTATGACATTGTGTCACTCAACTCTTAGCAACAAAGTTAATTTTCATACAATAGGCCTATAGATTACATTTCAATATTAAAAGTAAATAGAAAAACAACACTTCTGGGTCCAATTAGTCTAGTTTTGTAATAGAGAGGAATGGTCACATATTCCCACCTATAAACATGTTTTTGCCCAATGCTGACAGCTGGTCAGCAGGTGGTTTCATGAATAGACAATATTTTGGACCAATTAGAAATATATATATATTTGCAAAAGCAGTGTTGGGTAACTAGTAAAGGTATTAAATTGGTTGTCAGTGGCTGGCAGCGCAGTGTGCACTGCACATCTAATCGCAAAAACCCGACGCTTATTTTGTCTTGATCAACAGCGATCGGCTTGTAGATCTGTCTGTCTGTCTGTCTGTCTGTCTGTCTGTCTGTCTGTCTGTCTGTCTGTCTGTCTATCTATCTGTCAATTAATCTATCATCTGTCACAAGGATTTTCAGCCCAAGGACCCCCTAGCTGAGAGAGAGATGAAGCAGGGACCCCCTCTATATTCAGTGGCGTGCACAGACATTTTGAGGGGCAGGTGCTCAAGTAAAAAAAAAGGGCACCTTGCGCGGTGCGCGGAACCGCCGGCTAGTGTGAGATTTATAGAAGAAAATTGCAATGCACATTTTGGGGAATTGTTAATATATTAGAAGCTTTTAATCCAGAATTGATCGATGTCACCATGGGCTACATACTGTAGCTCTTTTTTTTTTTTTTCAAAAGGGCACTTCTGGTCAAGAGGGCAAAGGGCAGGTGCTCTAGCACCACCTAGAGTCTATCTGTGCACGTCCCTGTCTATATTGTATATTTTTTTCCCTCCACCATGCCAAAAATAGCCGATCTACAAGCTCACAAGGCCTCAGCCGCGCACCAAACCGAACCGCGAGCCGTGCACCAAACCGAGCCGCGATCCGCGCAGCAAAGTGAACCGCGACCCGCGAGCGCACACCAAACCGCTAGCAGCAAAGTGAGCCGCGAGAAGCGCACCAAACCGACCCGCGAGCCGAAACACCGACGCGCGACACGTCGTTTTCAGATCGTTATTTTCGGTGCGACACAAGCATAAATCATTTGAAGGGAATCCCACTTTTTAAGAAGAAAACACCAGAGCAATAAATACTGCCGCAAACATCTACTTTTCTTAAACAAATATCTCTGCTCCGTTTTCATTCTCTTCCACAAAGTGTTGTTGTTCTTTAGTTCCTATCTATCTCTGCTCCTATGAAGTGTACATTATCTTTTTCATATTATTATTATTAACTTTATATTGTAGTTTGTACCCTGTATTCTGAGTTTGTGACTACAACAAGTAGCAAAATAGAATGTACATTAGGACAGTGGTTCTCAACCTGTGGGTCAGGACCCCCAGGGGTTTCCCCACATGATTTGGGGGGGGGGTCCCCAGATGACAGTGAAGTCACAATTTAAGGACTTTTAAGATATTTTTAATACCTCAAGAAAGAAAAGAAAAAAGACTATTACTGCATCCAAACTAATCAACAAACTATAGGCTACTATAAATACGGTCAAAATTGTGAAATAATATAAGAAAGAGGCGATCTACAAGCAAGGCATTGTGAGCTTGTAGATTAAAAAAAAAAAAACGACCTTGTAGATCTGCTATTTTGACTATGTATCTGTGGAACTGAGTTAAACTAAATTAAATGCCTCAACTCCTAATTCCAAGCGCTTCTCAGGGTGGGGGGTCCCCAGTTCAAATATGATTATTTTGGGGGGTCGCTGCCTGAAAAGATTGAGATCCACTGCATTAGGATATAATTTTTTACAGGAACTGTAAAAAAAAGAAAAAAGAACGAAAAGTATACACCAGAGGACTAATCTATCAGAATGATAAAGAGTAGGCCTACTTTATTCTCAAATTGAGTTCTGTCAGAGTGGCGGACTCACATGAAGTAGTATACGCATCAGTGGTGGAAAAAGTACTCAAATGTTTTACTTAAGAAAAAGTACCAATACTGCAATGTAGAAATAGGCCTATACTCTGTAACATGTAAAAGTCCAGAATTCAAATTTGAGTAAAAGTATCCTACAAAGTCCAAGTATTGGTATCAAAATGTGCTCAAAATACCAAAAGTAAAAGTAGCTACTCGTTAAGTAGCTACTCGTTATGCAGAAGGTCCCATTTCACAAGTTTTCAAATGTATAAAAATCCTTTGAAAATAGCAGATCTACAAGCTCACACAATACAATTATTTATTTGATTTATTTGACGTATAAATAAAGGCTAAATTTACATCTTCTAAATGTAACATCAAACTACTTTTTACGAGTACTTTTACTTTTTAATTTAAGTACATTTTGATACCAATACTTTTGAGAGAGAGAGAGAGAGAGAGAGAGAGAGAGAGAGAGAGAGAGAGAGAGAGAGAGAGAGAGAGAGAGAGAGAGAGAGAGAGAGAGAGAGAGAGAGAGAGAGAGAGAGAGAGAGAGAGAGAGAGAGAGAGAGAGAGAGAGACCAATCATACGTCCCAAGCGTAATTTATGGACGTAACATAATAGACAGACAGACAGACAGACAGACAGATCGATCTACAAGCCGATCTAGGCTGCTTCATCGTTGCAGACGGCAGTGCTTTCTAAGGGCATAATATTGACAAACCCTTAAGACTGAGGCATTAGTGAAAGCAGCTAGGCTACCAGTTATTTGAAGATAATCTGAAGATATTAATCTGTTGTAGGCCATTTAAATTCTAGGCTACTGTGTGGAAATAACTGCAGTGTGTATTTATTTATGTAACGTAACAGCCAGGATGGGCAACCAAAACATTCTGGGCACTAGGGATAACTGGGCACCTTGGACGAGTGGGCATTAGGGACATGTGGGCATTTGGAAGAGTGGGCACTTAGGGTATATGAGTGGGCGCTGGGCACCAGGAAGACTGGGCACCGGGAAAACTGGTGTTAATAATCATTGTTAATAAAGAATATCAATCTTCCGTCCGTCCAACCGACAGACAGACAGACAGACAGACAGACAGACAGACAGACAGACAGACAGACAGACAGACAGACAGACAGACAGACAGACAGACAGACAGACAGACAGATCTACAAGCCGATCGCTGTTGATCAAGACAAAATAAGCGTCGGGTTTTTGCGATTAGATGTGCAGTGCACACCGCGCTGCCAGCCACTGACAACCAATTTAATACCTTTACTAGTTACCCAACACTGCTTTTGCAAATATATATATATTTCTAATTGGTCCAAAATATTGTCTATTCATGAAACCACCTGCTGACCAGCTGTCAGCATTGGGCAAAAACATGTTTATAGGTGGGAATATGTGACCATTCCTCTCTATTACAAAACTAGACTAATTGGACCCAGAAGTGTTGTTTTTCTATTTACTTTTAATATTGAAATGTAATCTATAGGCCTATTGTATGAAAATAAACTTTGTTGCTAAGAGTTGAGTGACACAATGTCATAAATGAGTGTCCTATAGTCTCACTCTGCAGCCGCACCGAGGAACCGCCGTAGCGTCGGATATTACCCAATGTTTGCTTTCTAAGCTTGATCTAGCCTTTGATTGCCTTTCAATAAAACCATATTTGATAGACATAGGTATCACCTACATGTTACTGATTATAGGGAATGTTATATTATTGTGATCCGTTGTTTATTTCCTGAGCAATGGAATCATGTTGCGGTGAAAAATCTTTCTGAGACGCTTGGAGTGGACACTATACCGATGTTGGCTCCATAAGCTGTAGCCTTTGATTTCCTTTGAATAAAACCATATTTGATCAAGGAATTGACACTCTCACTTCTGGTGATCATAGGAAAATTAGAATCACAGATTGTCGTTGAGAATTAGCAGAGAGAGAGAGAGAGAGATACATCTTTGTATCATGTTTTTAAATTTGTTTTTGTAAGTGAAAATAAACAAACAAACAAATATGTAAAGACAGCATGAAATGAAAAAGAACCATGAAATAGATACTAAGATGAAATAAATAAAAAACAATGAAATAAAAAACATTGCACAATAAAAAAAAATACATTTATTTATTTCATTGTGTTTTTTAATTATTTCATTGTGTATTCTATTTATTTCATTGTGGTATTTATTTTTTATTTTTTGGACCTATGGACTTCCATACTTGTGGATTGAAACGTGTGTGCGTCAGTAAGTAACAACACAAGACTGGCCCCACTGCCCCAATAGTGTCAAAACACTGGCCAGCGCGTATCTGGTGCGTGCGCGCGTCACTGACCGCATGGACGCGCCGTGTAGTTTCCCCATTGAGTTAATAGGGTGATGCGAGAACACGGCGCGGTCATGCGCGCGCGCGCGTGAGCGCGTGCATGGCCACGCGGTCACGCGATCACGTGTTAATATACACGGAGTCGAGGAGTTTGTTTGTAGTTTAGAATCTAAACGAGCTCCATAGTGTGTGTGTGTGTGTGTGTGTGTGTGTGTGTGTGTGTGTGTGTGTGTGTGTGTGTGTGTGTGTGTGTGTGTGTGTGTGTGTGTGTGTGTGTGTGTGTGTGTGTGTGTGTGCGTGTGTGCGTGCAGGAGGGTATGGCGGTTTGGAGCTGACAATAAACAGCTCAACTAGAACAGTGAGTGGTTAGTAAGTACATAAATGACGTTTTTAAGTGAAAGACATGCATCTCTGTCAGTTCCCTCGTTGGGATTCTCTAAGTTAAGTTTTAAACCATTGACCAAATGCGTTTGTTTTCATCCTCAGCATTAACACTTTGGAAGTGGGATTGTGCTTGCCTTGTCTATCTCTCTATGAGAGATAGACAAGTCTATCTCGCTATCTCCATGTCCATGCCTCTCTATCTCCATGTCTCCATGTCTATCTCAGAAATATGCCAAATCATGTTTACTTCCTGTAAAACAAAATGGCATGTTGTTATATAACCAATGACATCCATTAATCAATCAATCTTCAACTTTTAATTGTAATTCTCCATGTTCTTTTTTATATTGTACGTCAACTTTTCAACGTTCAAATCAAATTCCTCCCAAAGTTATGTCCTGCCCGCCAATCCTGTTTCACTCAGAAATATGTCACGATACGGACGTTAGATACTCTCGAAATCAAGAATCAAGAGGGGTTTATTTTAGGTACAGTGGTAGTGGGACATGTTCCACAGAGACTCTTTCCAGTGCTCACATAACAATGCAATATGATACAAAATTTTATAAATACTGGATGTAATTAAGTAACAAATAAAACGTATAAAGTCAAACAGAAACAGGCGTGCGTTCTCTTCGCCTTCCTTGGTCGTGGGTGCTCAGCTACAAAATAATCTCAAATGAAAAAAGTCCACCAAGGTGGAAAGGAAGCAACACTCCAAAATAAAGGTTGCAGGACATAAGTCAGATTTCCAGTTTTCTTTTTTTTTACGCGTTTCAGCGTAAAAAACATCATCATCTGACGAAGGCTTTACGCTGAAACGCAACGCTTTTCATTTGAAAAATTCATTATAAAGTACAAACAAAATAGTAAGTAAAGTAGGTCAGAGAGGCTATAGAAATACCATTTCATGTGGACTGTAAATTGAAATGTTCGCTAAATGAAATGTTCCAACGCAGCCTCATCATGAGCACACTGATGCTCACAGAGCTCCAGGGTCTGCATGGGAGTCCGATGCATCGGGGCGCCATTAGTATGTTCAACCATCACTCCCCAGGGGAAGTCTATACATGTCTGCACACCAGCGCGTGCACCCGGAGACTTTTACTTTGAGATGGAGATCTGAGGAGGGTACGTACTCCACCCACCCGTCCATACCCCCTGTGGTGCATGGCTCCCTGCTTAGACAAGCCCCCGGCGGGACTGACATGAATATAAATGTGAAATTAACCCATTGAGACCGGGAACGCATCTGTGTCATGTTTTTCTTTGGATTAAAAAAAAATAGCAGATATACAAGCTCATAGCGTGGCACCAAGTGCCGTGCAAGAGCTTGTAGATCTGCTTTTTTTTTTTTATCGTGAAAACTTCTGCAAATATTTGAATATATATATATATATATACACTTGTAACTCACATTTGTAACTCAAATCTTTGGGGATTCTGCAAATGTCTTCTAAATCCTACAGTTTTTTGAAAAAAACGTAGGTTTCTATATATCAGTGGTTCTTAAACCTTTTCATGTCAAGGACTTTCATGTCAAGGACTTTGGCCGCGGACTCCCATTTCAAAATATTTAGTTCCAGGGACCCCTATGAAGCAAAGATTGAAGATTGAAAGATTAAAAATGTTCGCTTTGATTTTATTTATTCAAAGATTTGCACAAATTTTCACGATTCTTCCAAAAATAGCAGATCTACAAGCTCATAGCGCGGAGTAGATCTGCTATTTTTGAATAGCCAAGAAAATCTTAAAATGACACACACATGCGTTCCCGGTCTAAATGGGTTAATAGAAGGCTTGGGAGGGGATGGTGCCATCTCTCTCAGATGTATGCAGATCGGGGAGTCGCTGCTAGCTCCATATTTATGGCTATATGGGTCCGCTTCCAGCTGTTTGTTTGCTTGATGTAGTCTGTTCAGGGCAGGAGACGATGGAGGGCTCATAGACGGGACTATATGCATGGTAATGCCCCGTCTGGGTCTCCTGGTTAATTCCTTCATTTAAATATTGATGCTGCATGTGGTGTTTGTTGAATATCAGAGACATGGTATATATGAATATATATATCAAGTGAATATAGGAGGCAGTAACTTGGAATTGGGCTGCATGATTATGGCTAAAATCCATAATCTATAGTCGTGGTGTTAGAGA
The DNA here is from genome assembly GCF_963280865.1 of Gymnoscopelus braueri. NCBI lineage: Eukaryota > Metazoa > Chordata > Actinopteri > Myctophiformes > Myctophidae > Gymnoscopelus > Gymnoscopelus braueri. The sequence goes on along the minus strand of NC_137607.1, from coordinate 47,089,104 downwards.
TGATGATGTTGTCACATCTAATATTAATCGTGAGGATCAAAGTGTGAATGCCGACAGAGCCCTGCACATCAACCAGATCCATGGTGGAAAATTATTTCACGCACGCACACACTCTCACACACACACACACACACACACACACACACACACACACACACACACACCTTCACTGGAATAGCAGCTTTGGCCTCTCTTTGACACGTGAACCCATTTTCGTTCAAGAAGAGCCTTAACCAACACTCAGGATTTTACTGTGCAAAGGTACGTGTCAGGATCAGGATCATTCTTACAAACAGCAAAAAATTGTTATTGTTATTTATCGACAGTTATTGATGAAAATATAGATGTGTCCCAAGAAGAGAATATGTTTGCCACTAACTCAGTGATTCTCAATCTCTTTAATCTCAAGTACCCCAATTTGATACGCATTAGCCACGGAGCTCCAGTTGATACCATTTCTATCTCTGGTACCACAGTCTAGACTGTAAAATCCTGTTAATTAACATATCGTTGCTGTCGGGTAGAAACCTCTTCTCTCCATTTTTTAACTGTTTGTGTTTTTTCGTAAATGAACGGCCTACGTGATCGTACTAAGCGAGTGAGTGAGTGGGTGGATCTGTCCTCCACGTATCTCAAGACCCGCCCGGCTGATCGACTTCAAACTCGTCATGCATATCGCAGAGGACCTGAGGGATGGTGGCATGAAGGTGGTTGGATCGGCAGTTGCCCAGAACAGCTGATCCAACCGATATGCCCTGATTACCCCCTTACTTACTTACTGCACCTTTATGCCGACTGGCATGTACTGTATAGGGCAACAACAAAGGATTTCCACTCCTGTCTGTTCTGGGCAGTGGTGTGAAAAAGTACTCACAATTTTGCGGTCCGGGCACCTAGGCTGCTGATGCAGCCTGACAGCGTGTCGCGGGTTTGAATCCCGATCCCGACGACATTTGCTGCGTGTCACTCAAGAATGAGAGACACCTGCTAGGTGTCAGCTCAAATAATGTAGTATTCTTTCAATAGTGGGAAATAACAATACAACGCTCTTAATAGCTCAAGACTTGCAGCACAGTGCTTAAGCACTAATGAGGGGTGAATGATTTGACAACCCCCCACCCACACACACACCCACCCATGCACATGCTATTGTTTCTAATTGAGCATTTGAAGCCGTCGAGAGATCTTAACGTTTGAAAACAGCAATTAGGAGGAAAGGTCTAATTAACGAAATGATCTCGTTCAGATAAACTGCCGGTTCAAAGCGCTCCCTTTACCCCCGTTCGGCATCAAAGATCACCCGAGTCGAGGGAAAGGTCTCAGCGTCTGAATTCCTTGTGGATTTACACTGATCTGTCGTTTATTTGTGCTTCGTTTTTTACCAGCCAATGTGTTCAGCTGCTCGCATAATAACTGTAAACTGTGCATCACCAGATCAAATGCTTTATTGTGTGCTGGAAATCCATTACCGCGCGGCGTGAACATTTTCAACGTATTTCACTTTCCGTGTCAAGAGGGGAACGGGATCAGATTTCTCTTTCATTTGGCCGATCCCGCTACGCTCAACATCAACAAGACACCCTAGCCAACCATAAATCCAGGCCCAAGCGCCCTGCGGTTTTGGATTCATTTAGTTGATGGATGGTGGTGGAAGAGGAGTGGAAGTGTGGATTCTATCTGTTATTTTCGGGGGCCCAAGTGTCCTGGCGGGGGCGGCCGCTGGCATCGGTCAAGTCGCGTCGTGGGCCGAGTCGGTGCCAGAGGACCCCGAGCAGGAGGCCGATTGTGTGGAGGGCAAAGGAGGGCCTGATGCCATCTGGAAGCCTTGGTGGTTCCGCTGCCCCTGCGAGATGACACCAAACAACCCTGTGGTTTAACCCATTCAAACCGGGAACGCATCTGTGTCACCACTTTATCCATTATTTTATACTTTGGCTATACAAAAATAGCAGATCTACAAGCTCATAGCACGGCACCGTGATCTTTGATCTTTTCAAGCGAACATTTTTAACTCAAATCTTTGCTTCATGGGGGTCCCTGGAACTAAATATTTTGAGATGGGGGTCTGCAGCCAAATACATATAATTGTGGGGGTCCTTGACATGAAAAAGTTTGAACCATTGATATAGAAACATTGTTTCAAAAAACTGTTAGGATATAGAAGACATTTGTAGAATCCCCAGAAGCAAAGATTTGAGTTACAAATGTTTGCTTTAGAGACATATATATTCAAAGATTTGGAAAAAAAATTACGATTTATCAAAAATAGCAGATCTACAAGCTCATAGCATGGCACTCGGTGCCGCGCTATGAGCATGTATATTTGCTATTTTTGAATAGCCAAAGGAAATCTAAAATGACAGATGCGTTCCCGGTCTAAATGGGTTAAACACTGGAGACAGGGACATGGGAGGAGATGTCCAGCTCTGCCTGCTGTGGCCGCGGCACCAACAGCACCCCCCCTCCCCCCACCCACCCACCACCACCACCACCACCCCGCCCCAGAGCCCAAGATAAATGGATGGCTGAGAATCCTGCGCATTTGTCACCCCTAGTTACCTTGTCCCACTCCAGAAAGCAGGGGGAGAGAATATGGAGGGCTAATTTCCGCTCCGATTCCTGTGACTAATGCCCTCCCGTACCGTACGTCTCGGGATATGGGAGAAGTTTGGAATGCTGAGATATCAGGGTCGTAGATCAGGCAGGCGGCCCCTGCCGGAGCTCCGGCGACAAAGACAGGACCCCCTTCTTCTCTTGACTCAAACAGCAGGGTTCCTGTTCAGGAGCTGCAGATTACATCGCTGGACATAACCAATTACAATTAGATGTGTGTTACTGATTAGCTAATGACAAGTGGTTAAGTAACCGATACTGTGTGTGTGTGTGTGTGTGTGTGTGTGTGTGCGTGTGTGTGCGTGTGCGTGAATGTACATGTTTATGTGTTTATGTGTGTTTCCATAAATGCTGTTGAATCATAAGTGTAACTAAAAGGTATGGCACTTCAAAGGGCCTCACAGTTAGATGTTTTAAGCCAGAGTTAAATAGCTATACTGGAGGCTGATTGTTAGGGTGAGAAAAGTTGCGTGCATGATGGTCTAATCCCATAAACACACTGATGCTATAAGTGCTATGCTGAGTCTGTCGTAAAAGTTTACTAGACTCTTTACGCTTTTAACCACTTTCGACCTCACATCCCTAGTTTGGGTATGTCATTATGAGCGGAAAAACACAGGATAAATAAGTGCAACTGGAAGTGATGTAACAAGAAAATGAGCTGGCAAAATAAGAACTGGAACACTGTGGTTCTCTCTGACTGGAAATGTGTATCCTGACCTGAAAATCATATTTGTTTACTAAAGAGATGGGGAGACCCCTGTTACTTAAAGGAGAATTCCAGTCATTTTAGATGACGTGTATGATGTGTCGCTAATCACTCACCAACATACAAAGGGACGTTGAATTTTTCCAGAGAAGCCCCTGTTGTCCATTGTGGAGACCGCCTATTTTAGCAGCTCCAAAGTTTTTTTTTTTTTCACTAATCCTCATTATGCAGTGTACTGACACTCAAACATGCACTGAATGTCCCTTATGAGCTGCCGTTCATGCAGAACGACATGGAGCTGGTTGCTTGTTTCTTTCACAGAATCTGGCAACACCGAGGACTAGCTTCACGTCGTTCTGCATGAACGGCAGCTCATAAGGGACATTCAGTGCATGTTGTGAGTGTCAGTACACGGCATAATGAGGATTAGTGGAAAAAAAACATTGGAGCTGCTAAAATAGGCGATTTTTGTTTATCCGCATTACTCCATTATGCCAGTGGAAGGTGTCTCCACAATGGACAACAGGGGCTTCTCTGAAAAAATTCAACGGCCCTTTGTATGTTGGTGAGTGATTAGCGATACATCAAAGCAAACATCTAAATGACTGGAATACTCCTTTAACACTAGGGGGTCCGGGACCCCTAGGTGGAACCCTGTTACTTAACACTCTATAGCGATGATTGCTGTAACTGTAATTGTATTCTTGCTCTGTAAAGCACTTTGAGCTGCATTTCATGTCATGAAAGGTGCTATACAAATAAAGTTTATTATTATTATTATCATTATCGCCAAACTCAATTGTTATTATTATTATTATTATTATTATTATTACATTTATTATTATTATTATTATTATTATTATTATTATTATTATTATTAATTAATTTAAACAAAAACATATCACTTACAGTACACCCCCTTTTAACTTTGAGAGTGTAAAGATCGATTCACTAGGGTCCATTTCTACACTCTAAGAGGCCCTCACTGTGCACCTCTCCATCAACTTCATCAGTTACCTCTCTCAGGCTAATTCAGTTTGCACTTGGCAGCTTCTCAGTTATACTTCTGACACGTATACCGCTGCTTTGTTTGCACTGTGGAGAGACGCACAAAGAGAGCTGAGAGCTGTTATTGATCTGTTGCAGACAGGCTGCTTGTGTAGCAGCAAAGTGCTCAGTCTGAACCTTTTCATCTGCCCTGACACTCTCGTTGTTCAGCCGGAAAGCAAACAAGATTAAAAGTGCCACTTGAGATGCAGTGGATCTAATTTACATCGCCGAATAATAACAACAAAGCCCTGATCACTTGTTCCATATACACCTGTACACTATAACAGGAACATAAGGGCACATTCACACTGACTGACTGCTACAAGAAAGCTTTTCAGCTGACAGGAATGAATGGATGCCAATGGAAAAAAGCGACTTGAGCTTTTGTCGCTTTGCACTACTTTTGTCGCTGCCTGTCTTCATTCCATCGTATGATGCGTGATAGCACTTTGGCGAGAGATCGAAATAAAAAAAGGTACAAGCGTGGCTCAAGGCCAGCAAAGTTGTCTAAGTCTCTAGCAAGTTTTTATTTGCTTTGTAAACGCCATGTCATTTTAATACTAGTGCTAATTGCTGGGGAGTGTACCTATTGTATGTTCCCCGGCTTCTATATGTTCCCCACTTACTTGTAGAGATTGCCAGCTTGCTATTTTCACAATATTTATCTGTGGAACCGAGTCAAACTAAATGTATTGCCTCAACTCCTACGATTCCAAGAGCTTGTCAGGGTGGGGGGTCCCCAGTTCAAATAAGATTTTATTTGGGGGGGGGGGGGGGGGGTATACATCCTGGTGTTGGAGGCCGTACAGTACAAACACACCTTATTTAAACCAAGATTAATTTGGCCAGTAATTTCATCGCTACACTGCGCTATAGCAGAATGTCCATTCATTGCATTAATGAAAAACAAAATGGCTAACACGACCACTAAAATCCCAAAACAGTGAAATAAGCGTTTTATTTTTCCACTTCACAATCACTACTGACACGTTGTTTTGACAGCTGTGATAGCTAATTATCCAGTCCTTTTTTTTGTTGTCTAGGGTAAAGTTTTCCTTCTTGTCATACTTTTGTGTAAACGTCCCATTACAGTAAATACAAACCTGCGTTCACAAGACAAAGAAAGTCCCACAAACCCTCATTCCATGAGCTGGTGTATTCAAGAATGCTTGGCTATTGGCTACAGCCCATTATTCATTCAGACATCATTCATTGGCGGGGGTGATGATGCTATTGTACAGTTGGTTCCCAACCTTTTCTGGATCAGGGCCCACTTGAAAACCCTGAAAGCATTCACGGTCCACCCATCTCTGCTGTGTTAAGTGGTCAGACGGGTGGGCCGCGATTGTGTTCCGGCCTGGATCAATGGAACTAACGTAGTATACCTTAAGTACTTTTTGTCACAATGAAAACGCATTTTTCAAGGTTAAAAAAAAAATACAATGATTTTTTTTTTTTTAATACATTTTATATCATTAACACATTAACCGCCAAGAACGTAGTCCTACGGTCCGTTAAATCCAACTGTTAAGCGCCGAGACCGTAGCCCTACGGGCTGCGGTCTTTTCGCGCATGCGCGGTCCGGGTGCACTTTCGGAAATTTTTTGATCCACTTCCGTTTCCGGTTTGATGACCGGAAACGGAATTATTTGGGATCCGGTTTTGACGATCACGTCCGCCCTCGTTCTACAGACGAAACTGAAACTCAATTCTCTTCCTGTAGTTTTTTCTCCTCGCATTTCACTGTTTAACGTAATCCGCTCTAACTCAAACATGGATGCCCCGTTTGACACGCGATCTTCACTGGGAGATACAGGGAGATCTCGCGGATGTAAACAGACCGGCTCAATCTTAATCTTAAGGATTTTAACAAGATCTATGGCGACATGAAAAAAACAAAAAAACAACAAAAACACCTTGGCACTGGTGAGTACATTATGAGATTAACCTCTGGCGGTGGATGTGTTAAAGGCATAGTATGCAACGTTTCACAGTTAGTACTGTTGTTGTGGTAGACGGGGAAGTTTTTGGGGAACCAAAACAAACAGTGAAAACACCCAAAGATAGCGAGAGGGCAAAGTGTTTCTGCAGGTAAACGCCACCACACTACTCCAGTGGTTTGTTTGTTTGTTTGTTTGTTTATTATCACTTACAAGAACATTTAAAAATGATACACAAAGATTCGGTAGAAATGTGAAGGAGAATGCCTAAAAACCCTCCAGGGGCTTGAGAAGTGGCATTCTCCGGGAATATTTGTACATTCATAGGATAAAATTAACATCAATGTGGAATATACACATCCATTACAGTTTAAACACTAATAGACATGTCATACAGATGAAGAAACAGAACGGAAAAGACCAAAATGTCCACTGTTTCAAAAAAAGAAAGAATCAGCAAAAACATATTACAACAATAAAAGTCAAGGGAACCAAAACATAAACCTCTAGGGAAAATGTTATTATATTATATTAGGCAGACCATATGGAAAGTATTTGGTTGTTAAGAGAAGCGATTTTAGAAACTTCTTAAATTGGTGAGAAGACAACTTCCATAGATGTAAGTTTTTGGGGAACCAAAACAAACAGTGAAAACACCCAAAGATAGCGAGAGGGCAAAGTGTTTCTGCAGGTAAACGCCACCACACTACTCCAGTGGCTTATGACTGCTGGTATAGAGGGAAATGATGGGCAAAAATGTGTAAAAAGTGTTTGTTGGGGGCATTGGTTCTCAAAGCAGGGTCCAGGGGGTCCCCAGCAAAATCTGTTACATTGGCTACTTAAAAATAGTCTTGAAAAGCGTTTGAACATTTTTGAATAATAACACAAATTCTCTTCTGGGGGTCCCTGGCACAAAATATTTTCAGATGGGGGTCCGCGGCACAATTTTTTTTGAGAACCACTGCACCAGTGGACCCTGGCCCACGGGTTTGGAATGGCTGTCCTATAGGCTCTGTCAGTCTGTTCTCTGTTTGAACCCCTCCACCCCACCTCACCCCACCCTCACTTCATCAGGCCTTCATTAAATGTCTGGCCCAGCAGCCGGCCGCCTCGCCACTTGCCAGATGACGGTGAATAAGAATGAGCAACGGAGGACCAGGCTCTCTGTCCTTGGCTTTCTTCTCTTGTCTGTTCATTATCCCTGGTCAGCTCGCTTCTTAACTCGCTTTCTCTCCCTCTCTCTCCCTCTCTCTCCCTCTCTCTCTCCCTCTCTCCCTCTCTCTCTCGCTCTCTCTCTCTCTTCTCTTCTCTCGCTCTCTTTCACTGAGATTGGTCCACACACACCCACACACACACACACACACACACACACACACACACACACACACACACACACACACACACACACACACACACACACACACACACACACACACACACATGCACGCTTGTATTATAACTGTGAGGACATTCGCGTTCTAGGATGTCATCGAAAATACAGGAGCAGGACAAAATCTTTCTATTTGACTATTTAATTGTCGATCTACAAGCTAGATCAGCTATTTTTCCCTGTGTGTGACACTGGCGTGCAACTATATGAAGTCCAGCTCTAAAGCAAAGGCCGTCGGGATAGGGACTCGAACCCATGACGCTCTGTCAGGCTACACTGAGCCTAGGTGCCTGGACCGATATGCCAGCGGCATAAAATTACATTTTAAAGATAAAACAGCCATTTCTCTTGTGCGGACCAGGAAAATTGTCCTCGCAATATGTCTATTTCTCAAAAAACTATACTTGTGGCGGGGACGTTTGGCCCTCACAAGTATAGTAATACAAGTACGCACACACCACAACACAGCAGCACACGCACAACGTACGCACAACCAAAAACACATGGACACACACGGACACACACACACACACGCACACGCACACGAACACCCAACTTATCCTTTCAATTTTTTCCCCCCCAATGCATAATTTTGGAATAAAGATGAGAGGACAGCCACGGCTGCCACGGTTTAGAATGCGACTAAAACTAATTATCGGGGGGCTGAGCAGAAGCTGCCGTGTCAGGGAGTCAACACCAGCTAACGAGGGAGACAGCTAATGAGGGAGGACGTCTCCCAGCACACACCTGTGTTGTTGACTCATAACAGCCGTCCTTATCCCGTTAAAACCGGGAACGCACCTGCGTGTAACCACTTAAACCACTGTTTTATACTTTGGCTATTCAAAAATAGCAGATATGCAAGCTCATAGCACGGCACCGAGTGCCGCGCTATGAGCTTGCATATCTGCTATTTTTTGAAAAGTCGTGAAAATGTTTGCGAATATTTGAATATAATATTGAAAGTGAACATTTGTAAATCAAATCTTTGCTTCTTGGGGGGAGGCGGGGTCTCTGGAACGAAATATTTTGAGAAGGGGGTCGGTGGCCAAATACATATAATTTTGGGTGGTCCTTGACATGAAAAAGTTTGAGCACCACTGATATTGTAGCGACATAAGGTTTTTCAGAAACCATAGGATTTAGAAGAGAAGACATTTGTAGATGCGTTCCCGGATTGAATGGGTTATTCTTCCTCCTCCAGGCCTGTCGGGAAACTGATGTTCTGGTCGGAGTAGAACGGCAAACGATATGACGGCTTGAATGAAAATGTGATATTAAGGGGGATTATGATTCAGTATCATTGTAGGGAAATCACGAGTGTGTGCAAATTTGCACGCACGGACAACGTACGCACGCATGCATGCAAGCAAGCACACACACACACACACACACACACACACACACACACACACACACACACACACACACACACACACACACACACACACACACACACACACACACACACACACACATTCTGCATTACTATTGCTATCACTAATGCACTGATTGCCATTGTTTTTTTTATACCAAATCCTATTCTTCCCCCCGACAGTCAATCACCTTCACCTACATCCCATAATCCCGGAGGGTCGTTGGAGCACCACAGACAACCTGCTGACCAGCTCATCTCCATCCCTGTCTGTCCTCGGCAGCTCTCGTTGCCTCACTGAGTTTCAAGTGAGTCCATTCTCAATTGTTATCTTCCACAGCTTTTCTTTTGACTCCCACATCTCATGGCGCCTTGCAGAATGGTCTTTGCAGGCAGTGCTCTGCCTTAACCTGCAGATGTCTCTATTTTAGGGCTCGTTCACATGTTCAAAATATTCCAAGATTTGTAATAAGCAAAGATAGCAGATCTACAAGTTCAACATGTTTTTGCTATTTGATGTACGACGAAGTAAGGCGTATAGCCTGCTATGTGTGGTCTTAATGTCCTTCTAATTCGTACCTTAAACCTACACATGAAATCCTATAGCTCTGACCTCTGGCTAGACTTTTCAACACATAAGGGTGTTGGCAAGCATTCTCATTTCTCTATATGATGTTGCCTGTTGTCCAGAAATCACATTTCCCTCAGCAGTAACGCACGCACATGCACACACGCACGCACACGCGCACACACGCACACACGCACGCACACGCACACGCACACACACACACACACACACCAGTGGTGGAAAAAGTACTCAAATATTTTACTTAAGCAAAAGTATCAATACTGCAATGTAGAAGTACTCTGTTACAAGTAAAAGTCCGGAGTTAAAAATCTGCTTGAGTAAAAGTACAAAAGTATTGGTATCAAAATGTACTTAAAGTACCAAAAGTTAAAGTACTAACATGTTTGAAAAGCTCACAACGCGCCATGATGCGACGTGTTGTGAGCTTGTAGATCAGCTATTTTCAAATAGCCTAGGTATGAAATAGGGCTAAAGTGGTTAATGAATGTTTTATAATATAATAATTTATATCTGCAAAGGTACTAGTAACTAAAGTTTTCAAATAATTGTAGTGGAGTGAAAGTACAATATTTGCCTCTGAGATGTATTTGCCTCTGAGATGTAGTGGAGTAGAAGTAATAGTATAGACAAATGGAAATACTCCAGGAAAGTAAAAATACCTCAAAATTGTACTTAAGCACAGTACTTGAGTAAATGTATTCAGTTACTTTACACCACTGACACACACACACACACACACACACACACACACACACACACACACACACACACACACACACACACACACACACACACACACACCCCAACCACTTGACGGTCCCAGTCAGTCGGTGGAGTCTCTCTGTCTGTCAGGACTGACTGACAGGCGGCGGTCCTGGATGGACTACAGACAGACCTCGGTGCCAAAGCGCTGTGGCCGGACAGCCCTCCAGGGCCCTGGAGTGTGAGAAAGCCTGCAGGCTATCATCCTCCTCCCTGAGGTTCCTCGCTCTTTTCACATTACCACACTTCTTGTCTTGTTTGGCCATATTATTGCCAAAGACTGGACATTAGGACCAAAGACTTTTAATTAATCCATTAAGACCGGGAACGCATCTGTGTGTCATTTTTAGATTTCTTTGGGCTATTCAAAAATAGCAGATCTACAAGCTCGTAGCGCTACGAGCTTGTAGATCTGCTATTTTTGGAAAAGAATCGTGAAAATGTGTGCAAATCTTTGAATATATATATATACATTTTTTACTAAAATCTTTGAATCTGGGGGGGGTCCCTGGAACAAAATATTTTGAGATGGGGGACCGCAGCCAAATACATGGCATTTTGGGGGTCCCTGACTATTTAGAAGACATTTGTAAAATCCCCAGAAGCAAAGATTTGAGTTAAAAAAATATATATTCAAAAGATTTGCACACATTTTCACGATTTTTCAAAAATAGCAGATCTATAAGCTCATAGTGCGGTACTCGGTGCCGCGCTATGAGCTTATATCTGCTATTTTTGAATAGCCCAAAGAAATCTTAAAATATATGTATTTTAATTTTACACTATGCGTTCCCGGTCTTAATGGGTTAAAGGGGTAGTTCACCCCCCAAATTACTTTTTTTCTATTGATTAGTCACCCCATTGTTTTTGTCGTGTTCCTAAGCCAATAATTTGATGACCGGCAGCGTTTCCGGTAGGAGACACAAAGAGTCTCCTATGTGTCTCCTACCGGAACCGCTGACTACCGGTCCGCTGGTCATCAAATTATTGGCTTAGAAATGCGACAAACAAAAAAAAAATCCATTAACTCAAGTGTCCATGGGGTGACTAATCGATAGAAAAAAAAAGTATTTGTTTTGGATGAACTATCCCTTTAATTAAAGTAAACAGACACAGTGTTGTCTTAGGGGTAGAAGTCTGGCTCAACTGCCAGTTTTTTATGATAGATGGCAACCACTTCATATTCATAAACACCCTCACATCCCTCGAAGTAAGAGTGTTGCACAAAAGTAGTGAAAATAGCAGGTCTACACGCTCGTTGTGAGCTTGTAGATTCTTCTTTAATGTTTTTAAAATAGGAAAGAAAAAAGGAACAGTTTTGGACAGTTTCCACCCAACAGCAAATGATAAATACATATTATGTGGGCTGACGTTTTGATTTGGGTTTTAAAGTGCAAGGCACTGCTTAATGCTGCAACAACCTTGAGAAGGTGATGTTTTCAACTAGATGCACTTTGATCACTCCGAAAATTAAACAGAAAAGATGTCTACTCAATTCAAACAGCTGCAAAGAATGAAATCTAGTTCTTTGAGAAAAAAAAATACTGACAGATTAGCTTTTTTGCACTTTTGAACCCCACATACTTAAAGTATATTTTGATGCATGATGAATTCAGGCATTTTACTTGGAACAGAGTATTTCTACATTGTGGTATTGCTACTTTTACTTAAGTCAAAGTATTTCTTCCAACACTGGCGAATACCAAAACCTTCGGTCTCGCATTGACCAAGACTCCCTCTTTCATCTATGCCAGTGTACACCCTGGGCCCACACCTCCAGGGAAGCAGGCAGAGATCAAACCATTCTACCGATCCAGCTCGGGCTCCGTTTCCACCGTGCAAGTAGCACAGCAGCATGAATTGTACCGTAAGTTCAAACTGGGCTGCACCCCCATTACATTACATGCCCTGGGGAGTGATGCTTTACCTTCCCAGCTGGTTATTTCAACGTCCCTTAGTGGGTAACGGAATAACACAACAAAATGCCACTTCTACAACTTGGGCTTTCACTTCTATGCCACAAGTGGCTGGTTTGAGCAGTGGTGGACTGAGCAGTATTTGACTATCTGTACTTTACTTGAGTATTTGTGTTTTTCGATATTTCATGACTATTGTACTTCTGACTCCACTACATTTATAGGAAGAGAAATATCTGATCTGATCTACAAGCACAAAACGTCACATTGCGACACGGTGTAAGCTTGTAGATCAGCTATTTTCACTATTATTGATATTGAAAGTTTATGGAAATGCCTAAATTTCAATACAGCAATGCATTGATACAGTATGAAAAAGAAAATGTACTTGTAATACTCAAGTATTTTTTTAAAGAACTTTCACTTGTAGTTGAGTAATATTTGACCAGGAGGTCTTGAGACTCGACTTGGATTCGAGTCACAAATTTGATGACGTCATACGTACTTGATCAAATAAAAAAATACTATCACTCGACTTGGACTTGGACTTCAACGCCAATGACTCGTGACTGGACTGGACTTGACTCTCTCTTGACTTGAGACTTCAAGTCTTTTCAAGTCACTCGATACCTTCCAACAAGCTGAGGACTTGTTTGGGACTCGAAACGAAACGTTTAGGTCTTGGACTTTATTTGGGACTTGCCTGTCTTGACTTGGGACTTGACTCGGGACTCGAGAGCAAAGTCTTCATACTTACTTACTAAAACAGTGACTTTGTCCCACCTCTGATACAAGGTGGCTCATTGTTAACTTTCCCTCAATATCACTTACTACAGGAGAAGAGAAACCACTGGATTGATATCCTGGAACATCTGTCAATAGGTGTCAAGATGAAGGTGACTCCCATTTCCCAGATCCAATAATGGAATTAATGGGAGGGTTGTTAACAAAAATGCTTACTTAGACTCTCTGCTTTAAGGTAGGAGACCAGTAGAGAGGTATTGACGTGACCTTCTGGGGTCTCGTGTGAGACAGTCGGTCTTTAAAATGGATGGTGCCGGGATAATGGGCTTGGAGACTGGACTAATAGCTGCCAGGTTGAAAGTCAAGTCAAATGCAGATTAGTTCAACCCCTAATATTCCCCTCCTCACATGCAACTGAAGGCGTGAAAAGGCCACGGCAGACATCCCGTGGCTCGGCGCCACACACACACATGCTGTAACAGTTAGGGGGACTACATAAGGAGATACCTCCAGGCTTCTGCCAGGCCTGCTGGGATCAGCTCTTAGCCTTCCCCACATGGAGAGAGAGGGGACCTGAAAGGATAACAAATGAGACCTCTGGACAACGTAGCGGGGATTTATGAACTGCTGAAACACTCCCCGCTGTGCTGTTTCTCTAGAAGGAGGAGGGGGAAAAAACACAAGAAAAAAACATCTCGCCGGACGGGAGGAGAAATGAAAAACAGCAGGATACCGCGGAAAGGTGAGAGATGGAGAGAGAGGGATGGGGCTGCCAAAAAGAGAGAAGAAGAAAAAAGAGTGTGTGTGTGTGTGAGAGAGAGAGCGAGACTTCCCTTTGGCCCCCAGGTCTGGAGAACAGTAGAGAGAGAGAGAGATGGAGAGAGAGGGAGAGAGAGAGAGAGGGGGCACTGTGGGAGAGAACAGCACTGCACCATCGATGGGAATGAAGGGACGACAAGTTTGAAGGGAGAGGAAACCACTTTCCTCCTCCGAAGAAAAAAAAGAAGACTTGTGCACTCGTTCTCCGCTCGTCGGAATGCGGCTATTACCGATGTCAAAGCGCTTTCATGGGTCATTATGAGCCAGACATGTTGTCAGTGCCCCTCTGAGCCTTTGCCATTCGAGCCCCCACCAATTTACCTCAGATTTATAGCGCAGGAAAGGACTAACATATACTTAATACAGATTGGAATGTCCTTATACTTCCAATAGACTTAGCAGACTTGATTGGATATTGGGTATCAGCTTTCTGCTCTCTTGGCTGCTCGGTGGGGATTTTTTTTATCCCCCCCCCCCCTTCCTCCGCTGGATCTGGCTGAGTTGTGACATTTCTGCCACCGCTGTTCGCTTTCTGCCTTTCACGACGCGTCCTGCTGCCACGTTTTTTAATCTCATGTCAAATTGGGCAGCAGGTGTTTAGTAATCTCAGAGAGAGATCTGGCACGGCACAAAGAGACACTTGAAGGCCGCCCTTCCTAGAGCTTTTCATCATCTGCTAATTGGCCTCCATCTGCAGGCGTAGACAGACCGGACGGACGGACGGGCGAACACGCCCGAGCAAACTCACCGCATCGGGGCCCGCCACCGCGGCTGGTGCTCCCAGAATCCTTAAGGAGTCTTGAAGCGACTGCCAGGAGTTTGATGTGTAAAGTTGTCTCTCACTTCTCTGTTTTCATCTCACCGCTCAAGTACCTTTTCTTACTGTGTCACATTTTGAAGACAAGCTAGAATTATGAAAGCGGCTCCATGAAAACAATTTGATTGGCTTAAGGCACAGACTGTGACTGTGTAAAATTGGACGCTAGAAGACTTGATGTGTGAGTACGGCTGTGAGTGGAGACACACTACAGCCTCAGCTGGCTGGTCTCACAGTAACACTATAGTGAAAGACAGACACCTGTTGGCTCCCCAGATGGGACCTTGTAGCTGCATGGCCCCCGAGTGGTGCTGAGAGAGCATCTCTCTGAGTCACCCAGCTGCCTGCCTCACTAACAAACATCACCCTGGATGATGATGGGTAGATGAAAATAAATCCCCTTTAATGTCCAACACATTGAAAAAATGTTTGCGAAAATAGCCGATCTACAAGCTCACAACGCGTCGCATCGCATTGCGTTGTGAGCTTGTAGATCGGCTATTTTCACTGCTTTAGTGTGACACTCTTCAATGATGAAGTCATTTATAAAAAAACATAAAAAGTAGAAACATTTAGATATGAGGTTTTTGCCCAAAAGCAACGATAAATAAAATGCATAATTTTTTTAACCACTTGAGCCCTGTTTGATACTTCGTCATATGACAGTGTCCTGCACATACACGTGCACAAGCCCAGACAGGCACGCACACACGCACACACTCGCACGCGTGCGCGTTCGCTGCTTTAAAAGTCCACTGTGGCCACAACTGGTTATCAGGGTCAAGGCGATGTACGTAAGCTTTACAACGTGATGACAGATGACATGACCAAACATAGGGACTTGAGGTTGTCAAAGTGGTTAAAAGCAACCGGGCGCAACAACAAAATATCTGCGGTACAAATTAATTTCCCTGTAGGGCAGACGAGGAATGAAGCTACTAAGCACACTTTGGTACATCACATTTCAAGGGAAATGTGCATGCTAAATAAGGCTTAACATAACTGCCTTAGATTCAAGTCAATCTGCCAACTGCCATCGTGCAGTTTTAACCCATTCAATCCGGGAACACAACTGTGTCATTTTAGACTACTTTGGCTATTCAAAAATAGCAGATCTACAAGCTCATAGCAATGACCTTGTAGATCTGCTATTCTTGAAAAATTGTGCACATGTGTGCAAATCTTTGAATATATATATTTTAAAGCGAACATTTGTAAAATATTTTGTTCCAGGGTATCCCCCAGAAGCAAAGATTTGAGTTACAAATGTTTGCTTTAAAAATATATATATTCAAAGATTTGCACACATTTTTCACGCAGATCTACAGTGGTAGCCAGTTGAGATCATCAGTCTGAGAATCTGGGGGTGTGGCCGAAAAAGGTACCCATGGGTACTGGTTTGAAAATGGTGAAGAAACCAACTGGCTACCACTGTACAAGCTCATAGCGTGGCACTCGCTCATAGCGAGTGCCACGACACAGATGCGTTCCCGGTCTTAAGGGATTAATACACATCAACACACATCATAATGGGGACTAATTGCACTGTAAATAATGAAAGAAATTCTACAGATGGACATATTTCTGTGCATTAAATGTATATCTTCCGCCAAGACGTCCGTTGCCTCAGCTGCTGCTACGCTCGGCTGGCATGGATAGGAAGCACGTGGCGGGTGTGTTAACATTCCAGGCAGTGTGTGTGTGTGTTATTGGCTTTGCAGTTTCAAATATGTTCTCAGTTAATTAGCGGTATTAGCCCGTTAAAACCGGGAAAGCATCCGTGATATTTTGGATTTTAGCTATAATATTGGTCAAATCTCAAATAGCAATATACGTTTTTCTGAAAACTCTTGGGATTTAGAACAGTGTATTAGAACAGTGGTTCTCAAAATAGCAGATATACAAGTTCACAGCGCGTCACTAGCTTGTACACCTGCTATTTTTGAAAAATAATTAAAAAATCTAAAAAAAATTACACTTTATTCTCTTCTATTTTCAAATATTCTCTTCTATTTTCAAATATTCTCTTCTATTTTCAAATATTCTCTTCTATTTTCAAATATTCTCTTCTATTTTCAAATATTCTCTTCTATTTTCAGATGGGGGGGGGGGGTCCGTGGCCAAATACAATTTTTGGGGCGGCCCTTGGCATGAAAAAGTTTGAGAACGTACTGATTTGGAAGGCGTTTTGTAATCGACCTCAGGTCTTAATGAGTTAATGTGAGCCTCTGGTATCTCATCTTGTCAGACAGTGTGGGATGGAGAGACACAGCAGCAGCTAGTACTCAGATGTATACATGTACCCTGACTGTAAGGCTTTGATTAGCTCCCGTTTTATCAATAACTTGAGAGAGACTCGCCTTCAATGCCGTCAAAGCGTTCCGAAATCCCAGAAGGAAGTTCTTCAGTCTGCAACCCAAGCTCGCTCTCTCTCTCTCTCTCTCTTCCTGACAGTTTCCCAGGCGGAGCTGAACGGCTGCAATTGGTAGCCAGGGTGTTTCTTTTTCTTTTTCCCCCCTCCATCCATTTCCTCTTGTCAAGTCCTTGGACGATTTTCATTCAGATGCATTTAAGTCATTCAACATTTGGCTTGGTTAGTATTCTGCCCAGTTTATCTTTATTGATATGAAAGGTGGCTTGCTTGCCTGCTCTGATCAATTTTCTACCGGGAGTCCTTGATGTTGTTTCTGGGGCTAAAAAGAGGGAATCAATGGAGGTGCAAAAAAGCCAAAAAAACACTTCAAACCCTTTACTCCTCTCTCTCTCTCTCTCTCTCTCTCTCTCTCTCTCTCTCTCTCTCTCTCTCTCTCTCTCTCTCTCTCTCTCTCTCTCTCTCTCGCTCTCCGTCTCTCTCGTTCTGGTTCAATTTATCCTGGCACAGTGAGGATGAGCTTGATCTCTATTCAGCCTGTACTCCTTAATTGCCTCATTTGAGAAAATAGAGCAATCAGAGACATTTTTCCCAGCTCTTTCACCATTAACGACTCAGACACTGGAGTCCATGGAGCAGTGCCGGGGCTGTCGGGCTGTCGGTCTGGGAACGGCCACCGGCCATTCCATCTGCCTCAGCTCCACAGCACCGCGCTCTGTCATTGTTGCCTCCAGATCCAATTGCATGATGGGAAATATACACATTAGCCGAGCTAATTGGCCATTCAAGCAATTAAGCCAATCACTGTAGTGTGGGGCCAAATAGCTTTTAAATAAGCTAACAGGGGCACTGCAGATAAATATTACACCTTGTCGTTTTTGGCCTCGGGCAGGCATGCATTTTTATTCTGTGGGTAAAGCCTTGATTTATATTTTGTTGTACCACGGTCACGGTATCATGCGCTGGAAATGGCAGATCTACAAGTCTGCAATGTGGCGCACTGCGACGCGTTGCAGGCTTGTAGATCTGATATTTTTTGTGCACTGTGAACACAGGCGCTGAACCAAGTATAAATCAGGCATTAAGACGATTCGACCTGCACAGTGCAGACACACAGTTCTTAAAGGTTTGATTGATTATGTGGCGGAGGGAGGGAGGGTCCGTGCGGATGATCCCCTGCATGTTCTATCTGTGGTGAGATCCTTTAAAACCCCGACCCCTGTATAAATGCAGCATTGTCCACACAGGGCTAGGGAAGTGAATCCGAGGGATAAAGATCTGAGGGGGGGGGGGGGTGGGTAGGGGGTCCGGGGAGGGGGGCCCGGGGTGTAGTGGAGGGGACACACAAAGTGACAGCATGAGGGAAAATGTGATCCTGAATGCAGGTCGTTGCTGCAGAGTGCAGGAAATATGGGGGGCTTAGGGACCTGACAGAGACATAATTCAATATAGCCCGCGGGGGAAAGACGGTGCAAAAAAGCACATCATACACGTGCACAGCAAGTCCAGATATACACACACACCTACACACACATGCTTATGCATGCATATACGCTGCTGAGGCTATTCAGTGGACCAGGCTTAAGAGCATTCACAACAAACTCGGGGGCAAGCTGTTCTCTGTGTGTTATCTTGAACGGTAGCGGCCAGCGGTCGGTGAAAATCTGTCCTCCGTGGCTGCATGTCGCTTTTCTTTGCTCCTGTGGTGACTGTATCTACTGTAAGCCTGTATGTACCACATGAGAAGGTGACTGATATGAGAGAATGAATGAGGCCACAGCTATTACAGCAGCAATGACAGGCAGCACTAGTCACATATGAGGTCGACTTGATTTATGCATTCATAAAAAGAAGTACTTAGTTGCGTGGCAGTGTTGTGCTCAGTAAATAGACGATCTACAAGCTCACAACGCGGCACATTCGTGACGCGTTGTGAGCTAGAATATCTGCTATTTATACGGCAAACAACAACACCAGCGTGCGACCATGAGTATACATCATGCTTTAGCTCCTTTTTCGATCATATCACTCCAGTTCTCAGATCTTTAACACTGGTTTCCTGTCTGTCAAATAATTGATTTCAACATTCTAATTGATGATTTATAAAGTACTGAATGGTGTTTCGGGGGCCAAAAGACATTTACTGATCTTCTGTTATGTTATGAACTAACCGTCGGTCCAGACCTCTCAGGTCATCTGGGACAGTTCTGCTTTCTGTCCCCAGAGTCAGAACCAAAAACCTGGATTTTTATGCTCCACATATGTGGAACAAACTCCCAGACAAACTGCAGGACTGTTGCAACTCTTATTTTTTTTTAAATCAAAGTTGAAGACTTTTCTGTTTTCTGTATTGTCTCACTGATTCTTATCGCACACCCCTAGCGTGAGGCAGCTGATGTACAGGCACACCCCCTGGACATGACGCTAGTATGTCTCAAAGACTTACCCCCACCCTTTATGCCAAGCAGGGAGGCACTGGGTCCCAGTTTTAGAGTCTTTGGTATGACCCGGCCGGTGATCGAACCCCAACCTCTCAATCTCAGGGCAGACACTCTAACCACTAGACCACTGAGCTAATCTTATACACTCTAGACATAATTTTACATGATGATGTGCATTGGATTCTTACACAATAAGCACATTGCGTAATCTTAGATTTAATTTGTAACAAATTTTCCATTTAATTATAATATAACGTTATTAGTCTAAGCACTATAGAGCTGTGGTTGTACTTTTTTTCTAAGCCACAGTAGAGAAGAGATAAATGCATTTTGAATGTTGCATTGTAAGTCTCTACTATCCGTGAGCTAAATGCCTGAACTGTATAAAATGCAGATGGACTCACCAGGATTAGAGAAATGCCAATACAGTCCGTTCCAATCCCTCCACACACAGCAGAAGGACCCACCAACAAACTGGGGTGCATTGTGGGGTGAGGGGTGGGCGGTGAGGGGTGCTGGGGGACAGAGAGAGGCTTTGGCTGGCATGGTCCAATGACAGACTGTGGGCTGATAGACTCCATGTCCAAGAGCTGTAATTTGGTCTGTTTGCACAGCGCTCCATTGGATAGAGAGAGAGGGTTTACACACATGCTAATGAATGTGTACTGTTGTGTTAAGTTAACACAACTGTGTCCTTCCCGAGTCTTTCAGAGGTTGTGTGTAACTAACAGTAGAATTAAGTAGGAATACTATTTCTTTTTTCGCTTTTTTTTCTCTCACCCTGGGAGATTCTTGTGTAAGTAAAAGATTAAAGGTGGTTAAGTGGAGTAAATAACAAGTAGGCCTAGTTCACTTGCCATGAAACCGTAAAGAACAGAGGACACTATTTGCAGTCATTATGCTTATGGAAAATCTGAGTAAAGGCTAATGTATAACGAAAAATACATTCAACACCCCATCGTGTGCTTCCATACAAGCAACAAATGGCCACTTTAACTACATGTAATAGCATTGGATACAGGGGTATAGCTGCTGCTATAAATGCATGTACTTATTGCGATCTAGAGCAGAGTTTCCCAAACCTTTTAGTCCTGACCCACTGTTTGGGGAAACTGTGATCTAGAGCAACAGCTTGTAGATCAGCTATTTTCAGTTCGCAACACACCTGCATGCAACTAAGTAGAACTCAGCCTTTACTGCACTACATAACATGCCTCCTAGTTCTTTATGCTCACTTAGAACAGATGACATCACTAGGGCTAAATAAAAAAAACTTTAAAACTAAAAAAAGTGGACTGGTCAGAAAAAACACAATTGTATCCTTTCAACAGTAGGAACGCTACTTGAATCTCAACTGAAATGATACTGTAAACTGGGGCTGAGCGATATTATTATTACCCATGATGACGACCCATTAAGTTGTGACTGAATACACCATGACTTCATCGCAAAATGAAACGATAATTCATATTCATTTAGTTGTCTAGCAAAAAGACGGGACTTTATAAAAAGACCAATATTTTTCTTCCCGACACTCAGGGCTCGGACAGGTTGACAAAGATCCTTCCACTCCCTGCTGGCTCATTACGAGGCGAAGAGGATGGCGGGAGGGGGTGGTTTGGAGGGGAGGGGAGGGGAGGGGGGGGCGGCTGGGGGACCAGTCAATCTCGCGCTCCCTGGTACATTAGGCCCCAGCCGCGTTCAATGGCACTTGAAAGTGCAGCCGTGACCTTTCAACTGTGCTCTAATTACATTCATGTCCCGGGGTAGGCAGCGACAACAAAAACAACCCGTCCTCCTTTATGAACTCACCACTGGGACATTGTCCCAGCCGCCCGTCACCTGGGCTCTTTGGCTGCCCTCGGCGATCCCCTCCCGTTGGTTCTCTCCGAGCTCCGCTTTCAGGCGTCGCAGCCAACGGATCCCGTTCAGCGATGCCACGGTTCTCTCTCTTTTTTATTTATTCTCCCCGCTGGCATCTGCGTCCATTCACATGTCAGCCATCTTGGCTCGACAGGCAGCTCCCCCCACCTCAACCCCCTCTTTCTTTCAGTTCCTGGCTCGGACTGTCGGAGGTTCTTGGAGATTGGGGGGGGGGAGTTGAGGGGGTTTGGTGCTCTCGGGCCAGGGACCACCCTTCATCCATACTTCTCTGCTGGCTATATAGGCTTCGTGGAGGCGGGGGGGGGGGGGGGGGGCTGCGGTTTAAAGGGTGGAGGTTTTTTGGATCCGCCGGTGACCGGAGCTAATGGTGAGGAGCCTTTCCCCAAGTTAGCGTTGGGTTTCTCGGAGGGTTGGGGGGTCATTTTGGGGACGTGGGGTTCTGGTGGTCAGGAGCCAGCCCCGTGTCAGGCTCTGTCAGCTCAGAAGCAGGGCCATCTTATGAAGGCTGCCGACATCTCTCATGAGCCAGAGGCTATACACAGAGGAATGACCTAGCCTGGGATTGGTGCCCAGACCAAGGGCCCCGCGAGACGCTTCACTGCACCCACTTTTCTTTTCTAATCTAAAAAGGGGGGCCAACGTGGTTGGTGATGTATTGGCCTGACCGAACGGTTTCTGAAGAGCGGGATTTATTTGAAGTGGAATTGATTGACGTTGAGGGTTTTAACTGCATGAAAACTAAATTTAATGGCATTATTCGCCGTGACCTTGTCTTATGCTGATGTATTCAGAGCCATTGTGCAAACTGTGGTTGTCGACTCTGCTGACAGTATAACAACTGGGTGGGTTCCTGATGTTGTCATCACATTAAGCCAACAAACAGAGCAGACCGTTCATCACCACACACTACCCAGACTGTGTAATTAGCCTTCCAATAAATAGTGGCGTGTCAGGTAAGGTGTGTTGTAGTGGCCGGCTGAAGCATCCATTTAATTTGAAACACTGCCGGCTGTGCAATCCGTCTCAAAGTGGTTTATTTATTTATTTATTTGATACGTCAGTCAAGGTGCCGTGATCCGTGAAACTGGCAGGGATGGGGGTCCGTGCAGGGGAGTCATGGGGAACCAGAGATGGACTGCCCCCCCCCCCCCCACCCACACTCCCCCAAAAAAGGTCAGAGGAAGAAAATTGAGTGGAAGGTTTCATCAAATGAATTAAATTAGATTCTGCAGGCCTTGGTGCGTGATAGACATCCCACAAGGTGATGTCGGAGAAGAGAAGAGAAGAGAAGAGAAGAGAAGAGAAGAGAAGAGAAGAGAAGAGAAGAGAAGAGAAGAGGAGAGGAGAGGAGAGGAGAGGAGAGGAGAGGAGAGGAGAGGAGAGGAGAGGAGAGGAGAGGAGGAGCATCAAACCAAGGGTTGGAGGAGAAAATGATGGAGGAGAAGATGTGAGAGTGGGAAGGAAGGCAGAAAGGTTAGAGAAACAAGATACAAAATACAAGTACAAGACCAAAAATATTGTGGAAAAGAAGTGAGAGGAAAGGCACAAGATGTGCCTGAACCAGATGTTTTGTTCATTATGTACATTATACTGTAAATACTATATGGTGATAAATATGGGTGCAGGACATAAACGTGAAGGTATAAGGAGGAGTAGGCGTGGGATCCAAAAGGTCACCGAGTTGAATCGCTGGACCGGCTGTGTGAATCTGAGGAGCAAAATATCAATGAGTAATAATGCCTTTTTTTTCTATACTCCGTCGCACGACAGTGGTGTCACGCACCGAACTTACACACAGAAAAATAATGGTTCTTTAATGGTTCTTTAAAAGGCTATTTGGTTCCACAAAGAACCATCAACTATTAAAGAACCATTTGATCTAGTGAATGGTTCTTTATGTTCCTCATCTAGTTCCAGAGAACCTTTTTTTGTCAAAGTCTTTGAGGAACCTTTGAACTCTTAAACCATGTCTTAATAGGCAGGCATTCATGAGCTTGTACAGATCTGATATTTTCGACACTTCAGCCGGTTGATGAAGTTTACATGTCGCGTCCGCGATGCGCTGTGAGCTTGTAGGTCTGCTATGTTTTGCCCGCGACCAAAGTATGAATCAGGCATTACACTCCCTCACTTCCCCGACTGCAAAGATACCTTTGAGCAAGGCACAGGAGGGGCAAAACCTCCTTTGCTCCGCTGAGTGGTGTGTGTGTGTGGATATATGTCCTCGGGACGTTGATAAAAATAAAAATAATAAAATCCCAAAACCCAAGTAGACCCAACTGACGGTTGCCATGACAACAGGCATGTCAAAATGTGAAGCCTCTGGCACATCTAGAATCATCACATTGTTTGGCCCTGAACCGCAACACCACAGCAGGAGCAACCAGAAAAGTACAATGCCTTCTTTTTTTCTTCTCTCCTCTCTCTCTTGCAGACGTCCTATTAATCACTGACTTTGTATTAACCCATTTAGACCGGGAAAACATTTTTAGATTTCTTTGGCTTTTCAAAAATAGCAGATATACAAGCTCATAGCGCGGCACAAGCTTGTAGATCTACTATTTTGAGAAATCGTGAACATTTGTGCACATCTTTGAATATATATATATATATATATTTAAAGCAAACATTTGTAACCCAAATCTTTGCTTCTGGGGATTCTACAATGTGTAATGTCTTCTAAATCCTACAGTTTTTTGAAAAACGTATGTGGTTCTCAAACTTTTTCATTTCAAGGACCCCCAAAATTATATGTATTTGGCCGCCGACCCCCATCTCAAAATATTTAGTTCCAGGGACCCCCATGAAGCAAAGATTTGAGTAATAAAATGTTCGCTTTAAATATATATTCAAAGATTTGCACACATTTTCCACGATTTTTCAAAAGACATAGCAGATCTACAAGCCCATAGCTATGAGCTTGTATATCTGCTATTTTTGAATAGCCAAAGAAATCTTAAAATGACACAGATGCGTTCCCGGTCTTAATGGGTTAAACATGACTTGGATCACTCGTTGGCCCCTCACAATGGAAATGTAATATAAGATAGCCACGGGATGTGAAATACTGTCCCTCTCCCTTTCATGTTACATCCCTCTTGCTTTTCCTTTGGTGGGAGTGTGTATATCATGTCTAGGCGAGGTGATATAATATGAGACTTTTTGCGTTAGAGAGGGGCTGTGATATTCTTTTGAAATGTATTTTAATAGTGCCCCGTGGATCTCACACGGAGCCCCTATGGCGCTGGGTTATAGGAGAGAATCAGATCATTTTGGGTATAAGGGCCGGGGCCAAAACTGGAAGCATAAAGCTTTATTGAATGAAAAAATATCAGAATTTTATCAGATCAGATTTCATGGCTGGTGGCTGGGGGGGTTGTAACTGCTGCTTACTGGGAGGAGACAGATAAAAGTGCCAATATTATTAGTGATCACACAGCTCCCTCATTCGCACTAAACCCATTTCACTAAGTCATTTCTCTTTCATTCTTTGGGGAGAAGCCAAGCAACTGTATAGATGATGAATTTCTATTGTTTGCTTACTGTATATATATGTTCATTCATATTCATAAGCGGGTATTTTTGCATTAGTTAAGTAGAGAACATCGAGTCAATATCTAATTAAAATGTGTGTGTGTGTGTGTGTGTGTGTGTGTGTGTGTGTGTGTGTGTGTGTGTGTGTGTGTGTGTGTGTGTGTGTGTGTGTTCGTGTTCGTGTTCGTGTTCGTCCGTGCGTGCGTGTTGTTATTGTTTTCACTCACATGTCTCCGTGCATGTGTGGTGATTGGCTCAGTCTTAGTTAACAGGAACGGAGAAAAAATGTCTGTTAATTAAGGCCCCTTCATGAAAATACAATGAATTTTAATGCGGGAGGGAAGCCATTTAAATCTGTGTTACTTAGACTTTCTTTCACCGCCTCTCTCTCTCCATAGTAAATTGCACCCGTTCATTATGCTATTCTCCTCTATCAGACGGTCTCACTTGGGGAATCTCAACACATTGTTGTGGTGTTAGGAGGGGGGGGGGGATGAGAATAGATTGTCGCTTAATTAATCAGAGACTGCTTAATTACTTCACTTTACGTGTTCCGTGTGAAGCGCGCCGAACGCCGGGGAAAACATCAAAATGTTCTCACTTCCTGGCTGGCGCTATTATACCTCTCATTATCACAACCTATCATCAGCACAGCATCTTAATAAGTTTGTGAAAGTATTTTGGCGATTATCAATTACAGTGGTGGAAGAAGTACAAAAGTATTGGCATCAAAATATACTGAAGGTATCGCAAGTAAAAATAGGTTTACGTAATAGTACAAAATAGGGCTGATGTGGTTAATGTATGTTTTGTAATAATAATCAAAATCTTCAAAGTATAACTAGTAACTTAAGTTTTCAAATAATTGTAGCGGAGTAAAAAGTACAATATTTGCCACTGCATGGAAATACAATAGTAAAGCACGCTTTACCCAAATATTTTGAGCTTGTATCTTTCCCCTCTACTGATGTAGAGTGAGAAAAAAAAGCGGGGGACCCCTGTCAAGAAAGTATAGTATAAAAATGACCCTTGTAAAACATTACAAGTTCACAACACATCGCAACACAACACGTTGTGAGCTTGTAGATCAGATATTTTTGGTATATGTCCCCTCCTGAATAGGGATACTGGGGTTCAAGTGGTTAAGTGTAATGTATGAAGTTATTTTCAATCTGTCCTAATGGAAATGGCTTTCCTTGTGACGTAGTGTATCTGAAGGGCAAAGGGTTACATTATACAGTATAACGTACCGTAATATGATATGACAATGTAATTCAGGGGTGCCGTGGATTCAAAAGTTATTTACAGGGGTGCCCTGAGTAAAAAAAAACAAAAAAACGTTTTTGAACCACTGCAGTAGACGACCACTTGAATGTAGGAGGTTATCACAATGTTCCAGCCATGTCCCAGTATCTCTGAGCACTCCTGTGCGTATTTGTGGAATGGAGGGGCGACTGGCATCGGACAGCGCTGTGTGTGTCTGTCTGTCTGTCTGTCTCACCTCTGGAAAAACTGTCCCTACAAATGAAGAGGAAGCGCAGGAGGAGAAAGAGCCACCTCCCTGTCCACCCAATCCCCCCCCCACCCTCGACACTTTACCGGACACCGATAGCATGTACACCCACTTAGTCTGTGTGTCTGCTAGCCCCGTGGTGTGACACATTCCTGGGGCTTGTTCTGAGGCAGCTCTGAGGGGAGGACCAGACACGGACACAAGGAGATGATGGTGCACACCGCAGGGCCAGTCAGCACGGTGAATCGACAAGAGGAGATGTGTTTCTGTATGTACACATTAATACCAGCCACATGCAGCCAGACCTGGGAGGTGTGAACAACTAATCTGAATATCGTTGCTGTCGGGCTTGTTTCGAGCTTGTATATCTGCTATTTTTGTGTGACACTGTAGTATGATCAAGTAGTAGGGCATTCATTTACGAAAAAACACATAAAGTTAGAATAAGGAGATAAGAGGTTTCTGCCCGACAGCAATGATATAACTCTATGGTGCCAACACACAATCTATTATTCAAATCAGTGCATTAAATAAAAATGATCTCAGGAGTGGAAGTAGTATTACCTTGCTGCCGCTTGACCACACCACTTGACACAGAGACAGAGCATATCATTTTAACAGCATTTAACTGTAGAAAGGCACTTTGACTCAAGTAGAATTGTGAATACAAGGAGTATTTCTACACGGTGGTGTTGCTACTTTTCCTGAATCCATTAAGACCTGAGGCCGATTGTACAAGTGCCATCTACATTTTTGTAGTTCTCAGACTTTAATTTTTTTTTTTTTTATAGCAGATGTACAAGCTTGTATATCTGCTATCTTTTGAACACGAAAATCTAAAATGACACAGATGCTTTCCCAGTTTGACAAATCAGAGTTGCCTACTTCTTCCACAACTGGGGAGTGGAGAGTATTATAGATGGGCATCAGAGGAATGGGTGTGTAGAAATACAGAGGATTTGATAGGCACACTAGGGAGGCACCAAGCCATGCATGGATTTATAGACCAGAAGCACTTGAAAACAGATGCGGTGTTTAAGCTGGGAGCCAGTGTAGTTGCTGAATGGTGCTGGTGATGATGTGCTTCCAGGACGAACGTGTGGCACAGAAACTCCTGCAGCTGAATTCTGGACATACTGTGGGATATACACCGAGGAGAAGGGCTTTACAGTCATCTAGTCCAGTGATTCCCAAACAGTGGGTCGGGACCCATTTCTCGGTCGCGGGCCCTTTTTTCGAAACGA